>NC_134353.1:338893154-339193154 GCF_048569485.1 Anomaloglossus baeobatrachus | reverse complement strand
CGTCCAGCAGCCGACATATGCAGGCCCAACAGCAGCCGGCATAGGCGGCCGAACAGCAGCCGGCATAGGCGGCCACCCAGCAGCCGTCATAGGGCGGCCGTCCAGCAGCCGGCATATGGCGGCCGAACAGCAGCCGGCATAGGCGGCCACCCAGCAGCCGGCATAGGCGGCCACCCAGCAGCCGGCATAGCCGGCCGTCCAGCAGCCGACATATGCGGCCCAACAGCAGCCGGCATAGGCGGCCGAACAGCAGCCTGCATAGGCGGCCACCCAGCGGCCGTCATAGGCGGCCACCCAGCTGCCGTCATAGGTGGCCGTCCAGCAGCCGGCATAGGCGGTCCGAACAGGCAGCCGGCATAGGCGGCCACCCACAGCCAGCCAATAGCCGGCCGTCCAGCAGCCGACATATGCAGCCCAACAGCAGCCGGCATAGGCGGCCCAACAGCAGCCTGCATAGGCGGCCACCCAGCTGCCGTCATAGGCGGCCACCCAGCAGCAGTCATAGGCGGCCCGTCCAGCAACCGGCATAGGCGGCCCGAACAGCAGCCGGCATAGGCGGCCACCCAGCAGCCGTCATAGGCGGCCGTCCAGCAGGCGGCATAGGCGGCCAAACAGCAGCCGGCATAGGCGGCCACCCAGCAGCCGGCATAGGCGGCCCACCCAGCAGCCGTCAAAGCCGGCCGTCCAGCAGCCGGCACAGGCGGCCAAACAGCAGCCGGCATAGGCGGGCCAAACAGCAGCCGGCATAGGCGGCCACCCAGCGGCCGGCATAGGCGGCCACCCAGCGGCCGGCATAGGCGGGCCGAACAGCAGCCTGCATAGGCGGCCACCCCAGCGGCCGTCATAGGCGGCCACCCCAGCTGCCGTCCATAGGCGGCCGTCCAGAAGCCGACATATGCGGCCCAACAGCAGCCGGCATAGGCGGCCAAACAGCAGCCGGCATAGGCGGCCACCCAGCGGCCGTCATAGGCGGCCACCCAGCTGCCATCATAGGCGGCCGTCCAGCAGCCGACATATGCGGCCCAACAGCAGCCGGCATAGGCGTCCCGAACAGCAAGCCGACATATGCGGCCCAACAGCAGCCGGCAATAGGCGGCCAAACAGCAGCCGGCATAGGCGGCCACCCAGCGGCCGGCATAGGCGGCCACCCAGCGGCCGGCATAGGCGGCCGAACAGCAGCCTGCATAGGCGGCCACCCAGCGGACGTCATAGGGCGGCCACCCAGCTGCCCTCATAGGCGGCCGTCCAGCAGCCGACATATGCGGCCCAACAGCAGCCGGCATAGGCGGGCCGAACAGCAGCCTGCATAGGCGGCCACCCAGCGGCCGTCATAGGCGGCCGTCAGCAGCCGGCATAGGCGGCCACCCAGCAGCCGGCATAGCCGGCCGTCCAGCAGCCGACATATGCAGCCCAACAGCAGCCGGCATAGGCGGCACGAACAGCAGCCGGCATAGGCGGCCACCCAGCAGCCGTCATAGGCGGCCGTCCAGCAGCCGGCATAGGCGGCTCCGAACAGCAGCCGGCATAGGCGGCCACCCAGCAGCCGTCATAGGCGGCCGGTCCAGCAGGCGGCATAGGCGGCCAAACAGCAGCCGGCATAGGCGGCCACCCCAGCAGCCGGCATAGGCGGCCACCTAGCAGCCGTCATAGCCGGCCGTCCAGCAGCCGGCACAGGCGGCCAAACAGCAGCCGGCATAGGCGGCCAAACAGCAGCCGGCATAGGTGGCCACCCATCAGCCGGCATAGGCGGCCACCCAGCAGCCTGCATAGGCGGCCACCCAGCAGCCGGCATAGGCGGCCACCCAGCAGCCGTCATACCAGGCCGTCCAGCAGCCGACATGTGCGGCCAAAACGCAGCCGGCATAAGCGGGCAAACAGCAGCCGGCATAGGCGGCCACCCAGCAGCCGTCATAGCCGGCCGTCCAGCAGCCGGCACAGGCGGCCAAACAGCAGCCGGCATAGGCGGCCAAACAGCAGCCCGCATAGGCGGCCACCCAGCAGCCGGCATAGGCGGCCACCCCAGCAGCCGGCATAGGCGGCCACCCAGCAGCCGGCATAGGAGGCCACCCATCAGCCGGCATAGGCGGCCAAACAGCAGCCGGCATAGGCGGCCACCCAGCAGCCTGCATAGGGGGCCACCCAGCAGCCGGCATAGGCGGCCACCCAGCAGCCGTCATAAGCCGGCCGTCCAGCAGCCGACATGTGCGGCCCAAAACGCAGCCGGCATAGGCGGGCAAACAGCAGCAGGCATAGGCGGCCACCCAGCAGCCGGCATAGGCGGCCACCCAGCAGCCGGCATAGCCGGCCGTCCAGCAGCCGACATATGCAGCCCAACAGCAGCCGGCATAGGTGGCCGAACAGACAGCCGGCATAGGCGGCCACCCAGCTGCCGTCATAGGCGGCCACCCAGCAGCCGTCATAGGCGGCCGTCCAGCAGCCGGCATAGGCGGCCGAACAGCAGCCGGCATAGGCGGCCACCCAGAAGCCGTCATAGGCGGCCGTCCAGCAGGCGGCATAGGCGGCCAAACAGCAGCCGGCATAGGCGGCCACCCAGCAGCCGGCATAGGCGGCCACCCAGCAGCCGTCATAGCCGGCCGTCCAGCAGCCGGCACAGGCGGCCAAACAGCAGCCGGCATAGGCGGCCAAACAGCAGCCGGCATAGGCGGCCACCCATCAGCCGGCATAGGCGGGCCACCCAGCAGCCTGCATAGGCGGCCACCCAGCAGCCGGCATAGGCGGCCGTCCAGCAGCTGTCATAGGCGGCCAAACAGCAGCTGGCATAGGCGGCCAAAAAGCAGCCGGCATAGGCGGCCGCCCTGCAGCCGGCATAGGCGGGCCACTCAGCAGCCGGCATAGGAGGCCACCCAGCAGCCGGTATAGGAGGGCTACCCCATCAGCCGGCATAGGCGGGCCACCCAGCAGCCGGCATAGGCGGCCACCCAGCAGCCGTCATAGGCGGCCGTTCCAGCAGCCGACATATGCGGCCCAACAGCAGCCGGCATAGGCGGCCGAACAGCAGCCTGCATAGGCGGCCACCAGCGGCCGTCATAGGCGGCCACCCACCTGCCGTCATAGGCAGCCGTCCAGCAGCCGGCATAGGCGGCCACCCAGCAGCCGGCATAGCCGGCCGTCCAGCAGCCGACATATGCAGCCCAACAGCAGCCGGCATAGGCCGGCCGAACAGCAGCCGGCATAGGGCGGCCACCCAGCTGCCGTCATAGGCGGCCACCCAGCAGCCGTCATAGGCGGCCGTCCAGCAGCCGGCATAGGCGGCCGAACAGCAGCCGGCATAGGCGGCCACCCAGAAGCCGTCATAGGCGGCCGTCCAGCAGGCGGCATAGGCGGCCCAAAACAGCAGCCCGGCATAGGCGGCCCACCCAGCAGCCGTGCATAGGGCGGCCACCCAGCAGCCGTCATAGCCGGCCGTGCAGCAGCCGGCACAGGCGGCCAAACAGCAGCCGGCATAGGCGGCCAAACAGCAGCCGGCATAGGCGGCCACCCATCAGCCGGCATAGGCGGCCACCCAGCAGCCTGCATAGGCGGCCACCCAGCAGCCGGCATAGGCGGCCACCCAGCAGCCGTCATAGCCGGCCGTCCAGCAGCCGACATGTGCGGCCAAAACGCAGCCGGCATAAGCGTGGCACAACAGCAAGCCGGCATAGGCGGCCACCCAGCAGCCGTCATAGGCGGCCGTCCAGCCGGCGGCATTGGCGGCCAAACAGCAGCCGGCATAGGCGGCCACCCAGCAGCCGGCATAGGCGGCCCACCCAGCAGCCGTCATAGCCGGCCGTCCAGCAGCCGGCACAGGGCGGCCAAACAGCAGCCGGCATAGGCGGCCACCCAGCAGCCGGCATAGGCGGCCACCCCAGCAGCCGGCATAGGAGGCCCACCCATCAGTCGGCATAGGCGGCCAAACAGCAGCCGGCATAGGCGGCCACCCAGCGGCCGTCATAGGCGGGCCACCCAGCTGCCGTCATAGGCGGCCGTCCAGAAGCCGGCATAGGCGGCCACCCAGCAGCCGGCATAGGACGGCCGTCCAGCAGCCCGACATATGCAGGCCCAACAGCAGCCGGCAATAGGCGGCCGAACAGCAGCCGGCATAGGCGGCCACCCAGCTGCCGTCATAGGCGGCCACCCAGCAGCCGTCATAGGCGGCCGTCCAGCAGCCGGCATAGGCGGCCAAAACGCAGCCGGCATAGGCGGGCAAACAGCAGCAGGCATAGGCGGCCACCCAGCGGCCGGCATAGGCGGCCGAACAGCAGCCTGCATAGGCGGCAACCCAGCGGCCGTCATAGGCGGCCACCCAGCTGCCATCATAGGCGGCCGTCCAGCAGCCGACATATGCGGCCCAATAGCAGCCGGCATAGGCGGCCGGCCGAACAGCAGCCTGCATAGGCGGCCACCCAGCGGCCGTCATAGGCGGCCACCCAGCTGCCGTCATAGGCGGCCGTCCAGCAGCCGACATATGCAGCCCAACAGCAGCCGGCATAGGCGGCCGAACAGCAGCCGCATAGGCGGCCACCCAGCTGCCGTCATAGGCGGGCCACCCAGCAGCCGTCATAGGCGGCCGTCCAGCAGCCGTCATAGGCGGCCGTCCAGCAGCCGGCATAGGCGGACGACGAACAGCAGCCGGCATAGGCGGCCACCCAGCAGCCGTCATAGGCGGCCGTCCAGCAGGCGGCATAGGCGGCCAAACAGCAGCCCGGCATAGGCGGCCACCCAGCAGCCGGCATAGGCGGCCACCCAGCAGCCGTCATAGCCGGCCGTCCAGCAGCCGGCACAGGCGGCCAAACAGCAGCCGGCATAGGCGGCCAAACAGCAGCCGGCATAGGCGGCCCCCCAGCAGCCGGCATAGGCGGCCAAACAGCAGCCGGCATAGGCGGGCCACCCCATCAGCCGGCATAGGCGGCCACCCAGCAGCCTGCATAGGCGGCCACCCAGCAGCCGGCATAGGCGGCCACCCAGCAGCCGTCATAGCCGGCCGTCCAGCCGGCGGCATTGGCGGCCAAACAGCAGCCGGCATAGGCGGCCACCCAGCAGCCGGCATAGGCGGCCACCCAGCAGCCGTCATAGCCGGCCGTCCAGCAGCCGGCACAGGCGGCCAAACAGCAGCCGGCATAGGCGGCCAAACAGCAGCCGGCATAGGCGGCCACCCAGCAGCCGGCATAGGCGGGCCACCCAGCAGCCGGCATAGGCGGCCACCCAGCAGCCGGCATAGGAGGCCACCCATCAGCCGGCATAGGCGGGCCAAACAGCAGCCGGCATAGGCGGCCACCCAGCAGCCTGCATAGGGGGCCACCCAGCAGCCGGCATAGGCGGCCACCCAGCAGCCGTCATAGCCGGCCGTCCAGCAGCCGACATGTGCGGCCAAAACGCAGCCGGCATAGGCGGGCAAAGCAGCAGCAGGCATAGGCGGCCACCCCAGCAGCCGGCATAGGCGGCCACCCAGCAGCCGGCATAGGGCGGCCACCCAGCAGCCGGCATAGGCGGGCCACCCAGCAGCCGGCATAGGCGGCCACCAGCAGCCGGCATAGGCGGCCACCCAGCAGCCGTCATAGCCGGCCGTCCAACAGCCGACATATGCGGCTCTAACAGCAGCCGTCATAGCCGGGCCGTCCAGCAGCCGGCACAGGCGGCCAAACAGCAGCCGGCATAGGCGGGCCAAACAGCAGCCGGCATCTGCGGCCACCCAACAGCCTGCATAGGCGGGCCTCCCAGCAGCCGGCATAGGCGGGCCGTCCAGCAGCCGGCATAGGCGGGCCGTACCAGCAGCCGTCATAGGCGGCCAAACAGCAGCCGGCATAGGCGGCCGCCCAGCAGCCGGCATAGGAGGCCCCCCAGCACCCGGCATAGGCTACCCATCAGCCGGCAAAGGCGGCCAAACAGCAGCTGGCATAGGCGGCCCAAAACAGCAGCCGGCATAGGCGGCCAAACAGCAGCCGGCAAAGGCGGCCACCCAGCAGCCGGCATAGGCGGCCACCCAGCAGCCGGCATAGGAGGCCACCCATCAGCCGGCATAGGCGGCCAAACAGCAGCCGGCATAGGCGGCCACCCAGCAGCCTGCATAGCCGGCCACCAAGCAGCCGGCATAGGCGGCCACCCTGGCAGCCGTCATAGCCGGCCGTCCTCAGCAGCCGACATGTGCGGCCAAAACGCAGCCGGCATAGGCGGGGCAAACAGCAGCCGGCATAGGCCGGCCACCCAGCAGCCGGCATAGGCGGCCACCCCAGCAGCCGCCATAGGCGGCCACCCAGCAGCCGTCATAGCCGGCCGTCCAGCAGCCGGCACAAGCGGCCAAACAGCAGCCGGCATAGGCGGCCAAACAGCAGCCGGCATAGGCGGCCACCCAGAAGCCGTCATAGGCGGCCACCCAGCAGCCGGCATAGGCGGCCGCTTCAGCAGCCGGAATAGGCGGCCGCTCACCAGCCGGCATAAGGCGGCCGAACAGCAGCCGGCATAGGCGGACGAACAGCATCCGGCATAGGCGGCCACCCAGCAGCCGGCATAGGCGGCCGCCCAGCAGCCGGCATAGGCGGCCACCAGCAGCCGGCATAGGCGGCCACCAGCAGCCGGCATAGGCGGCCACCCATTAGCCGGCATAGGCGGCCACCCAGCAGCCGGCATAGGTGGCCACCCAGCAGCCGGCATAGGCGGCCACCCAGCAGCCGACATAGGCGGCCCAACAGCAGCCGGCATAGGCGGCCAAACAGCAGCCGGCATCTGCGGCCACCCAACAGCCGGCATAGGCGGCCTCCCAGCAGCCGGCCGTCCAGCAGCTGTCATAGGCGGCCGTCCAGCAGCCGTCAGAGGCGGCCAAACAGCAGCCGGCATAGGCGGCCAAAAAGCAGCCGGCATAGGCGGCCGCCCAGCAGCCGGCATAGGAGGCTACCCATAAGCCGGCATAGGCGGCCAAACAGCAGCCGGTATAGGCGGCCAAAAAGCAGCCGGCATAGGCGGCCACCCAGCAGCCGGCATAGGCGGCCAACCAGCAGCCGGCATAGGCGGCCACCCAGCAGCCGGCATAGGAGGCCACCCATCAGCCGGCATAGGCGGCCAAACAGCAGCCGGCATAGGCGGCCACCCAGCAGCCTGCATAGGCGGCCACCCAGCAGCCAGCATAGGCGGCCACCCAGCAGCCTTCATAGCCGGCCGTCCAGCAGCCGACATGTGCGGCCAAAACGCAGCCGGCATAGGCGGGCAAACAGCAGCCGGCATAGGCGGCCACCCAGCAGCCGGCATAGGCGGCCACCCAGCAGCCGTCATAGCGGGCCGAACAGCAGCCGACATATGCGGCCGTCCAGCAGCCGTCATAGCCGGCCGTCCAGCAGCCGGCACAGGCGGCCAAACAGCAGCCGGCATAGGCGGCCAAACAGCAGCCGGCATAGGCGGCCACCCAGAAGCCGTCATAGGCGGCCACCTAGCAGCCGGCATAGGCGGCCGCTCAGCAGCCGGAATAGGCGGCCACCCAGCAGCCGACATAGGCGGCCCAACAGCAGCCGTCATAGGCGGCCAAACAGCAGCCGGCATCTGCGGCCACCCAACAGCCGGCATAGGCGGCCTCCCAGCAGCCGGCATAGGCGGCCGTCCAGCAGCCGTCATAGGCGGCCAAACAGCAGCCGACATAGGCGGCCAAACAGCAGCCGGCATAGGCGGCCAAAAAGCAGCCGGCATAGGCGGCTGCCCAGCAGCCGGCATAGGCTGCCACACAGCAGCCGGCATAGGAGGCCACCCAGCAGCCGGCATAGGAGGCTACCCATCTGCCGGCATAGGCGGCCAAACAGCAGCCGGCATAGGCGGCCAAACAGCAGCCGGCATAGGCGGCCAAAAAGCAGCCGGCATAGGCGGCCACCCAGCAGCCGGCATAGGCGGCCACCCAGCAGCCGGCATAGGCGGCCACCCAGCAGCCGGCATAGGTGGCCACCCAGCAGCCGGCATAGGAGGCCACCCAGCAGCCGGCATAGGCGGCCAAACAGCAGCCGGCATAGGCGGCCACCCAGCAGCCTGCATAGGCGGCCACCCAGCAGCCGGCATAGGCGGCCACCCAGCAGCCGTCATAGCCGGCCGTCCAGCAGCCGACATGTGCGGCCAAAACGCAGCCGGCATAGGCGGGCAAACAGCAGCTGGCATAGGCGGCCACCCAGCAGCCGGCATAGGCGGCCACCCAGCAGCCGGCATAGGCGGCCACCCAGCAGCCATCATAGCCGGCCGTCAAGCAGCCGACATATGCGGCCTAACAGCAGCCGTCATAGCCGGCCGTCCAGCAGCCGGCACAGGCGGCCAAACAGCAGCCGGCATAGGCGGCCAAAAAGCAGCCGGCATAGGCGGCCACCCAGAAGCCGTCATAGGCGGCCACCCAGCAGCCGGCATAGGCGGCCGCTCAGCAGCCGGAATAGGCGGCCGCTCACCAGCCGGCATAGGCGGCCGAACAGCAGCCGGCATAGGCGGACGAACAGCAGCCGGCATAGGCGGTGACCCAGCGGCCGGCATAGGCGGCCACCCTGCGGCCGGCATAGGCGGCCACCCAGCGGCCGTCATAGGCGGCCGCCCAGCAGCCGGCATAGGCGGCCAAACAGCAACCGGCAAAGGCGGCCCAACAGCAGCCGGCATAGGCGGCCAAACAGCAGCCGAAATAGGCGGCCACTCAACAGCCGGCATAGGCGGCCGAACAGCAGCCGGCATAGGCGGCCACCCAGCAGCCGGCATAGGCGGCCGTCCAGCAGCCAACATAGGCGGCCAAACAGCAGCCGGCACAGGCAGCCAAACAGCAGCCGGCATAGGCGGCCGCTCAGCAGCCGGAATAGGCGGCCGAACAGCAGCCGGCATAGGCGGCCACCCAGCAGCCGGCATATGCGGCCTCCCAGCAGCCGTCATAGGCGGCCGTCCAGCAGCCGACATAGGCGGCCTAACAGCAGCCGGCATAGGCGGCCGCTCACCAGCCGCAATAGGTGGCCGAACAGCAGCCGTCATAGGCGGCCAAAAAGCAGCCGGCATAGGAGGCCGCTCAGCAGCCGGCATAAGTGGCCGCTCAGCAGCCGTCAAAGGCGGCCGAACAGCAGCCGACATAGCCAACCAAACAGCAGCCGGCATAGGCGGCCAAACAGCAGCCGGCATAGGCGGCCAAACAGCAGCCGTCATAGGCGGCCACCCAGCAGCCGGCATAGGAGGCCGCTCAGCAGCCGGAATAGGCGGCCGCTCAACAGCCGGCATAGGCGGCCGAACAGCAGCCGGCATAGGCGGCCAAACAGCGGCCGGCATAGGCGGCCACCCAGCAGCCGGCATAGGCGGCCGAACAGCAGCCGGCATAGGCGGCCGAACAGCAGCCGGCATAGGCGGCCACCCAGCAGCCGGCATACGCGGCCTCCCAGCAGCCGGCATACGCGGCCTCCCAGCAGCCGGCACACGCGGCCGTCCAGCAGCCGAAATAGGCGGCCAAACAGCAGCCGGCATAGGCGGCCACCCAGCAGCCGGCATAGGCGGCCGCTCAGCAGCCGGAATAGGCGGCGGAACAGCAGCCGGCATAGGTGGCCGAACAGCAGTCGAAATAGGCGGCCACTCAACAGCCGGCATAGGCGGCCGAACAGCAGCCGGCATAGGCGGCCACCCAGCAGCCGGCATATGCGGCCTCCCAGCAGCCGGCATAGGCGACCGTCCAGCAGCCGTCATAGGCGGCCGTCCAGATGCCGACATAGGCGGCCAAACAGCAGCCGGCATAGGCGGCCAAACAGCAGCCGGCATAGGCGGCCAAACAGCAGCCGGCATAGGCGGGCCGCTCAGCAGCCGGAATAGGCGGCCGAACAGCAGCCGTCATAGGCGGCCAAAAAGCAGCCGGCATAGGAGGCCGCTCAGCAGCCGGCATAAGCGGGCCGCTCAGCAGCCGGCATAGGCGGCCGAACAGCAGCCAACATAGCCAACCGCTCAGCAGCCGGCATAAGCGGCCGCTCAGCAGCCGGCATAGGCGGCCGAACAGCAGCCAACATAGCCAACCGAACAGCAGCCGGCATAGGCGGCCAAACAGCAGCCGGCATAGGCGGCCAAACAGCAGCCGTCATAGGCGGCCACCCAGCAGCCGGCATAGGCGGCCACCCAGCAGCCGCATAGGCGGCCACCCAGCAGCCGGCATAGGCGGCCACCCAGCAGCCGGCATAGCCGGCCGTCCAGCAGCCGACATATGCGGCCAAACAGCAGCCGGCATAGGCGGCCGAACAGCAGCCTGCATAGGCGGCCACCCAGCGGCCATCATAGGCGGCCACCCAGCTGCCGTCATAGGCGGCCGTCCAGCAGCCGGCATAAGCGGCCCGAACAGCAGCCGGCATAGGCGGCCACCCAGCAGCCAGCATAGCCGGCCGTCCAGCAGCCGTCATATGCAGCCCAACAGCAGCCGGCATAGGCGGCCGAACAGCAGCCTGCATAGGCGGCCACCCAGCTGCCGTCATAGGCGGCCACCCAGCAGCCGTCATAGGCGGCCGTCCAGCAACCGGCATAGGCGGCCGAACAGCAGCCGGCATAGGCGGCCACCCAGCAGCCGTCATAGGCGGCCGTCCAGCAGGCGGCATAGGCGGCCAAACAGCAGCCGGCATAGGCGGCCACCCAGCAGCCGGCATACGCGGCCTCCCAGCAGCCGGCATAGGCGGCCACCCAGCAGCCGGCATACGCGGCCTCCCAGCAGCCGGCATACGCGGCCTCCCAGCAGCCGGCATACGCGGCCTCCCAGCAGCCGGCATACGCGGCCTCCCAGCAGCCGGCATAGGCGACCGTCCAGCAGCCGTCATAGGCGGCCGTCCAGCAGCCGACATAGGCGGCCAAACAGCAGCCGGCATAGGCGGCCAAACAGCAGCCGGCATAGGCGGCCGCTCAGCAGCCGGAATAGGTGGCCGAACAGCAGCCGTCATAGGCGGCCAAAAAGCAGCCGGCATAGGAGGCCGCTCAGCAGCCGGCATAAGCGGCCGCTCAGCAGCCGGCATAGGCGGCAAAACAGCAGCCAACATAGCCAACCGAACAGCAGCCGGCATAGGCGGCCAAACAGCAGCCGGCATAGGCGGCCAAACAGCAGCCGTCATAGGCGGCCACCCAGCAGCCGGCATAGGCGGCCACCCAGCAGCCGCATAGGCGGCCACCCAGCAGCCGGCATAGGCGGCCACCCAGCAGCCGGCATAGCCGGCCGTCCAGCAGCCGACATATGCGGCCAAACAGCAGCCGGCATAGGCGGCCGAACAGCAGACTGCATAGGCGGCCACCCAGCGGCCATCATAGGCGGCCACCCAGCTGCCGTCATAGGCGGCCGTCCAGCAGCCGGCATAGGCGGCCGAACAGCAGCCGGCATAGGCGGCCACCCAGCAGCCAGCATAGCCGGCCGTCCAGCAGCCGTCATATGCAGCCCAACAGCAGCCGGCATAGGCGTCCGAACAGCAGCCTGCATAGGCGGCCACCCAGCTGCCGTCATAGGCGGCCACCCAGCAGCCGTCATAGGCGGCCGTCCAGCAACCGGCATAGGCGGCCGAACAGCAGCCGGCATAGGCGGCCACCCAGCAGCCGTCATAGGCGGCCGTCCAGCAGGCGGCATAGGCGGCCAAACAGCAGCCGGCATAGGCGGCCACCCAGCAGCCGGCATAGGCGGCCACCCAGCAGCCGTCATAGCCGGCCATCCAGCAGCCGGCACAGGCGGCCAAACAGCAGCCGGCATAGGCGGCCAAACAGCAGCCGGCATAGGCGGCCACCCAGCGGCCGGCATAGGCGGCCACCCAGCGGCCGGCATAGGCGGCCGAACAGCAGCCTGCATAGGCGGCCACCCAGCGGCCGTCATAGGCGGACACCCAGCTGCCGTCATAGGCGGCCGTCCAGCAGCCGACATATGCGGCCCAACAGCAGCCGGCATAGGCGGCCAAACAGCAGCCGGCATAGGCGGCCACCCAGCGGCCGGCATAGGCGGCCACCCAGCGGCCGGCATAGGCGGCCACCCAGCGGCCGGCATAGGCGGCCGTCCAGCAGCCGACATAGAACGCCGTCCAGCAGCCGACATAGGCGGCCGCTCAGCAGCCAGAATAGGCGGCCGCTCAGCAGCCGGCATAAGAGGCCGAACAGCAGCCGGAATAGGCAGGCGCTCAGCAGCCGGCAAAAGGCGGCCAAACAGCAGCCGGCATAGGCGGCCAAAAAGCAGCATTCAGAAGCGGCCGTCCATCAGCCGTCATAGCCGGCCGTCCAGCAGCCGACATAGGCGGCCAAACAGCAGCCGGCATAGGCGGCCAAACAGCAGCCGGCATAGGCGGCCAAACAGCAGCCGACATAGGCGGCCAAACAGCAGCCGGCATATGCGGTCACCCAGCAGCCGGCATATGCGGCCACCCAGCAGCCGGCATATGCGGCCTCCCAGCAGCCGGCATAGGCGGCCGTCCAGCAGCCGTCATAGGCGGCCATCCAGTAGCCTACATAGGCGGCCAAACAGCAACCGGCATAGGCGGCCAAACAGCAGCCGGCATAGGCGGCCGCTCAGCAGCCGGAATAGGCGGCCGAACAGCAGCCGTCATAGGCGGCCAAAAGCAGCCGGCATAGGCGGCCACCCAGCTGCCGTCATAGGCGGCCGCCCAGCAGCCGGCATAGCCGGCTGTCCAGCAGCCGACATATGCAGCCGAACAGCAGCCGGCATAGGCGGCCACCCAGCAGCCGTCATAGGCGGCCGTCCAGCAGGCGGCATAGGCGGCCAAACAGCAGCCGGCATAGGCGGCCACCCAGCAGCCGGCATACGCGGCCTCCCAGCAGCCGGCATAGGCGGCCACCCAGCAGCCGGCATACGCGGCCTCCCAGCAGCCGGCATACGCGGCCTCCCAGCAGCCGGCATACGCGGCCTCCCAGCAGCCGGCATACGCGGCCTCCCAGCAGCCGGCATACGCGGCCTCCCAGCAGCCGTCATAGGCGGCCGTCCAGCAGCCGGCATAGGCGGCCA
This sequence comes from Anomaloglossus baeobatrachus, assembly GCF_048569485.1. Taxonomy (NCBI): domain Eukaryota; kingdom Metazoa; phylum Chordata; class Amphibia; order Anura; family Aromobatidae; genus Anomaloglossus; species Anomaloglossus baeobatrachus. Next base: position 339,180,217 of record NC_134353.1, on the reverse strand, counting down.
AACAGCAGCCGTCATAGGCGGCCACCCAGCAGCCGGCATAGGCGGCCGCTCAGCAGCCGGAATAGGCGGCGGAACAGCAGCCGGCATAGGTGGCCGAACAGCAGCCGAAATAGGCGGCCACTCAACAGCCGGCATAGGCGGCCGAACAGCAGCCGGCATAGGCGGCCACCCAGCAGCCGGCATATGCGGCCTCCCAGCAGCCGGCATAGGCGACCGTCCAGCAGCCGTCATAGGCGGCCGTCCAGCAGCCGACATAGGCGGCCAAACAGCAGCCGGCATAGGCGGCCAAACAGCAGCCGGCATAGGCGGCCGCTCAGCAGCCGGAATAGGTGGCCGAACAGCAGCCGTCATAGGCGGCCAAAAAGCAGCCGGCATAGGAGGCCGCTCAGCAGCCGGCATAAGCGGCCGCTCAGCAGCCGGCATAGGCGGCAAAACAGCAGCCAACATAGCCAACCGAACAGCAGCCGGCATAGGCGGCCAAACAGCAGCCGGCATAGGCGGCCAAACAGCAGCCGTCATAGGCGGCCACCCAGCAGCCGGCATAGGCGGCCACCCAGCAGCCGCATAGGCGGCCACCCAGCAGCCGGCATAGGCGGCCACCCAGCAGCCGGCATAGCCGGCCGTCCAGCAGCCGACATATGCGGCCAAACAGCAGCCGGCATAGGCGGCCGAACAGCAGACTGCATAGGCGGCCACCCAGCGGCCATCATAGGCGGCCACCCAGCTGCCGTCATAGGCGGCCGTCCAGCAGCCGGCATAGGCGGCCGAACAGCAGCCGGCATAGGCGGCCACCCAGCAGCCAGCATAGCCGGCCGTCCAGCAGCCGTCATATGCAGCCCAACAGCAGCCGGCATAGGCGTCCGAACAGCAGCCTGCATAGGCGGCCACCCAGCTGCCGTCATAGGCGGCCACCCAGCAGCCGTCATAGGCGGCCGTCCAGCAACCGGCATAGGCGGCCGAACAGCAGCCGGCATAGGCGGCCACCCAGCAGCCGTCATAGGCGGCCGTCCAGCAGGCGGCATAGGCGGCCAAACAGCAGCCGGCATAGGCGGCCACCCAGCAGCCGGCATAGGCGGCCACCCAGCAGCCGTCATAGCCGGCCATCCAGCAGCCGGCACAGGCGGCCAAACAGCAGCCGGCATAGGCGGCCAAACAGCAGCCGGCATAGGCGGCCACCCAGCGGCCGGCATAGGCGGCCACCCAGCGGCCGGCATAGGCGGCCGAACAGCAGCCTGCATAGGCGGCCACCCAGCGGCCGTCATAGGCGGACACCCAGCTGCCGTCATAGGCGGCCGTCCAGCAGCCGACATATGCGGCCCAACAGCAGCCGGCATAGGCGGCCAAACAGCAGCCGGCATAGGCGGCCACCCAGCGGCCGGCATAGGCGGCCACCCAGCGGCCGGCATAGGCGGCCACCCAGCGGCCGGCATAGGCGGCCACCCAGCGGCCGGCATAGGCGGCCGTCCAGCAGCCGACATAGAACGCCGTCCAGCAGCCGACATAGGCGGCCGCTCAGCAGCCAGAATAGGCGGCCGCTCAGCAGCCGGCATAAGAGGCCGAACAGCAGCCGGAATAGGCAGGCGCTCAGCAGCCGGCAAAAGGCGGCCAAACAGCAGCCGGCATAGGCGGCCAAAAAGCAGCATTCAGAAGCGGCCGTCCATCAGCCGTCATAGCCGGCCGTCCAGCAGCCGACATAGGCGGCCAAACAGCAGCCGGCATAGGCGGCCAAACAGCAGCCGGCATAGGCGGCCAAACAGCAGCCGACATAGGCGGCCAAACAGCAGCCGGCATATGCGGTCACCCAGCAGCCGGCATATGCGGCCACCCAGCAGCCGGCATATGCGGCCTCCCAGCAGCCGGCATAGGCGGCCGTCCAGCAGCCGTCATAGGCGGCCATCCAGTAGCCTACATAGGCGGCCAAACAGCAACCGGCATAGGCGGCCAAACAGCAGCCGGCATAGGCGGCCGCTCAGCAGCCGGAATAGGCGGCCGAACAGCAGCCGTCATAGGCGGCCAAAAGCAGCCGGCATAGGCGGCCACCCAGCTGCCGTCATAGGCGGCCGCCCAGCAGCCGGCATAGCCGGCTGTCCAGCAGCCGACATATGCAGCCGAACAGCAGCCGGCATAGGCGGCCACCCAGCTGCCGTCATAGGCGGCCAACCAGCAGCCGTCATAGGCGGCCGTCCAGCAGCCGGCATAGGCGGCCGAACAGCAGCCGGCATAGGCGGCCACCCAGCAGCCGTCATAGGCGGCCGTCCAGCAGGCGGCATAGGCGGCCAAACAGCAGCCGGCATAGGCGGCCACCCAGAATCCGTCATAGGCGGCCACCCAGCAGCCGACATAGGCGGCCACCCAGCAGCCGGCATAGGCGGCCACCCAGCAGCCGGAATAGGCGGCCACCCAGCAGCCGGCATAGGCGGCCACCCAGCAGCCGGAATAGGCGGCCACCCAACATCCGGCATAGGCGGCCTCCCAGCAGCCGGCATAGGCGGCCGTTCAGCAGCCGTCATAGGCGGCCAAACAGCAGCCGGCATAGGCGGCCAAAAAGCAGCCGGCATAGGCGGCCGCCCTGCAGCCGGCATAGGCGGCCACTCAGCAGCCGGCATAGGAGGCCACCCAGCAGCCGGCATAGGAAGCTACCCATCAGCCGGCATCGGCGGCCAAACAGCAGCCGGCATAGGCGGCCAAACAGCAGCCTGCCACCCAGCAGCCAGCATAGGAGGCCACCCATCAGCCGGCATAGGCGGCCAAACAGCAGCCGGCATAGGCGGCCACCCAGCAGCCTGCATAGGCGGCCACCAAGCAGCCGGCATAGGTGGCCAAAACGCAGCCGGCATAGGCGGCCAAACAGCGGCCGGCATAGGCGGCCGAACAGCAGCCTGCATAGGCGGCCACCCAGCGGCCGTCATAGGCGGCCACCCAGCTGCCGTCATAGGCGGCCGTCCAGCAGCCGACATATGCGGCCCAACAGCAGCCGGCATAGGCGGCCAAACAGCAGCCGGCATAGGCGGCCACCCAGCGGCCGGCATAGGCGGCCACCCAGCGGCCGGCATAGGCAGCCGAACAGCGGCCTGCATAGGCGGCCACCCAGCTGCCGTCATAGGCGGCCGTCCAGCAGCCGACATATGCGGCCCAACAGCAGCCGGCATAGGCGGCCGAACAGCAGCCTGCATAGGCGGCCAAACAGCAGCCGGCATAGGCGGCCACCCAGCAGCCGGCATAGGCGGCCACCCAGCAGCCGGCATAGGCGGCCAAACAGCAGCCGGCATAGGCGGCCACCCAGCAGCCGGCATAGGCGGCCACCCAGCAGCCGGCATAGGAGGCCACCCATCAGCCGGCATAGGCGGCCAAACAGCAGCCGGCATAGGCGGCCACCCAGCAGCCTGCATAGGCGGCCACCCAGCAGCCGGCATAGGCGGCCACCCAGCAGCCGTCATAGCCGGCCGTCCAGCAGCCGACATGTGCGGCCAAAACGCAGCCGGCATAGGCGGGCAAACAGCAGCCGGCATAGGCGGCCGCCCAGCAGCCGGCATAGGCGGCCTCCCAGCAGCCGGCATAGGCGGCCACCCAGCAGCCGTCATAGCCGGCCAAACAGCAGCCGACAGGTGCGGCCAAAACGCAGCCGGCATAGCCGGCCGTCCAGCAGCCGGCACAGGCGGCCAAACAGCAGCCGGCATAGGCGGCCAAACAGCAGCCGGCATAGGCGGCCAACCAGAATCCGTCATAGGCGGCCACCCAGCAGCCGGCATAGGCGGCCACCCAGCAGCCGGCATAGGCGGCCACCCAGCAGCCGGCATAGGCGGCCACCCAGCCGCCGGAATAGGCGGCCACCCAGCAGCCGGAATAGGCGGCCACCCAGCAGCCGGCATAGGCGGCCACCCAGCAGCCGGCATAGGCGGCCACCCAGCAGCCGGCATAGGCGGCCACACAGCAGCCGGCATAGGCGGCCACCCAGCAGCCGACATATGCGGCCCAACAGCAGCCGTCATAGCCGGCCGTCCAGCAGCCGGCACAGGCGGCCAAACAGCAGCCGGCATAGGCGGCCAAACAGCAGCCGGCATAGGCGGCCACCCAGAATCTGTCATAGGCGGCCACCCAGCAGCCGGCATATGCGGCCACCCAGCAGCCGGCATAGGCGGCCACCCAGCAGCCGGCATAGGCGGCCACCCAGCAACCGGAATAGGCGGCCACCCAGCAGCCGGCATAGGCGGCCACCCAGCAGCCGGAATAGGCGGCCACCCAACAGCCGGCATAGGCGGCCTCCCAGCAGCCGGCATAGGCGGCCGTCCAGCAGCCGTCATAGGCGGCCAAACAGCAGCCGGCATAGGCGGCCAAAAAGCAGCCGGCATAGGCGGCCGCCCTGCAGCCGGCATAGGCGGCCACTCAGAAGCCGGCATAGGAGGCCACCCAGCAGCCGGCATAGGAGGCTACCCATCAGCCGGCATAGGCGGCCAAACAGCAGCCGGCATAGGCAGCCAAACAGCAGCCGGCATAGGCGGCCAAACAGCAGCCGGCCACCCAGCAGCCGGCATAGGAGGCCACCCATCAGCCGGCATAGGCGGCCAAACAGCAGCCGGCATAGGCGGCCACCCAGCAGCCTGCATAGGCGGCCACCAAGCAGCCGGCATAGGCGGCCACCCGGCAGCCGTCATAGCCGGCCGTCCAGCAGCCGACATGTGCGGCCAAAACGCAGCCGGCATAGGCGGCCAAACAGCAGCCGGCATAGGCGGCCACCCAGCGGCCGGCATAGGCGGCCAACCAGCAGCCGTCATAGGCGGCCGTCCAGCAGCCGGCATAGGCGGCCGAACAGCAGCCGGCATAGGCGGCCACCCAGCAGCCGTCATAGGCGGCCGTCCAGCAGGCGGCATAGGCGGCCAAACAGCAGCCGGCATAGGCGGCCACCCAGAATCCGTCATAGGCGGCCACCCAGCAGCCGACATAGGCGGCCACCCAGCAGCCGGCATAGGCGGCCACCCAGCAGCCGGAATAGGCGGCCACCCAGCAGCCGGCATAGGCGGCCACCCAGCAGCCGGAATAGGCGGCCACCCAACATCCGGCATAGGCGGCCTCCCAGCAGCCGGCATAGGCGGCCGTTCAGCAGCCGTCATAGGCGGCCAAACAGCAGCCGGCATAGGCGGCCAAAAAGCAGCCGGCATAGGCGGCCGCCCTGCAGCCGGCATAGGCGGCCACTCAGCAGCCGGCATAGGAGGCCACCCAGCAGCCGGCATAGGAAGCTACCCATCAGCCGGCATCGGCGGCCAAACAGCAGCCGGCATAGGCGGCCAAACAGCAGCCTGCCACCCAGCAGCCAGCATAGGAGGCCACCCATCAGCCGGCATAGGCGGCCAAACAGCAGCCGGCATAGGCGGCCACCCAGCAGCCTGCATAGGCGGCCACCAAGCAGCCGGCATAGGTGGCCAAAACGCAGCCGGCATAGGCGGCCAAACAGCGGCCGGCATAGGCGGCCGAACAGCAGCCTGCATAGGCGGCCACCCAGCGGCCGTCATAGGCGGCCACCCAGCTGCCGTCATAGGCGGCCGTCCAGCAGCCGACATATGCGGCCCAACAGCAGCCGGCATAGGCGGCCAAACAGCAGCCGGCATAGGCGGCCACCCAGCGGCCGGCATAGGCGGCCACCCAGCGGCCGGCATAGGCAGCCGAACAGCGGCCTGCATAGGCGGCCACCCAGCTGCCGTCATAGGCGGCCGTCCAGCAGCCGACATATGCGGCCCAACAGCAGCCGGCATAGGCGGCCGAACAGCAGCCTGCATAGGCGGCCAAACAGCAGCCGGCATAGGCGGCCACCCAGCAGCCGGCATAGGCGGCCACCCAGCAGCCGGCATAGGCGGCCAAACAGCAGCCGGCATAGGCGGCCACCCAGCAGCCGGCATAGGCGGCCACCCAGCAGCCGGCATAGGAGGCCACCCATCAGCCGGCATAGGCGGCCAAACAGCAGCCGGCATAGGCGGCCACCCAGCAGCCTGCATAGGCGGCCACCCAGCAGCCGGCATAGGCGGCCACCCAGCAGCCGTCATAGCCGGCCGTCCAGCAGCCGACATGTGCGGCCAAAACGCAGCCGGCATAGGCGGGCAAACAGCAGCCGGCATAGGCGGCCGCCCAGCAGCCGGCATAGGCGGCCTCCCAGCAGCCGGCATAGGCGGCCACCCAGCAGCCGTCATAGCCGGCCAAACAGCAGCCGACAGGTGCGGCCAAAACGCAGCCGGCATAGCCGGCCGTCCAGCAGCCGGCACAGGCGGCCAAACAGCAGCCGGCATAGGCGGCCAAACAGCAGCCGGCATAGGCGGCCAACCAGAATCCGTCATAGGCGGCCACCCAGCAGCCGGCATAGGCGGCCACCCAGCAGCCGGCATAGGCGGCCACCCAGCAGCCGGCATAGGCGGCCACCCAGCCGCCGGAATAGGCGGCCACCCAGCAGCCGGAATAGGCGGCCACCCAGCAGCCGGCATAGGCGGCCACCCAGCAGCCGGCATAGGCGGCCACCCAGCAGCCGGCATAGGCGGCCACACAGCAGCCGGCATAGGCGGCCACCCAGCAGCCGACATATGCGGCCCAACAGCAGCCGTCATAGCCGGCCGTCCAGCAGCCGGCACAGGCGGCCAAACAGCAGCCGGCATAGGCGGCCAAACAGCAGCCGGCATAGGCGGCCACCCAGAATCTGTCATAGGCGGCCACCCAGCAGCCGGCATATGCGGCCACCCAGCAGCCGGCATAGGCGGCCACCCAGCAGCCGGCATAGGCGGCCACCCAGCAACCGGAATAGGCGGCCACCCAGCAGCCGGCATAGGCGGCCACCCAGCAGCCGGAATAGGCGGCCACCCAACAGCCGGCATAGGCGGCCTCCCAGCAGCCGGCATAGGCGGCCGTCCAGCAGCCGTCATAGGCGGCCAAACAGCAGCCGGCATAGGCGGCCAAAAAGCAGCCGGCATAGGCGGCCGCCCTGCAGCCGGCATAGGCGGCCACTCAGAAGCCGGCATAGGAGGCCACCCAGCAGCCGGCATAGGAGGCTACCCATCAGCCGGCATAGGCGGCCAAACAGCAGCCGGCATAGGCAGCCAAACAGCAGCCGGCATAGGCGGCCAAACAGCAGCCGGCCACCCAGCAGCCGGCATAGGAGGCCACCCATCAGCCGGCATAGGCGGCCAAACAGCAGCCGGCATAGGCGGCCACCCAGCAGCCTGCATAGGCGGCCACCAAGCAGCCGGCATAGGCGGCCACCCGGCAGCCGTCATAGCCGGCCGTCCAGCAGCCGACATGTGCGGCCAAAACGCAGCCGGCATAGGCGGCCAAACAGCAGCCGGCATAGGCGGCCACCCAGCGGCCGGCATAGGCGGCCGAACAGCAGCCTGCATAGGCGGCCACCCAGCGGCCGTCATAGGCGGCCACCCAGCTGCCGTCATAGGCGGCCGTCCAGCAGCCGACATATGCGGCCCAATAGCAGCCGGCATAGGCGGCCAAACAGCATCCGGCATAGGCGGCCACCCAGCGGCCGGCATAGGCGGCCACCCAGCGGCCGGCATAGGCGGCCGAACAGCGGCCTGCATAGGCGGCCACCCAGCTGCCGTCATAGGCGGCCGTCCAGCAGCCGACATATGCGGCCCAAGAGCAGCCGGCATAGGCGGCCGAACAGCAGCCTGCATAGGCGGCCACCCAGCGGCCGTCATAGGCGGCCACCCAGCAGCAGTCATAGCCGGCCGTCCAGCAGCCGGCATATGCGGCCACCCAGCAGCCGGCATAGGCGGCCACCCAGCAGCCGGCATAGGCGGCCACCCAGCAGCCGGAATAGGCGGCCACCCAGCAGCCGGCATAGGCGGCCACCCAGCAGCCGGAATAGGCGGCCACCCAACAGCCGGCATAGGCGGCCTCCCAGCAGCCGGCATAGGCGGCCGTCCAGCAGCCGTCATAGGCGGCCAAACAGCAGCCGGCATAGGCGGCCAAAAAGCAGCCGGCATAGGCGGCCGCCCTGCAGCCGGCATAGGCGGCCACTCAGCAGCCGGCATAGGAGGCCACCCAGCAGCCGGCATAGGAGGCTACCCATCAGCCGGCATAGGCGGCCAAACAGCAGCCGGCATAGGCAGCCAAACAGCAGCCGGCATAGGCGGCCGAACAGCAGCCGGCATAGGCGGCCACCCAGCAGCCGGCATATGCGGCCTCCCAGCAGCCGGCATAGGCGACCGTCCAGCAGCCGTCATAGGCGGCCGTCCAGCAGCCGACATAGGCGGCCAAACAGCAGCCGGCATAGGCGGCCAAACAGCAGCCGGCATAGGCGGCCGCTCAGCAGCCGGAATAGGTGGCCGAACAGCAGCCGTCATAGGCGGCCAAAAAGCAGCCGGCATAGGAGGCCGCTCAGCAGCCGGCATAAGCGGCCGCTCAGCAGCCGGCATAGGCGGCAAAACAGCAGCCAACATAGCCAACCGAACAGCAGCCGGCATAGGCGGCCAAACAGCAGCCGGCATAGGCGGCCAAACAGCAGCCGTCATAGGCGGCCACCCAGCAGCCGGCATAGGCGGCCACCCAGCAGCCGCATAGGCGGCCACCCAGCAGCCGGCATAGGCGGCCACCCAGCAGCCGGCATAGCCGGCCGTCCAGCAGCCGACATATGCGGCCAAACAGCAGCCGGCATAGGCGGCCGAACAGCAGACTGCATAGGCGGCCACCCAGCGGCCATCATAGGCGGCCACCCAGCTGCCGTCATAGGCGGCCGTCCAGCAGCCGGCATAGGCGGCCGAACAGCAGCCGGCATAGGCGGCCACCCAGCAGCCAGCATAGCCGGCCGTCCAGCAGCCGTCATATGCAGCCCAACAGCAGCCGGCATAGGCGTCCGAACAGCAGCCTGCATAGGCGGCCACCCAGCTGCCGTCATAGGCGGCCACCCAGCAGCCGTCATAGGCGGCCGTCCAGCAACCGGCATAGGCGGCCGAACAGCAGCCGGCATAGGCGGCCACCCAGCAGCCGTCATAGGCGGCCATCCAGCAGGCGGCATAGGCGGCCGAACAGCAGCCGGCATAGGCGGCCACCCAGCAGCCGGCATAGGCGGCCACCCAGCAGCCGTCATAGCCGGCCATCCAGCAGCCGGCACAGGCGGCCAAACAGCAGCCGGCATAGGCGCCCAAACAGCAGCCGGCATAGGCGGCCACCCAGCGGCCGGCATAGGCGGCCACCCAGCGGCCGGCATAGGCGGCTGAACAGCAGCCTGCATAGGCGGCCACCCAGCGGCCGTCATAGGCGGACACCCAGCTGCCGTCATAGGCGGCCGTCCAGCAGCCGACATATGCGGCCCAACAGCAGCCGGCATAGGCGGCCAAACAGCAGCCGGCATAGGCGGCCACCCAGCGGCCGGCATAGGCGGCCACCCAGCGGCCGGCATAGGCGGCCACCCAGCGGCCGGCATAGGCGGCCGTCCAGCAGCCGACATAGAACGCCGTCCAGCAGCCGACATAGGCGGCCGCTCAGCAGCCAGAATAGGCGGCCGCTCAGCAGCCGGCATAAGAGGCCGAACAGCAGCCGGAATAGGCAGGCGCTCAGCAGCCGGCAAAAGGCGGCCAAACAGCAGCCGGCATAGGCGGCCAAAAAGCAGCATTCAGAAGCGGCCGTCCATCAGCCGTCATAGCCGGCCGTCCAGCAGCCGACATAGGCGGCCAAACAGCAGCCGGCATAGGCGGCCAAACAGCAGCCGGCATAGGCGGCCAAACAGCAGCCGACATAGGCGGCCAAACAGCAGCCGGCATATGCGGCCACCCAGCAGCCGGCATATGCGGCCACCCAGCAGCCGGCATATGCGGCCTCCCAGCAGCCGGCATAGGCGGCCGTCCAGCAGCCGTCATAGGCGGCCATCCAGCAGCCTACATAGGCGGCCAAACAGCAACCGGCATAGGCGGCCAAACAGCAGCCGGCATAGGCGGCCGCTCAGCAGCCGGAATAGGCGGCCGAACAGCAGCCGTCATAGGCGGCCAAAAGCAGCCGGCATAGGCGGCCACCCAGCTGCCGTCATAGGCGGCCGCCCAGCAGCCGGCATAGCCGGCTGTCCAGCAGCCGACATATGCAGCCCAACAGCAGCCGGCATAGGCGGCCACCCAGCTGCCGTCATAGGCGGCCAACCAGCAGCCGTCATAGGCGGCCGTCCAGCAGCCGGCATAGGCGGCCGAACAGCAGCCGGCATAGGCGGCCACCCAGCAGCCGTCATAGGCGGCCGTCCAGCAGGCGGCATAGGCGGCCAAACAGCAGCCGGCATAGGCGGCCACCCAGAATCCGTCATAGGCGGCCACCCAGCAGCCGGCATAGGCGGCCACCCAGCAGCCGGCATAGGCGGCCACCCAGCAGCCGGAATAGGCGGCCACCCAGCAGCCGGCATAGGCGGCCACCCAGCAGCCGGAATAGGCGGCCACCCAACATCCGGCATAGGCGGCCTCCCAGCAGCCGGCATAGGCGGCCGTTCAGCAGCCGTCATAGGCGGCCAAACAGCAGCCGGCATAGGCGGCCAAAAAGCAGCCGGCATAGGCGGCCGCCCTGCAGCCGGCATAGGCGGCCACTCAGCAGCCGGCATAGGAGGCCACCCAGCAGCCGGCATAGGAAGCTACCCATCAGCCGGCATCGGCGGCCAAACAGCAGCCGGCATAGGCGGCCAAACAGCAGCCGGCCACCCAGCAGCCAGCATAGGAGGCCACCCATCAGCCGGCATAGGCGGCCAAACAGCAGCCGGCATAGGCGGCCACCCAGCAGCCTGCATAGGCGGCCACCAAGCAGCCGGCATAGGCGGCCAAAACGCAGCCGGCATAGGCGGCCAAACAGCGGCCGGCATAGGCGGCCGAACAGCAGCCTGCATAGGCGGCCACCCAGCGGCCGTCATAGGCGGCCACCCAGCTGCCGTCATAGGCGGCCGTCCAGCAGCCGACATATGCGGCCCAACAGCAGCCGGCATAGGCGGCCAAACAGCAGCCGGCATAGGCGGCCACCCAGCGGCCGGCATAGGCGGCCACCCAGCGGCCGGCATAGGCAGCCGAACAGCGGCCTGCATAGGCGGCCACCCAGCTGCCGTCATAGGCGGCCGTCCAGCAGCCGACATATGCGGCCCAACAGCAGTCGGCATAGGCGGCCGAACAGCAGCCTGCATAGGCGGCCAAACAGCAGCCGGCATAGGCGGCCACCCAGCAGCCGGCATAGGCGGCCACCCAGCAGCCGGCATAGGCGGCCAAACAGCAGCCGGCATAGGCGGCCACCCAGCAGCCGGCATAGGCGGCCACCCAGCAGCCGGCATAGGAGGCCACCCATCAGCCGGCATAGGCGGCCAAACAGCAGCCGGCATAGGCGGCCACCCAGCAGCCTGCATAGGCGGCCACCCAGCAGCCGGCATAGGCGGCCACCCAGCAGCCGTCATAGCCGGCCGTCCAGCAGCCATGTGCGGCCAAAACGCAGCCGGCATAGGCGGGCAAACAGCAGCCGGCATAGGCGGCCGCCCAGCAGCCGGCATAGGCGGCCTCCCAGCAGCCGGCATAGGCGGCCACCCAGCAGCCGTCATAGCCGGCCAAACAGCAGCCGACATGTGCGGCCCAACAGCAGCCGGCATAGGCGGCCAAACAGCAGCCGGCATAGGCGGCCACCCAGCGGCCGGCATAGGCGGCCACCCAGCGGCCGGCATAGGCAGCCGAACAGCGGCCTGCATAGGCGGCCACCCAGCTGCCGTCATAGGCGGCCGTCCAGCAGCCGACATATGCGGCCCAACAGCAGTCGGCATAGGCGGCCGAACAGCAGCCTGCATAGGCGGCCAAACAGCAGCCGGCATAGGCGGCCACCCAGCGGCCTGCATAGGCGGCCACCCAGCTGCCGTCATAGGCGGCCGTCCAGCAGCCGACATATGCGGCCCAACAGCAGTCGGCATAGGCGGCCGAACAGCAGCCTGCATAGGCGGCCAAACAGCAGCCGGCATAGGCGGCCACCCAGCAGCCGGCATAGGCGGCCACCCAGCAGCCGGCATAGGCGGCCAAACAGCAGCCGGCATAGGCGGCCACCCAGCAGCCTGCATAGGCGGCCACCCAGCGGCCGTCATAGGCGGCCACCCAGCTGCCGTCATAGGCGGCCGTCCAGCAGCCGACATATGCGGCCCAACAGCAGCCGGCATAGGCGGCCAAACAGCAGCCGGCATAGGCGGCCACCCAGCGGCCGGCATAGGCAGCCGAACAGCGGCCTGCATAGGCGGCCACCCAGCTGCCGTCATAGGCGGCCGTCCAGCAGCCGACATATGCGGCCCAACAGCAGTCGGCATAGGCGGCCGAACAGCAGCCTGCATAGGCGGCCAAACAGCAGCCGGCATAGGCGGCCACCCAGCAGCCGGCATAGGCGGCCACCCAGCAGCCGGCATAGGCGGCCAAACAGCAGCCGGCATAGGCGGCCACCCAGCAGCCGGCATAGGCGGCCACCCAGCAGCCGGCATAGGAGGCCACCCATCACCCGGCATAGGCGGCCAAACAGCAGCCGGCATAGGCGGCCACCCAGCAGCCTGCATAGGCGGCCACCCAGCAGCCGGCATAGGCGGCCACCCAGCAGCCGTCATAGCCGGCCGTCCAGCAGCCATGTGCGGCCAAAACGCAGCCGGCATAGGCGGGCAAACAGCAGCCGGCATAGGCGGCCGCCCAGCAGCCGGCATAGGCGGCCTCCCAGCAGCCGGCATAGGCGGCCACCCAGCAGCCGTCATAGCCGGCCAAACAGCAGCCGACATGTGCGGCCAAAACGCAGCCGGCATAGCCGGCCGTCCAGCAGCCGGCACAGGCGGCCAAACAGCAGCCGGCATAGGCGGCCAAACAGCAGCCGGCATAGGCGGCCACCCAGAATCCGTCATAGGCGGCCACCCAGCAGCCGGCATAGGCGGCCACCCAGCAGCCGGCATAGGCGGCCACCCAGCAGCCGGCATAGGCGGCCACCCAGCAGCCGGCATAGGCGGCCACCCAGCCGCCGGAATAGGCGGCCACCCAGCAGCCGGAATAGGCGGCCACCCAGCAGCCGGCATAGGCGGCCACCCAGCAGCCGGCATAGGCGGCCACCCAGCAGCCGGCATAGGCGGCCACACAGCAGCCGGCATAGGCGGCCACCCAGCAGCCGACATATGCGGCCCAACAGCAGCCGTCATAGCCGGCCGTCCAGCAGCCGGCACAGGCGGCCAAACAGCAGCCGGCATAGGCGGCCAAACAGCAGCCGGCATAGGCGGCCACCCAGAATCCGTCATAGGCGGCCACCCAGCAGCCGGCATATGCGGCCACCCAGCAGCCGGCATAGGCGGCCACCCAGCAGCCGGCATAGGCGGCCACCCAGCAACCGGAATAGGCGGCCACCCAGCAGCCGGCATAGGCGGCCACCCAGCAGCCGGAATAGGCGGCCACCCAACAGCCGGCATAGGCGGCCTCCCAGCAGCCGGCATAGGCGGCCGTCCAGCAGCCGTCATAGGCGGCCAAACAGCAGCCGGCATAGGCGGCCAAAAAGCAGCCGGCATAGGCGGCCGCCCTGCAGTCGGCATAGGCGGCCACTCAGCAGCCGGCATAGGAGGCCACCCAGCAGCCGGCATAGGAGGCTACCCATCAGCCGGCATAGGCGGCCAAACAGCAGCCGGCATAGGCAGCCAAACAGCAGCCGGCATAGGCGGCCAAACAGCAGCCGGCCACCCAGCAGCCGGCATAGGAGGCCACCCATCAGCCGGCATAGGCGGCCAAACAGCAGCCGGCATAGGCGGCCACCCAGCAGCCTGCATAGGCGGCCACCAAGCAGCCGGCATAGGCGGCCACCCGGCAGCCGTCATAGCCGGCAGTCCAGCAGCCGACATGTGCGGCCAAAACGCAGCCGGCATAGGCGGCCAAACAGCAGCCGGCATAGGCGGCCACCCAGCGGCCGGCATAGGCGGCCGAACAGCAGCCTGCATAGGCGGCCACCCAGCGGCCGTCATAGGCGGCCACCCAGCTGCCGTCATAGGCGGCCGTCCAGCAGCCGACATATGCGGCCCAATAGCAGCCGGCATAGGCGGCCAAACAGCATCCGGCATAGGCGGCCACCAAGCGGCCGGCATAGGCGGCCACCCAGCGGCCGGCATAGGCGGCCGAACAGCGGCCTGCATAGGCGGCCACCCAGCTGCCGTCATAGGCGGCCGTCCAGCAGCCGACATATGCGGCCCAACAGCAGCCGGCATAGGCGGCCGAACAGCAGCCTGCATAGGCGGCCACCCAGCGGCCGTCATAGGCGGCCACCCAGCGGCCGTCATAGCCGGCCGTCCAGCAGCCGGCACAGGCGGCCAAACAGCAGCCGGCACAGGCGGCCAAAGAGCAGCCGGCATAGGCGGCCACCCAGCAGCCGGCATAGGCGGCCACCCAGCAGCCGGCATAGGCGGCCACCCAGCAGCCGGCATAGGAGGCCACCCATCAGCCGGCATAGGCGGCCAAACAGCAGCCGGCATAGGCGGCCACCCAGCAGCCTGCATAGGCGGCCACCCAGCAGCCGGCATAGGCGGCCACCCAGCAGCCGGCATAGGCGGCCACCCAGCAGCCGGCATAGGCGGCCACCCAGCAGCCGGCATAGGCGGCCGTCCAGCAGCCGACATGTGCGGCCAAAACGCAGCCGGCATAGGCGGGCAAACAGCAGCCGGCATAGGCGGCCACCCAGCAGCCGGCATAGGCGGCCTCCCAGCAGCCGGCATAGGCGGCCACCCAGCAGCCGTCATAGCCGGCCGTCCAACTGCCGACATATGCGGCCTAACAGCAGCCGTCATATGCGGCCCAACAGCAGCCGGCATAGGCGGCCGAACAGCAGCCTGCATAGGAGGCCAAACAGCAGCCGGCATAGGCGGCCACCCAGCAGCCGGCATAGGCGGCCACCCAGCAGCCGGCATAGGCGGCCAAACAGCAGCCGGCATAGGCGGCCACCCAGCAGCCGGCATAGGCGGCCACCCAGCAGCCGGCATAGGAGGCCACCCATCAGCCGGCATAGGCGGCCAAACAGCAGCCGGCATAGGCGGCCACCCAGCAGCCTGCATAGGCGGCCACCCAGCAGCCGGCATAGGCGGCCACCCAGCAGCCGTCATAGCCGGCCGTCCAGCAGCCGACATGTGCGGCCAAAACGCAGCCGGCATAGGCGGGCAAACAGCAGCCGGCATAGGCGGCCGCCCAGCAGCCGGCATAGGCGGCCTCCCAGCAGCCGGCATAGGCGGCCACCCAGCAGCCGTCATAGCCGGCCAAACAGCAGCCGACATGTGCGGCCAAAACGCAGCCGGCATAGCCGGCCGTCCAGCAGCCGGCACAGGCGGCCAAACAGCAGCCGGCATAGGCGGCCAAACAGCAGCCGGCATAGGTGGCCACCCAGAATCCGTCATAGGCGGCCACCCAGCAGCCGGCATAGGCGGCCACCCAGCAGCCGGCATAGGCGGCCACCCAGCAGCCGGCATAGGCGGCCACCCAGCAGCCGGAATAGGCGGCCACCCAGCAGCCGGAATAGGCGGCCACCCAGCAGCCGGCATAGGCGGCCACCCAGCAGCCGGCATAGGCGGCCACCCAGCAGCCGGCATAGGCGGCCACACAGCAGCCGGCATAGGCGGCCACCCAGCAGCCGGCATATGCGGCCCAACAGCAGCCGTCATAGCCGGCCGTCCAGCAGCCGGCACAGGCGGCCAAACAGCAGCCGGCATAGGCGGCCAAACAGCAGCCGGCATAGGCGGCCACCCAGAATCCGTCATAGGCGGCCACCCAGCAGCCGGCATATGCGGCCACCCAGCAGCCGGCATAGGCGGCCACCCAGAAGCCGGCATAGGCGGCCACCCAGCAGCCGGAATAGGCGGCCACCCAACAGCCGGCATAGGCGGCCTCCCAGCAGCCGGCATAGGCGGCCGTCCAGCAGCCGTCATAGGCGGCCAAACAGCAGCCGGCATAGGCGGCCAAAAAGCAGCCGGCATAGGCGGCCGCCCTGCAGCCGGCATAGGCGGCCACTCAGAAGCCGGCATAGGCGGCCACCCAGCGGCCGGCATAGGCGGCCGAACAGCAGCCTGCATAGGCGGCCACCCAGCGGCCGTCATAGGCGGCCACCCAGCTGCCGTCATAGGCGGCCGTCCAGCAGCCGACATATGCGGCCCAATAGCAGCCGGCATAGGCGGCCAAACAGCATCCGGCATAGGCGGCCACCCAGCGGCCGGCATAGGCGGCCACCCAGCGGCCGGCATAGGCGGCCGAACAGCGGCCTGCATAGGCGGCCACCCAGCTGCCGTCATAGGCGGCCGTCCAGCAGCCGACATATGCGGCCCAACAGCAGCCGGCATAGGCGGCCGAACAGCAGCCTGCATAGGCGGCCACCCAGCGGCCGTCATAGGCGGCCACCCAGCGGCCGTCATAGCCGGCCGTCCAGCAGCCGGCACAGGCGGCCAAACAGCAGCCGGCACAGGCGGCCAAACAGCAGCCGGCATAGGCGGCCACCCAGCAGCCGGCATAGGAGGCCACCCATCAGCCGGCATAGGCGGCCAAACAGCAGCCGGCATAGGCGGCCACCCAGCAGCCTGCATAGCCGGCCGTCCAGCAGCCGACATGTGCGGCCAAAACGCAGCCGGCATAGGCGGGCAAACAGCAGCCGGCATAGGCGGCCACCCAGCAGCCGGTATAGGCGGCCACCCAGCAGCCGGCATAGGCGGCCACCCAGCAGCCGTCATAGCCAGCCGTCCAGCAGCCGACATATGCGGCCTAACAGCAGCCGTCATAGCCGGCCGTCCAGCAGCCGACACAGGTGGCCAAAGAGCAGCCGGCATAGGCGGCCAAACAGCAGCCGGCATAGGCGGCCACCCAGAAGCCGTCATAGGCGGCCGTCCAACAGCCGGCACAGGCGGCCTAACAGCAGCCGTCATAGCCGGCCAAACAGCAGCCGGCATAGGCGGCCACCCAGCAGCCGGCATAGGCGGCCACCCAGCAGCCGGCATAGGCGGCCACCCAGCAGCCGGCATAGGAGGCCACCCATCAGCCGGCATAGGCGGCCAAACAGCAGCCGGCATAGGCGGCCACCCACCAGCCTGCATAGGCGGCCACCCAGCAGCCGGCATAGGCGGCCACCCAGCAGCCGGCATAGGCGGCCACCCAGCAGCCGGCATAGGCGGCCACCCAGCAGCCGGCATAGGCGGCCGTCCAGCAGCCGACATGTGCGGCCAAAACGCAGCCGGCATAGGCGGGCAAACAGCAGCCGGCATAGGCGGCCACCCAGCAGCCGGCATAGGCGGCCTCCCAGCAGCCGGCATAGGCGGCCACCCAGCAGCCGTCATAGCCGGCCGTCCAACTGCCGACATATGCGGCCTAACAGCAGCCGTCATAGCCGGCCGTCCAGCAGCCGGCACAGGCGGCCAAACAGCAGCCGGCATAGGCGGCCAAACAGCAGCCGGCATAGGCGGCCACCCAGAATCCGTCATAGGCGGCCACCCAGCAGCCGGCATAGGCGGCCACCCAGCAGCCGGCATAGGAGGCCACCCATCAGCCGGCATAGGCGGCCAAACAGCAGCCGGCATAGGCGGCCACCCAGCAGCCTGCATAGCCGGCCGTCCAGCAGCCGACATGTGCGGCCAAAACGCAGCCGGCATAGGCGGGCAAACAGCAGCCGGCATAGGCGGCCACCCAGCAGCCGGTATAGGCGGCCACCCAGCAGCCGGCATAGGCGGCCACCCAGCAGCCGTCATAGCCAGCCGTCCAGCAGCCGACATATGCGGCCTAACAGCAGCCGTCATAGCCGGCCGTCCAGCAGCCGACACAGGTGGCCAAAGAGCAGCCGGCATAGGCGGCCAAACAGCAGCCGGCATAGGCGGCCACCCAGAAGCCGTCATAGGCGGCCGTCCAACAGCCGGCACAGGCGGCCTAACAGCAGCCGTCATAGCCGGCCGTCCAGCAGCCGGCACAGGCGGCCAAACAGCAGCCGGCATAGGCGGCCACCCAGCAGCCGGCATAGGCGGCCACCCAGCAGCCGGCATAGGCGGCCACGCAGCAGCCTGCATAGGCGGCCACCCAGCAGCCGGCATAGGCGGCCACCCAGCAGCCGGCATAGGCGGCCACCCAGCAGCCGGCATAGGCGGCCACCCAGCAGCCGGCATGTGCGGCCAAAACGCAGCCGGCATAGGCGGGCAAACAGCAGCCGGCATAGGCGGCCACCCAGCAGCCGGCATAGGCGGCCTCCCAGCAGCCGGCATAGCCGGCCGTCCAACAGCCGACATATGCGGCCTAACAGCAGCCGTCATAGCCGGCCGTCCAGCAGCCGGCACAGGCGGCCAAACAGCAGCCGGCACAGGCGGCCAAACACCAGCCGGCATAGGCGGCCACCCAGAATCCGTCATAGGCGACCACCCAGCAGCCGGCATAGGCGGCCACCCAGCAGCCGGCATAGGCGGCCACCCAGCAGCCGGAATAGGCGGCCACCCAGCAGCCGGCATAGGCGGCCACCCAGCAGCCGGCATAGGCGGCCACCCAGCAGCCGGCATAGGCGGCCACCCAGCAGCCGACTTATGCGGCCCAACAGCAGCCGGCATAGGCGGCCAAACAGCAGCCGGCATCTGCGGCCACCCAACAGCCGGCATAGGCGGCCTCCCAGCAGCCGGCATAGGTGGCCGTCCAGCAGCCGGCATAGGTGGCCGTCCAGCAGCCGGCATAGGCGGCCAAAAAGCAGCCGGCATAGGTGGCCGCCCAGCAGCCTGCATAGGCGGCCACTCAGCAGCCGGCATAGGATGCCACCCAGCAGCCGGCATAGGAGGCTACCCATCAGCCGGCATAGGCGGCCAAACAGCAGCCGGCATAGGCGGCCAAACAGCAGCCGGTATAGGCGGCCAAACAGCAGCCGGCATAGGCGGCCACCCAGCAGCCGGCATAGGCGGCCACCCAGCAGCCGGCATAGGCGGCCACCCAGCAGCCGGCATAGGAGGCCACCCATCAGCCGGCATAGGCGGCCAAACAGCAGCCGGCATAGGCGGCCACCCAGCAGCCTGCATAGGCGGCCACCCAGCAGCCGGTATAGGCGGCCACCCAGCAGCCGACATGTGCGGCCAAAACGCAGCCGGCATAGGCGGGCAAACAGCAGCCGGCATAGGCGGCCACACAGCAGCCGGCATAGGCGGCTACCCAGCAGCCGGCATAGGCGGCCACCCAGCAGCCGTCATAGCCGGCCGTCCAGCAGCCGACATATGCGGCCTAACAGCAGCCGTCATAGCCGGCCGTCCAGCAGCCGACACAGGCGGCCAAAGAGCAGCCGGCAAAGGCGACCAAACAGCAGCCGGCATAGGCGGCCACCCAGAAGTCGTCATAGGCGGCCACCCAGCAGCCGGCATAGGCGGCCGCTCAGCAGCCGGAATAGGCGGCCGCTCACCAGCCGGCATAGGCGGCCGAACAGCAGCCGGCATAGGCGGACGAACAGCATCCGGCATAGGCGGCCACCCAGCAGCCGGCATAGGCGGCCACCCAGCAGCCGGCATAGGCGGCCACCCAGCAGCCGGCATAGGCGGCCACCCAGCAGCCTGCATAGGGGGCCACCCAGCAGCCGGCATAGGCGGCCACCCAGCAGCCGTCATAGCCGGCCGTCCAGCAGCCGACATGTGCGGCCAAACAGCAGCCGGCATAGGCGGCCAAACAGCAGCCGGCATAGGCGGCCAAACAGCAGCCGGCATAGGAGGCAAAACAGCAGCCGGCATAGGCGGCAAAACAGCAGCCGGCATAGGAGGCCGCTCAGCAGCCGGAATAGGCGGCCGCTCAACAGCTGGCATAGGCGGCCGAACAGCAGCCGGCATAGGCGGCCACCCAGCAGCCGGCATAGGCGGCCGAACAGCAGCCGGCATAGGCGGCCACCCAGCAACCGGCATACGCGGCCTCCCAGCAGCCGGCATAGGCGGCCGTTCAGCAGCCGTCATAGGCGGCCACCCAACAGCCGGCATAGGCGGCCGCTCAGCAGCCGGAAAAGGCGGCCGAACAGCAGCCGGCATAGGCGGCCGAACAGCAGCCGAAATAGGCGGCCACCCAGCAGCCGGCATATGCGGCCAAACAGCAGTCGGCATAGGCGGCCGCTCAGCAGCCGGAATAGGCGGCCAAACAGCAGCCGTCATAGGCGGCCAAAAAGCAGCCGTCATAGGCGGCCAAAAAGCAGCCGGCATAGGAGGCCGCTCAGCAGCCGGTATAAGCGGCCGCTCAGCAGCCGTCATAGGCGGCCGAACAGCAGCCAACATAGCCAACCAAACAGCAGCCGGCATAGGCGGCCAAACAGCAGCCGGCATAGGCGGCCAAACAGCAGCCGTCATAGGCGGCCACCCAGCAGCCGGCATAGGCGGCCACCCAGCAGCCGGCATAGGCGGCCACCCAGCAGCCGGCATAGCCGGCCGTCCAGCAGCCGGCATAGGCGGCCGAACAGCAGCCGGCATAGGCGGCCGAACAGCAGCCTGCACAGGCGGCCACCCAGCGGCCGTCATAGGCGGCCACCCAGCTGCCGTCATAGGCGGCCGTCCAGCAGCCGGCATAGGCGGCCGAACAGCAGCCGGCATAGGCGGCCACCCAGCAGCCGGCATAGCCGGCCGTCCAGCAGCCGACATATGCAGCCCAACAGCAGCCGGCATAGGCGGCCCAACAGCAGCCTGCATAGGCGGCCACCCAGCTGCCGTCATAGGCGGCCACCCAGCAGCCGTCATAGGCGGCCGTCCAGCAACCGGCATAGGCGGCCGAACAGCAGCCGGCATAGGCGGCCACCCAGCAGCCGTCATAGGCGGCCGTCCAGCAGGCGGCATAGGCGGCCAAACAGCAGCCGGCATAGGCGGCCACCCAGCAGCCGGCATAGGCGGCCACCCAGCAGCCGTCAAAGCCGGCCGTCCAGCAGCCGGCACAGGCGGCCAAACAGCAGCCGGCATAGGCGGCCAAACAGCAGCCGGCATAGGCGGCCACCCAGCGGCCGGCATAGGCGGCCACCCAGCGGCCGGCATAGGCGGCCGAACAGCAGCCTGCATAGGCGGCCACCCAGCGGCCGTCATAGGCAGCCACCCAGCTGCCGTCATAGGCGGCCGTCCAGCAGCCGACATATGCGGCCCAACAGCAGCCGGCATAGGCGGCCAAACAGCAGCCGGCATAGGCGGCCACCCAGCGGCCGGCATAGGCGGCCACCCAGCGGCCGGCATAGGCGGCCGAACAGCAGCCTGCATAGGCAGCCACCCAGCGGCCGTCATAGGCGGCCACCCAGCTGCCATCATAGGCGGCCGTCCAGCAGCCGACATATGCGGCCCAACAGCAGCCGGCATAGGGGGCCGAACAGCAGCCGACATATGCGGCCCAACAGCAGCAGGCATAGGCGGCCAAACAGCAGCCGGCATAGGCGGCCACCCAGCGGCCGGCATAGGCGGCCACCCAGCGGCCGGCATAGGCGGCCGAACAGCAGCCTGCATAGGCGGCCACCCAGCGGCCGTCATAGGCGGCCACCCAGCTGCCATCATAGGCGGCCGTCCAGCAGCCGACATATGCGGCCCAACAGCAGCCGGCATAGGCGGCCGAACAGCAGCCTGCATAGGCGGCCACCCAGCGGCCGTCATAGGCGGCCGTCCAGCAGCCGGCATAGGCGGCCACCCAGCAGCCGGCATAGCCGGCCGTCCAGCAGCCGACATATGCAGCCCAACAGCAGCCGGCATAGGCGGCCGAACAGCAGCCGGCATAGGCGGCCACCCAGCTGCCGTCATAGGCGGCCACCCAGCAGCCGTCATAGGCGGCCGTCCAGCAGCCGGCATAGGCGGCCGAACAGCAGCCGGCATAGGCGGCCACCCAGCAGCCGTCATAGGCGGCCGTCCAGCAGGCGGCATAGGCGGCCAAACAGCAGCCGGCATAGGCGGCCACCCAGCAGCCGGCATAGGCGGCCACCCAGCAGCCGTCATAGCCGGCCGTCCAGCAGCCGGCACAGGCGGCCAAACAGCAGCCGGCATAGGCGGCCAAACAGCAGCCGGCATAGGCGGCCACCCAACAGCCGGCATAGGCGGCCACCCAGCAGCCTGCATAGGCGGCCACCCAGCAGCCGGCATAGGCGGCCACCCAGCAGCCGTCATAGCCGGCCGTCCAGCAGCCGACATGTGCGGCCAAAACGCAGCCGGCATAAGCGGGCAAACAGCAGCCGGCATAGGCGGCCACCCAGCAGCCGTCATAGCCGGCCGTCCAGCAGCCGGCACAGGCGGCCAAACAGCAGCCGGCATAGGCGGCCAAACAGCAGCCGGCATAGGCGGCCACCCAGCAGCCGGCATAGGCGGCCACCCAGCAGCCGGCATAGGCGGCCACCCAGCAGCCGGCATAGGAGGCCACCCATCAGCCGGCATAGGCGGCCAAACAGCAGCCGGCATAGGCGGCCACCCAGCAGCCGGCATAGGCGGCCACCAAGCAGCCGGCATAGGCGGCCACCCAGCAGCCGGCATAGGCGGCCACCCAGCAGCCGGCATAGGCGGCCGTCCAGCAGCCGACATGTGCGGCCAAAACGCAGCCGGCATAGGCGGGCAAACAGCAGCCGGCATAGGCGGCCACCCAGCAGCCGGCATAGGCGGCCAAACAGCAGCCGGCATAGGCGGCCAAACAGCAGCCGGCATAGGCGGCCACCCAGCGGCCGGCATAGGCGGCCACCCAGCGGCCGGCATAGGCGGCCGAACAGCAGCCTGCATAGGCGGCCACCCAGCGGCCGTCATAGGCAGCCACCCAGCTGCCGTCATAGGCGGCCGTCCAGCAGCCGACATATGCGGCCCAACAGCAGCCGGCATAGGCGGCCAAACAGCAGCCGGCATAGGCGGCCACCCAGCGGCCGGCATAGGCGGCCACCCAGCGGCCGGCATAGGCGGCCGAACAGCAGCCTGCATAGGCGGCCACCCAGCGGCCGTCATAGGCGGCCACCCAGCTGCCATCATAGGCGGCCGTCCAGCAGCCGACATATGCGGCCCAACAGCAGCCGGCATAGGGGGCCGAACAGCAGCCGACATATGCGGCCCAACAGCAGCAGGCATAGGCGGCCAAACAGCAGCCGGCATAGGCGGCCACCCAGCGGCCGGCATAGGCGGCCACCCAGCGGCCGGCATAGGCGGCCGAACAGCAGCCTGCATAGGCGGCCACCCAGCGGCCGTCATAGGCGGCCACCCAGCTGCCATCATAGGCGGCCGTCCAGCAGCCGACATATGCGGCCCAACAGCAGCCGGCATAGGCGGCCGAACAGCAGCCTGCATAGGCGGCCACCCAGCGGCCGTCATAGGCGGCCGTCCAGCAGCCGGCATAGGCGGCCACCCAGCAGCCGGCATAGCCGGCCGTCCAGCAGCCGACATATGCAGCCCAACAGCAGCCGGCATAGGCGGCCGAACAGCAGCCGGCATAGGCGGCCACCCAGCTGCCGTCATAGGCGGCCACCCAGCAGCCGTCATAGGCGGCCGTCCAGCAGCCGGCATAGGCGGACGAACAGCAGCCGGCATAGGCGGCCACCCAGCAGCCGTCATAGGCGGCCGTCCAGCAGGCGGCATAGGCGGCCAAACAGCAGCCGGCATAGGCGGCCACCCAGCAGCCGGCATAGGCGGCCACCCAGCAGCCGTCATAGCCGGCCGTCCAGCAGCCGGCACAGGCGGCCAAACAGCAGCCGGCATAGGCGGCCAAACAGCAGCCGGCATAGGCGGCCACCCAACAGCCGGCATAGGCGGCCACCCAGCAGCCTGCATAGGCGGCCACCCAGCAGCCGGCATAGGCGGCCACCCAGCAGCCGTCATAGCCGGCCGTCCAGCAGCCGACATGTGCGGCCAAAACGCAGCCGGCATAAGCGGGCAAACAGCAGCCGGCATAGGCGGCCACCCAGCAGCCGTCATAGCCGGCCGTCCAGCAGCCGGCACAGGCGGCCAAACAGCAGCCGGCATAGGCGGCCAAACAGCAGCCGGCATAGGCGGCCACCCAGCAGCCGGCATAGGCGGCCACCCAGCAGCCGGCATAGGCGGCCACCCAGCAGCCGGCATAGGAGGCCACCCATCAGCCGGCATAGGCGGCCAAACAGCAGCCGGCATAGGCGGCCACCCAGCAGCCGGCATAGGCGGCCACCAAGCAGCCGGCATAGGCGGCCACCCAGCAGCCGGCATAGGCGGCCACCCAGCAGCCGGCATAGGCGGCCGTCCAGCAGCCGACATGTGCGGCCAAAACGCAGCCGGCATAGGCGGGCAAACAGCAGCCGGCATAGGCGGCCACCCAGCAGCCGGCATAGGCGGCCTCCCAGCAGCCGGCATAGGCGGCCACCCAGCAGCCGTCATAGCCGGCCGTCCAACAGCCGACATATGCGGCCTAACAGCAGCCGTCATAGCCGGCCGTCCAGCAGCCGGCACAGGCGGCCAAACAGCAGCCGGCATAGGCGGCCAAACAGCAGCCGGCATAGGCGGCCACCCAGAATCCGTCATAGGCGGCCACCCAGCAGCCGGCATAGGCGGCCACCCAGCAGCCGGCATAGGAGGCCACCCATCAGCCGGCATAGGCGGCCAAACAGCAGCCGGCATAGGCGGCCACCCAGCAGCCTGCATAGCCGGCCGTCCAGCAGCCGACATGTGCGGCCAAAACGCAGCCGGCATAGGCGGGCAAACAGCAGCCGGCATAGGCGGCCACCCAGCAGCCGGTATAGGCGGCCACCCAGCAGCCGGCATAGGCGGCCACCCAGCAGCCGGCATAGGCGGCCACCCAGCAGCCGGCATAGGCGGCCACCCAGCAGCCGTCATAGCCAGCCGTCCAGCAGCCGACATATGCGGCCTAACAGCAGCCGTCATAGCCGGCCGTCCAGCAGCCGACACAGGCGGCCAAAGAGCAGCCGGCATAGGCGGCCAAACAGCAGCCGGCATAGGCGGCCACCCAGAAGCCGTCATAGGCGGCCGTCCAACAGCCGACATATGCGGCCTAACAGCAGCCGTCATAGCCGGCCGTCCAGCAGCCGGCACAGGCGGCCAAACAGCAGCCGGCATAGGCGGCCAAACAGCAGCCGGCATAGGCGGCCACGCAGCAGCCTGCATAGGCGGCCACCCAGCAGCCGGCATAGGCGGCCACCCAGCAGCCGGCATAGGCGGCCACCCAGCAGCCGTCATAGCCGGCCGTCCAGCAGCCGACATGTGCGGCCAAAACGCAGCCGGCATAGGCGGGCAAACAGCAGCCGGCATAGGCGGCCACCCAGCAGCCGGCATAGGCGGCCTCCCAGCAGCCGGCATAGCCGGCCGTCCAACAGCCGACATATGCGGCCTAACAGCAGCCGTCATAGCCGGCCGTCCAGCAGCCGGCACAGGCGGCCAAACAGCAGCCGGCACAGGCGGCCAAACAGCAGCCGGCATAGGCGGCCACCCAGAATCCGTCATAGGCGACCACCCAGCAGCCGGCATAGGCGGCCACCCAGCAGCCGGCATAGGCGGCCACCCAGCAGCCGGAATAGGCGGCCACCCAGCAGCCGGCATAGGCGGCCACCCAGCAGCCGGCATAGGCGGCCACCCAGCAGCCGACTTATGCGGCCACCCAACAGCAGCCGGCATAGGCGGCCAAACAGCAGCCGGCATAGGTGGCCGTCCAGCAGCCGGCATAGGTGGCCGTCCAGCAGCCGGCATAGGCGGCCAAAAAGCAGCCGGCATAGGTGGCCGCCCAGCAGCCTGCATAGGCGGCCACTCAGCAGCCGGCATAGGATGCCACCCAGCAGCCGGCATAGGAGGCTACCCATCAGCCGGCATAGGCGGCCAAACAGCAGCCGGCATAGGCGGCCAAACAGCAGCCGGCATAGGCGGCCAAACAGCAGCCGGTATAGGCGGCCAAACAGCAGCCGGCATAGGCGGCCACCCAGCAGCCGGCATAGGCGGCCACCCAGCAGCCGGCATAGGAGGCCACCCATCAGCCGGCATAGGCGGCCAAACAGCAGCCGGCATAGGCGGCCACCCAGCAGCCTGCATAGGCGGCCACCCAGCAGCCGGTATAGGCGGCCACCCGGCAGCCGTCATAGCCGGCCGTCCAGCAGCCGACATGTGCGGCCAAAACGCAGCCGGCATAGGCGGCCACACAGCAGCCGGCATAGGCGGCTACCCAGCAGCCGGCATAGGCGGCCACCCAGCAGCCGTCATAGCCGGCCGTCCAGCAGCCGACATATGCGGCCTAACAGCAGCCGTCATAGCCGGCCGTCCAGCAGCCGACACAGGCGGCCAAAGAGCAGCCGGCATAGGCGACCAAACAGCAGCCGGCATAGGCGGCCACCCAGCAGCCGGCATAGGCGGCCACCCAGCAGCCGGCATAGGCGGCCACCCAGCAGCCGGCATAGGCGGCCACCCAGCAGCCTGCATAGGGGGCCACCCAGCAGCCGGCATAGGCGGCCACCCAGCAGCCGTCATAGCCGGCCGTCCAGCAGCCGACATGTGCGGCCAAACAGCAGCCGGCATAGGCGGCCAAACAGCAGCCGGCATAGGCGGCCAAACAGCAGCCGGCATAGGAGGCAAAACAGCAGCCGGCATAGGCGGCAAAACAGCAGCCGGCATAGGAGGCCGCTCAGCAGCCGGAATAGGCGGCCGCTCAACAGCCGGCATAGGCGGCCGAACAGCAGCCGGCATAGGCGGCCACCCAGCAGCCGGCATAGGCGGCCGAACAGCAGCCGGCATAGGCGGCCACCCAGCAACCGGCATACGCGGCCTCCCAGCAGCCGGCATAGGCGGCCGTTCAGCAGCCGTCATAGGCGGCCACCCAACAGCCGGCATAGGCGGCCGCTCAGCAGCCGGAAAAGGCGGCCGAACAGCAGCCGGCATAGGCGGCCGAACAGCAGCCGAAATAGGCGGCCACCCAGCAGCCGGCATATGCGGCCAAACAGCAGTCGGCATAGGCGGCCGCTCAGCAGCCGGAATAGGCGGCCAAACAGCAGCCGTCATAGGCGGCCAAAAAGCAGCCGTCATAGGCGGCCAAAAAGCAGCCGGCATAGGAGGCCGCTCAGCAGCCGGCATAAGCGGCCGCTCAGCAGCCGTCATAGGCGGCCGAACAGCAGCCAACATAGCCAACCAAACAGCAGCCGGCATAGGCGGCCAAACAGCAGCCGGCATAGGCGGCCAAACAGCAGCCGTCATAGGCGGCCACCCAGCAGCCGGCATAGGCGGCCACCCAGCAGCCGGCATAGGCGGCCACCCAGCAGCCGGCATAGCCGGCCGTCCAGCAGCCGACATATGCGGCCCAACAGCAGCCGGCATAGGCGGCCGAACAGCAGCCTGCATAGGCGGCCACCCAGCGGCCGTCATAGGCGGCCACCCAGCTGCCGTCATAGGCGGCCGTCCAGCAGCCGGCATAGGCGGCCGAACAGCACCCGGCATAGGCGGCCACCCAGCAGCCAGCATAGCCGGCCGTCCAGCAGCCGACATATGCAGCCCAACAGCAGCCGGCATAGGCGGCCCAACAGCAGCCTGCATAGGCGGCCACCCAGCAGCCGGCATAGGCGGCCACCCAGCAGCCGGCATAGCCGGCCGTCCAGCAGCCGACATATGCGGCCCAACAGCAGCCGGCATAGGCGGCCGAACAGCAGCCTGCATAGGCGGCCACCCAGCGGCCGTCATAGGCGGCCACCCAGCTGCCGTCATAGGCGGCCGTCCAGCAGCCGGCATAGGCGGCCGAACAGCACCCGGCATAGGCGGCCACCCAGCAGCCAGCATAGCCGGCCGTCCAGCAGCCGACATATGCAGCCCAACAGCAGCCGGCATAGGCGGCCCAACAGCAGCCTGCATAGGCGGCCACCCAGCAGCCGTCATAGGCGGCCGTCCAGCAGGCGGCATAGGCGGCCAAACAGCAGCCGGCATAGGCGGCCACCCAGCAGCCGGCATAGGCGGCCACCCAGCAGCCGTCAAAGCCGGCCGTCCAGCAGCCGGCACAGGCGGCCAAACAGCAGCCGGCATAGGCGGCCAAACAGCAGCCGGCATAGGCGGCCACCCAGCGGCCGGCATAGGCGGCCACCCAGCGGCCGGCATAGGCGGCCGAACAGCAGCCTGCATAGGCGGCCACCCAGCGGCCGTCATAGGCAGCCACCCAGCTGCCGTCATAGGCGGCCGTCCAGCAGCCGACATATGCGGCCCAACAGCAGCCGGCATAGGCGGCCAAACAGCAGCCTGCATAGGCGGCCACCCAGCGGCCGTCATAGGCGGCCACCCAGCTGTCATCATAGGCGGCCGTCCAGCAGCCGACATATGCGGCCCAACAGCAGCCGGCATAGGCGGCCGAACAGCAGCCGACATATGCGGCCCAACAGCAGCCGGCATAGGCGGCCAAACAGCAGCCGGCATAGGCGGCCACCCAGCGGCCGGCATAGGCGGCCACCCAGCGGCCGGCATAGGCGGCCGAACAGCAGCCTGCATAGGCGGCCACCCAGCGGCCGTCATAGGCGGCCACCCAGCTGCCATCATAGGCGGCCGTCCAGCAGCCGACATATGCGGCCCAACAGCAGCCGGCATAGGCGGCCGAACAGCAGCCTGTATAGGCGGCCACCCAGCGGCCGTCATAGGCGGCCGTCCAGCAGCCGGCATAGGCGGCCACCCAGCAGCCGGCATAGCCGGCCGTCCAGCAGCCGACATATGCAGCCCAACAGCAGCCGGCATAGGCGGCCGAACAGCAGCCGGCATAGGCGGCCACCCAGCTGCCGTCATAGGCGGCCACCCAGCAGCCGTCATAGGCGGCCGTCCAGCAGCCGGCATAGGCGGCCGAACAGCAGCCGGCATAGGCGGCCGAACAGCAGCCGGCATAGGCGGCCACCCAGCAGCCGTCATAGGTGGCCGTCCAGCAGGCGGCATAGGCGGCCAAACAGCAGCCGGCATAGGCGGACACCCAGCAGCCGGCATAGGCGGCCACCCAGCAGCCGTCATAGCCGGCCGTCCAGCAGCCGGCACAGGCGGCCAAACAGCAGCCGGCATAGGCGGCCAAACAGCAGCCGGCATAGGCGGCCACCCATCAGCCGGCATAGGCGGCCACCCAGCAGCCTGCATAGGCGGCCACCCAGCAGCCGGCATAGGCGGCCACCCAGCAGCCGTCATAGCCGGCCGTCCAGCAGCCGACATGTGCGGCCAAAACGCAGCCGGCATAAGCGGGCAAACAGCAGCCGGCATAGGCGGCCACCCAGCAGCCGTCATAGCCGGCCGTCCAGCAGCCGGCACAGGCGGCCAAACAGCAGCCGGCATAGGCGGCCAAACAGCAGCCGGCATAGGCGGCCACCCAGCAGCCGGCATAGGCGGCCACCCAGCAGCCGGCATAGGCGGCCACCCAGCAGCCGGCATAGGAGGCCACCCATCAGCCGGCATAGGCGGCCAAACAGCAGCCGGCATAGGCGGCCACCCAGCAGCCTGCATAGGGGGCCACCCAGCAGCCGGCATAGGCGGCCACCCAGCAGCCGTCATAGCCGGCCGTCCAGCAGCCGACATGTGCGGCCAAAACGCAGCCGGCATAGGCGGGCAAACAGCAGCAGGCATAGGCGGCCACCCAGCAGCCGGCATAGGCGGCCTCCCAGCAGCCGGCATAGCCGGCCGTCCAGCAGCCGACATATGCAGCCCAACAGCAGCCGGCATAGGCGGCCTAACAGCAGCCGTCATAGCCGGCCGTCCAGCAGCCGGCACAGGCGGCCAAACAGCAGCCGGCACAGGCGGCCAAACAGCAGCCGGCATAGGCGGCCACCCAGAATCCGTCATAGGCGACCACCCAGCAGCCGGCATAGGCGGCCACCCAGCAGCCGGCATAGGCGGCCACCCAGCAGCCGGAATAGGCGGCCACCCAGCAGCCGGCATAGGCGGCCACCCAGCAGCCGGCATAGGCGGCCACCCAGCAGCCGACTTATGCGGCCACCCAACAGCAGCCGGCATAGGCGGCCAAACAGCAGCCGGCATAGGTGGCCGTCCAGCAGCCGGCATAGGTGGCCGTCCAGCAGCCGGCATAGGCGGCCAAAAAGCAGCCGGCATAGGTGGCCGCCCAGCAGCCTGCATAGGCGGCCACTCAGCAGCCGGCATAGGATGCCACCCAGCAGCCGGCATAGGAGGCTACCCATCAGCCGGCATAGGCGGCCAAACAGCAGCCGGCATAGGCGGCCAAACAGCAGCCGGCATAGGCGGCCAAACAGCAGCCGGTATAGGCGGCCAAACAGCAGCCGGCATAGGCGGCCACCCAGCAGCCGGCATAGGCGGCCACCCAGCAGCCGGCATAGGAGGCCACCCATCAGCCGGCATAGGCGGCCAAACAGCAGCCGGCATAGGCGGCCACCCAGCAGCCTGCATAGGCGGCCACCCAGCAGCCGGTATAGGCGGCCACCCGGCAGCCGTCATAGCCGGCCGTCCAGCAGCCGACATGTGCGGCCAAAACGCAGCCGGCATAGGCGGGCAAACAGCAGCCGGCATAGGCGGCCACACAGCAGCCGGCATAGGCGGCTACCCAGCAGCCGGCATAGGCGGCCACCCAGCAGCCGTCATAGCCGGCCGTCCAGCAGCCGACATATGCGGCCTAACAGCAGCCGTCATAGCCGGCCGTCCAGCAGCCGACACAGGCGGCCAAAGAGCAGCCGGCATAGGCGACCAAACAGCAGCCGGCATAGGCGGCCACCCAGCAGCCGGCATAGGCGGCCGCTCAGCAGCCGGAATAGGCGGCCGCTCACCAGCCGGCATAGGCGGCCGAACAGCAGCCGGCATAGGCGGACGAACAGCAGCCGGCATAGGCGGCCACCCAGCAGCCGGCATAGGCGGCCACCCAGCAGCCGGCATAGGCGGCCACCCAGCAGCCGGCATAGGCGGCCACCCAGCAGCCTGCATAGGGGGCCACCCAGCAGCCGGCATAGGCGGCCACCCAGCAGCCGTCATAGCCGGCCGTCCAGCAGCCGACATGTGCGGCCAAACAGCAGCCGGCATAGGCGGCCAAACAGCAGCCGGCATAGGCGGCCAAACAGCAGCCGGCATAGGAGGCAAAACAGCAGCCGGCATAGGCGGCAAAACAGCAGCCGGCATAGGAGGCCGCTCAGCAGCCGGAATAGGCGGCCGCTCAACAGCCGGCATAGGCGGCCACCCAGCAGCCGGCATAGGCGGCCGAACAGCAGCCGGCATAGGCGGCCACCCAGCAACCGGCATACGCGGCCTCCCAGCAGCCGGCATAGGCGGCCGTTCAGCAGCCGTCATAGGCGGCCGCTCAGCAGCCGGAAAAGGCGGCCGAACAGCAGCCGGCATAGGCGGCCGAACAGCAGCCGAAATAGGCGGCCACCCAGCAGCCGGCATATGCGGCCAAACAGCAGTCGGCATAGGCGGCCGCTCAGCAGCCGGAATAGGCGGCCAAACAGCAGCCGTCATAGGCGGCCAAAAAGCAGCCGTCATAGGCGGCCAAAAAGCAGCCGGCATAGGAGGCCGCTCAGCAGCCGGCATAAGCGGCCGCTCAGCAGCCGTCATAGGCGGCCGAACAGCAGCCAACATAGCCAACCAAACAGCAGCCGGCATAGGCGGCCAAACAGCAGCCGGCATAGGCAGCCAAACAGCAGCCGTCATAGGCGGCCACCCAGCAGCCGGCATAGGCGGCCACCCAGCAGCCGGCATAGGCGGCCACCCAGCAGCCGGCATAGGCGGCCACCCAGCAGCCGGCATAGGCGGCCACCCAGCAGCCGGCATAGCCGGCCGTCCAGCAGCCGACATATGCGGCCCAACAGCAGCCGGCATAGGCGGCCGAACAGCAGCCTGCATAGGCGGCCACCCAGCGGCCGTCATAGGCGGCCACCCAGCTGCCGTCATAGGCGGCCGTCCAGCAGCCGGCATAGGCGGCCGAACAGCACCCGGCATAGGCGGCCACCCAGCAGCCAGCATAGCCGGCCGTCCAGCAGCCGACATATGCAGCCCAACAGCAGCCGGCATAGGCGGCCCAACAGCAGCCTGCATAGGCGGCCACCCAGCAGCCGGCATAGGCGGCCACCCAGCAGCCGTCATAGGCGGCCGTCCAGCAGGCGGCATAGGCGGCCAAACAGCAGCCGGCATAGGCGGCCACCCAGCAGCCGGCATAGGCGGCCACCCAGCAGCCGTCAAAGCCGGCCGTCCAGCAGCCGGCACAGGCGGCCAAACAGCAGCCGGCATAGGCGGCCAAACAGCAGCCGGCATAGGCGGCCACCCAGCGGCCGGCATAGGCGGCCACCCAGCGGCCGGCATAGGCGGCCGAACAGCAGCCTGCATAGGCGGCCACCCAGCGGCCGTCATAGGCAGCCACCCAGCTGCCGTCATAGGCGGCCGTCCAGCAGCCGACATATGCGGCCCAACAGCAGCCGGCATAGGCGGCCAAACAGCAGCCGGCATAGGCGGCCACCCAGCGGCCGGCATAGGCGGCCACCCAGCGGCCGGCATAGGCGGCCGAACAGCAGCCTGCATAGGCGGCCACCCAGCGGCCGTCATAGGCGGCCACCCAGCTGCCATCATAGGCGGCCGTCCAGCAGCCGACATATGCAGCCCAACAGCAGCCGGCATAGGCGGCCGAACAGCAGCCGACATATGCGGCCCAACAGCAGCCGGCATAGGCGGCCAAACAGCAGCCGGCATAGGCGGCCACCCAGCGGCCGGCATAGGCGGCCACCCAGCGGCCGGCATAGGCGGCCGAACAGCAGCCTGCATAGGCGGCCACCCAGCGGCCGTCATAGGCGGCCA
This sequence comes from Anomaloglossus baeobatrachus, assembly GCF_048569485.1. NCBI lineage: Eukaryota > Metazoa > Chordata > Amphibia > Anura > Aromobatidae > Anomaloglossus > Anomaloglossus baeobatrachus. The sequence continues at coordinate 339,147,585 of NC_134353.1, read as the reverse complement.
CCCAGCTGCCATCATAGGCGGCCGTCCAGCAGCCGACATATGCGGCCCAACAGCAGCCGGCATAGGCGGCCGAACAGCAGCCTGTATAGGCGGCCACCCAGCGGCCGTCATAGGCGGCCGTCCAGCAGCCGGCATAGGCGGCCACCCAGCAGCCGGCATAGCCGGCCGTCCAGCAGCCGACATATGCAGCCCAACAGCAGCCGACATAGGCGGCCGAACAGCAGCCGGCATAGGCGGCCACCCAGCTGCCGTCATAGGCGGCCACCCAGCAGCCGTCATAGGCGGCCGTCCAGCAGCCGGCATAGGCGGCCGAACAGCAGCCGGCATAGGCGGCCGAACAGCAGCCGGCATAGGCGGCCACCCAGCAGCCGTCATAGGTGGCCGTCCAGCAGGCGGCATAGGCGGCCAAACAGCAGCCGGCATAGGCGGCCACCCAGCAGCCGGCATAGGCGGCCACCCAGCAGCCGTCATAGCCGGCCGTCCAGCAGCCGGCACAGGCGGCCAAACAGCAGCCGGCATAGGCGGCCAAACAGCAGCCGGCATAGGCGGCCACCCATCAGCCGGCATAGGCGGCCACCCAGCAGCCTGCATAGGCGGCCACCCAGCAGCCGGCATAGGCGGCCACCCAGCAGCCGTCATAGCCGGCCGTCCAGCAGCCGACATGTGCGGCCAAAACGCAGCCGGCATAAGCGGGCAAACAGCAGCCGGCATAGGCGGCCACCCAGCAGCCGTCATAGCCGGCCGTCCAGCAGCCGGCACAGGCGGCCAAACAGCAGCCGGCATAGGCGGCCAAACAGCAGCCGGCATAGGCGGCCACCCAGCAGCCGGCATAGGCGGCCACCCAGCAGCCGGCATAGGCGGCCACCCAGCAGCCGGCATAGGAGGCCACCCATCAGCCGGCATAGGCGGCCAAACAGCAGCCGGCATAGGCGGCCACCCAGCAGCCTGCATAGGGGGCCACCCAGCAGCCGGCATAGGCGGCCACCCAGCAGCCGTCATAGCCGGCCGTCCAGCAGCCGACATGTGCGGCCAAAACGCAGCCGGCATAGGCGGGCAAACAGCAGCAGGCATAGGCGGCCACCCAGCAGCCGGCATAGGCGGCCTCCCAGCAGCCGGCATAGCCGGCCGTCCAGCAGCCGACATATGCAGCCCAACAGCAGCCGGCATAGGTGGCCGAACAGCAGCCGGCATAGGCGGCCACCCAGCTGCCGTCATAGGCGGCCACCCAGCAGCCGTCATAGGCGGCCGTCCAGCAGCCGGCATAGGCGGCCGAACAGCAGCCGGCATAGGCGGCCACCCAGAAGCCGTCATAGGCGGCCGTCCAGCAGGCGGCAAAGGCGGCCAAACAGCAGCCGGCATAGGCGGCCACCCAGCAGCCGGCATAGGCGGCCACCCAGCAGCCGTCATAGCCGGTCGTCCAGCAGCCGGCACAGGCGGCCAAACAGCAGCCGGCATAGGCGGCCAAACAGCAGCCGGCATAGGCGGCCACCCATCAGCCGGCATAGGCGGCCACCCAGCAGCCTGCATAGGCGGCCAAACAGCAGCCGGCATAGGCGGCCGTCCAGCAGCCGTCATAGGCGGCCAAACAGCAGCCGGCATAGGCGGCCAAAAAGCAGCCGGCATAGGCGGCCGCCCTGCAGCCGGCATAGGCGGCCACTCAGCAGCCGGCATAGGAGGCCACCCAGCAGCCGGGATAGGAGGCTACCCATCAGCCGGCATAGGCGGCCACCCAGCAGCCGGCATAGGCGGCCACCCAGCAGCCGTCATAGGCGGCCAAACAGCAGCCGGCATAGGCGGCCACCCAGCAGCCTGCATAGGCGGCCACCCAGCAGCCGTCATAGGCGGCCACCCAGCTGCCATCATAGGCGGCCGTCCAGCAGCCGACATATGCGGCCCAACAGCAGCCGGCATAGGCGGCCGAACAGCAGCCTGCATAGGCGGCCACCCAGCGGCCGTCATAGGCGGCCACCCAGCTGCCGTCATAGGCGGCCGTCCAGCAGCCGGCATAGGCGGCCACCCAGCAGCCGTCATAGCCGGCCGTCCAGCAGCCGACATGTGCGGCCAAAACGCAGCCGGCATAAGCGGGCAAACAGCAGCCGGCATAGGCGGCCACCCAGCAGCCGTCATAGGCGGCCGTCCAGCCGGCGGCATTGGCGGCCAAACAGCAGCCGGCATAGGCGGCCACCCAGCAGCCGGCATAGGCGGCCACCCAGCAGCCGTCATAGCCGGCCGTCCAGCAGCCGGCACAGGCGGCCAAACAGCAGCCGGCATAGGCGGCCACCCAGCAGCCGGCATAGGCGGCCACCCAGCAGCCGGCATAGGAGGCCACCCATCAGTCGGCATAGGCGGCCAAACAGCAGCCGGCATAGGCGGCCACCCAGCAGCCTGCATGAGGGGCCACCCAGCAGCCGGCATAGGCGGCCACCCAGCAGCCGTCATAGCCGGCCGTCCAGCAGCCGACATGTGCGGCCAAAACGCAGCCGGCATAGGGGGGCAAACAGCAGCAGGCATAGGCGGCCACCCAGCGGCCGGCATAGGCGGCCACCCAGCAGCCGACATATGCGGCCACCCAGCGGCCGTCATAGGCGGCCAAACAGCAGCCGGCATCTGCGGCCACCCAACAGCCGGCATAGGCGGCCTCCCAGCAGCCGGCATAGGCGGCAGTCCAGCAGCCGTCATAGGCGGCAAAACAGCAGCCGGCATAGGCGGCCAAAAAGCAGCCGGCATAGGCGGCCGCCCTGCAGCCGGCATAGGCGGCCACTCAGCAGCCGGCATAGGAGGCCACCCAGCAGCCGGTATAGGAGGCTACCCATCAGCCGGCATAGGCGGCCAAACAGCAGCCGGCATAGGCGGCCAAACAGCAGCCGGCATAGGCGGCCAAACAGCAGCCGGCATAGGCGGCCACCCAGCAGCCTGCATAGGCGGCCACCCAGCGGCCGTCATAGGCGGCCACCCAGCTGCCATCATAGGCGGCCGTCCAGCAGCCGACATATGCGGCCCAACAGCAGCCGGCATAGGCGGCCGAACAGCAGCCTGCATAGGCGGCCACCCAGCGGCCGTCATAGGCGGCCACCCAGCTGCCGTCATAGGCGGCCGTCCAGCAGCCGGCATAGGCGGCCACCCAGCAGCCGGCATAGCCGGCCACCCAGCAGCAGTCATAGCCGGCCGTCCAGCAGCCGGCATAGGCGGCCTAACAGCAGCCGTCATAGCCGGCCGTCCACCAGCCGGCACAGGCGGCCAAACAGCAGCCGTCATAGGCGGCCGTCCAGCAGCCGGCATAGGCGGCCGAACAGCAGCCGGCACAGGCGGCCACCCAGAAGCCGTCATAGGCGGCCGTCCAGCAGGCGGCATAGGCGGCCAAACAGCAGCCGGCATAGGCGGCCACCCAGCAGCCGGCATAGGCGGCCACCCAGCAGCCGTCATAGCCGGCCGTCCAGCAGCCGGCACAGGCGGCCAAACAGCAGCCGGCATAGGCGGCCAAACAGCAGCCGGCAACGGCGGCCACCCAGCAGCCGGTATAGGAGGCTACCCATCAGCCGGCATAGGCGGCCAAACAGCAGCCGGCATAGGCGGCCAAACAGCAGCCGGCATAGGCGGCCAAACAGCAGCCGGCATAGGCGGCCACCCAGCAGCCTGCATAGGCGGCCACCCAGCGGCCGTCATAGGCGGCCACCCAGCTGCCATCATAGGCGGCCGTCCAGCAGCCGACATATGCGGCCCAACAGCAGCCGGCATAGGCGGCCGAACAGCAGCCTGCATAGGCGGCCACCCAGCGGCCGTCATAGGCGGCCGTCCAGCAGCCGGCATAGGCGGCCACCCAGCAGCCGGCATAGCCGGCCGTCCAGCAGCCGACATATGCAGCCCAACAGCAGCCGGCATAGGCGGCCGAACAGCAGCCGGCATAGGCGGCCACCCAGCTGCCGTCATAGGCGGCCACCCAGCAGCCGTCATAGGCGGCCGTCCAGCAGCCGGCATAGGCGGCCAAAACGCAGCCGGCATAGGCGGGCAAACAGCAGCAGGCATAGGCGGCCACCCAGCGGCCGTCATAGGCAGCCACCCAGCTGCCGTCATAGGCGGCCGTCCAGCAGCCGGCATAGGCGGCCACCCAGCAGCCGGCATAGCCGGCCGTCCAGCAGCCGACATATGCAGCCCAACAGCAGCCGGCATAGGCGGCCGAACAGCAGCCGGCATAGGCGGCCACCCAGCTGCCGTCATAGGCGGCCACCCAGCAGCCGTCATAGGCGGCCGTCCAGCAGCCGTCATAGGCGGCCGTCCAGCAGCCGGCATAGGCGGCCGAACAGCAGCTGGCATAGGCGGCCACCCAGCAGCCGTCATAGGCGGCCGTCCAGCAGGCGGCATAGGCGGCCAAACAGCAGCCGGCATAGGCGGCCACCCAGCAGCCGGCATAGGCGGCCACCCAGCAGCCGTCATAGCCGGCCGTCCAGCAGCCGGCACAGGCGGCCAAACAGCAGCCGGCATAGGCGGCCAAACAGCAGCCGGCATAGGCGGCCACCCAGCAGCCGGCATAGGCGGCCAAACAGCAGCCGGCATAGGCGGCCACCCATCAGCCGGCATAGGCAGCCACCCAGCAGCCTGCATAGGCGGCCACCCAGCAGCCGGCATAGGCGGCCACCCAGCAGCCGTCATAGCCGGCCGTCCAGCCGGCGGCATTGGCGGCCAAACAGCAGCCGGCATAGGCGGCCACCCAGCAGCCGGCATAGGCGGCCACCCAGCAGCCGTCATAGCCGGCCGTCCAGCAGCCGGCACAGGCGGCCAAACAGCAGCCGGCATAGGCGGCCAAACAGCAGCCGGCATAGGCGGCCACCCAGCAGCCGGCATAGGCGGCCACCCAGCAGCCGGCATAGGCGGCCACCCAGCAGCCGGCATAGGAGGCCACCCATCAGCCGGCATAGGCGGCCAAACAGCAGCCGGCATAGGCGGCCACCCAGCAGCCTGCATAGGGGGCCACCCAGCAGCCGGCATAGGCGGCCACCCAGCAGCCGTCATAGCCGGCCGTCCAGCAGCCGACATGTGCGGCCAAAACGCAGCCGGCATAGGCGGGCAAACAGCAGCAGGCATAGGCGGCCACCCAGCAGCCGGCATAGGCGGCCACCCAGCAGCCGGCATAGGCGGCCTCCCAGCAGCCGGCATAGGCGGCCACCCAGCAGCCGGCATAGGCGGCCACCCAGCAGCCGTCATAGCCGGCCGTCCAACAGCCGACATATGCGGCCTAACAGCAGCCGTCATAGCCGGCCGTCCAGCAGCCGGCACAGGCGGCCAAACAGCAGCCGGCATAGGAGGCTACCCATCAGCCGGCATAGGCGGCCAAACAGCAGCCGGCATAGGCGGCCAAACAGCAGCCGGCATAGGCGGCCAAACAGCAGCCGGCATAGGCGGCCACCCAGCAGCCGGTATAGGAGGCTACCCATCAGCCGGCATAGGCGGCCAAACAGCAGCCGGCATAGGCGGCCAAACAGCAGCCGGCATAGGCGGCCAAACAGCAGCCGGCATAGGCGGCCACCCAGCAGCCTGCATAGGCGGCCACCCAGCGGCCGTCATAGGCGGCCACCCAGTTGCCATCATAGGCGGCCGTCCAGCAGACGACATATGCGGCCCAACAGCAGCCGGCATAGGCGGCCGAACAGCAGCCTGCATAGGCGGCCACCCAGCGGCCGTCATAGGCGGCCACCCAGCTGCCGTCATAGGCGGCCGTCCAGCAGCCGGCATAGGCGGCCACCCAGCAGCCGGCATAGCCGGCCGTCCAGCAGCCGACATATGCAGCCCAACAGCAGCCGGCATAGGCGGCCGAACAGCAGCCGGCATAGGCGGCCACCCAGCTGCCGTCATAGGCGGCCACCCAGCAGCCGTCATAGGCGGCCGTCCAGCAGCCGGCATAGGCGGCCAAAACGCAGCCGGCATAGGCGGGCAAACAGCAGCAGGCATAGGCGGCCACCCAGCGGCCGGCATAGGCGGCCGAACAGCAGCCTGCATAGGCGGCCACCCAGCGGCCGTCATAGGCGGCCACCCAGCTGCCATCATAGGCGGACGTCCAGCAGCCGACATATGCGGCCCAACAGCAGCCGGCATAGGCGGCCGAACAGCAGCCTGCATAGGCGGCCACCCAGCGGCCGTCATAGGCGGCCACCCAGCTGCCGTCATAGGTGGCCGTCCAGCAGCCGGCATAGGCGGCCACCCAGCAGCCGGCATAGCCGGCCGTCCAGCAGCCGACATATGCAGCCCAACAGCAGCCGGCATAGGCGGCCGAACAGCAGCCGGCATAGGCGGCCACCAAGCTGCCGTCATAGGCGGCCACCCAGCAGCCGTCATAGGCGGCCGTCCAGCAGCCGTCATAGGCGGCCGTCCAGCAGCCGGCATAGGCGGCCGAACAGCAGCCGGCATAGGCGGCCACCCAGCAGCCGTCATAGGCGGCCGTCCAGCAGGCGGCATAGGCGGCCAAACAGCAGCCGGCATAGGCGGCCACCCAGCAGCCGGCATAGGCGGCCACCCAGCAGCCGTCATAGCCGGCCGTCCAGCAGCCGGCACAGGCGGCCAAACAGCAGCCGGCATAGGCGGCCAAACAGCAGCCGGCATAGGCGGCCACCCAGCAGCCGGCATAGGCGGCCAAACAGCAGCCGGCATAGGCGGCCACCCATCAGCCGGCATAGGCAGCCACCCAGCAGCCTGCATAGGCGGCCACCCAGCAGCCGGCATAGGCGGCCACCCAGCAGCCATCATAGCCGGCCGTCCAGCCGGCGGCATTGGCGGCCAAACAGCAGCCGGCATAGGCGGCCACCCAGCAGCCGGCATAGGCGGCCACCCAGCAGCCGTCATAGCCGGCCGTCCAGCAGCCGGCACAGGCGGCCAAACAGCAGCCGGCATAGGCGGCCAAACAGCAGCCGGCATAGGCGGCCACCCAGCAGCCGGCATAGGCGGCCACCCAGCAGCCGGCATAGGCGGCCACCCAGCAGCCGGCATAGGCGGCCACCCAGCAGCCGGCATAGGAGGCCACCCATCAGCCGGCATAGGCGGCTAAACAGCAGCCGGCATAGGCGGCCACCCAGCAGCCTGCATAGGGGGCCACCCAGCAGCCGGCATAGGCGGCCACCCAGCAGCCGTCATAGCCGGCCGTCCAGCAGCCGACATGTGCGGCCAAAACGCAGCCGGCATAGGCGGGCAAACAGCAGCAGGCATAGGCGGCCACCCAGCAGCCGGCATAGGCGGCCACCCAGCAGCCGGCATAGGCGGCCACCCAGCAGCCGGCATAGGCGGCCACCTAGCAGCCGGCATAGGCGGCCACCCAGCAGCCGGCATAGGCGGCCACCCAGCAGCCGTCATAGCCGGCCGTCCAACAGCCGACATATGCGGCCTAACAGCAGCCGTCATAGCCGGCCGTCCAGCAGCCGGCACAGGCGGCCAAACAGCAGCCGGCATAGGCGGACAAACAGCAGCCGGCATCTGCGGCCACCCAACAGCCTGCATAGGCGGCCTCCCAGCAGCCGGCATAGGCGGCCGTCCAGCAGCCGGCATAGGCGGCCGTCCAGCAGCCGTCATAGGCGGCCAAACAGCAGCCGGCATAGGCGGCCAAAAAGCAGCCGGCATAGGCGGCCGCCCAGCAGCCGGCATAGGAGGCCCCCCAGCACCCGGCATAGGCTACCCATCAGCCGGCAAAGGCGGCCAAACAGCAGCTGGCATAGGCGGCCAAACAGCAGCCGGCATAGGCGGCCAAACAGCAGCCGGCAAAGGCGGCCACCCAGCAGCCGGCATAGGCGGCCACCCAGCAGCCGGCATAGGAGGCCACCCATCAGCCGGCATAGGCGGCCAAACAGCAGCCGGCATAGGCGGCCACCCAGCAGCCTGCATAGCCGGCCACCCAGCAGCCGGCATAGGCGGCCACCCGGCAGCCGTCATAGCCGGCCGTCCAGCAGCCGACATGTGCGGCCAAAACGCAGCCGGCATAGGCGGGCAAACAGCAGCCGGCATAGGCGGCCACCCAGCAGCCGGCATAGGCGGCCACCCAGCAGCCGCCATAGGCGGCCACCCAGCAGCCGTCATAGCCGGCCGTCCAGCAGCCGGCACAAGCGGCCAAACAGCAGCCGGCATAGGCGGCCAAACAGCAGCCGGCATAGGCGGCCACCCAGAAGCCGTCATAGGCGGCCACCCAGCAGCCGGCATAGGCGGCCGCTCAGCAGCCGGAATAGGCGGCCGCTCACCAGCCGGCATAGGCGGCCGAACAGCAGCCGGCATAGGCGGCCACCCAGCAGCCGGCATAGGCGGCCACCCAGCAGCCGGCATAGGCGGCCACCCATTAGCCGGCATAGGCGGCCACCCAGCAGCCGGCATAGGCGGCCACCCAGCAGCCGACATAGGCGGCCCAACAGCAGCCGGCATAGGCGGCCAAACAGCAGCCGGCATCTGCGGCCACCCAACAGCCGGCATAGGCGGCCTCCCAGCAGCCGGCCGTCCAGCAGCTGTCATAGGCGGCCAAACAGCAGCCGGCATAGGCGGCCAAAAAGCAGCCGGCATAGGCGGCCGCCCAGCAGCCGGCATAGGCGGCCACTCAGCAGTCGGCATAGGAGGCCACCCAGCAGCCGGCATAGGAGGCTACCCATAAGCCGGCATAGGCGGCCAAACAGCAGCCGGTATAGGCGGCCAAAAAGCAGCCGGCATAGGCGGCCACCCAGCAGCCGGCATAGGCGGCCACCCAGCAGCCGGCATAGGCGGCCACCCAGCAGCCGGCATAGGAGGCCACCCATCAGCCGGCATAGGCGGCCAAACAGCAGCCGGCATAGGCGGCCACCCAGCAGCCTGCATAGGCGGCCACCCAGCAGCCAGCATAGGCGGCCACCCAGCAGCCTTCATAGCCGGCCGTCCAGCAGCCGACATGTGCGGCCAAAACGCAGCCGGCATAGGCGGGCAAACAGCAGCCGGCATAGGCGGCCACCCAGCAGCCGGCATAGGCGGCCACCCAGCAGCCGTCATAGCGGGCCGAACAGCAGCCGACACATGCGGCCGTCCAGCAGCCGTCATAGCCGGCCGTCCAGCAGCCGGCACAGGCGGCCAAACAGCAGCCGGCATAGGCGGCCAAACAGCAGCCGGCATAGGCGGCCACCCAGAAGCCGTCATAGGCGGCCACCTAGCAGCCGGCATAGGCGGCCGCTCAGCAGCCGGAATAGGCGGCCACCCAGCAGCCGACATAGGCGGCCCAACAGCAGCCGTCATAGGCGGCCAAACAGCAGCCGGCATCTGCGGCCACCCAACAGCCGGCATAGGCGGCCTCCCAGCAGCCGGCATAGGCGGCCGTCCAGCAGCCGTCATAGGCGGCCAAACAGCAGCCGACATAGGCGGCCAAACAGCAGCCGGCATAGGCGGCCAAAAAGCAGCCGGCATAGGCGGCTGCCCAGCAGCCGGCATAGGCTGCCACACAGCAGCCGGCATAGGAGGCCACCCAGCAGCCGGCATAGGAGGCTACCCATCTGCCGGCATAGGCGGCCAAACAGCAGCCGGCATAGGCGGCCAAACAGCAGCCGGCATAGGCGGCCAAAAAGCAGCCGGCATAGGTGGCCACCCAGCAGCCGGCATAGGCGGCCACCCAGCAGCCGGCATAGGCGGCCACCCAGCAGCCGGCATAGGAGGCCACCCATCAGCCGGCATAGGCGGCCAAACAGCAGCCGGCATAGGCGGACGAACAGCAGCCGGCATAGGCGGTGACCCAGCGGCCGGCATAGGCGGCCACCCTGCGGCCGGCATAGGCGGCCACCCAGCGGCCGTCATAGGCGGCCGCCCAGCAGCCGGCATAGGCGGGCAAACAGCAGCTGGCATAGGCGGCCACCCAGCAGCCGGCATAGGCGGCCACCCAGCAGCCGGCATAGGCGGCCACCCAGCAGCCATCATAGCCGGCCGTCCAGCAGCCGACATATGCGGCCTAACAGCAGCCGTCATAGCCGGCCGTCCAGCAGCCGGCACAGGCGGCCAAACAGCAGCCGGCATAGGCGGCCAAACAGCAGCCGGCATAGGCGGCCACCCAGAAGCCGTCATAGGCGGCCACCCAGCAGCCGGCATAGGCGGCCGCTCAGCAGCCGGAATAGGCGGCCGCTCACCAGCCGGCATAGGCGGCCGAACAGCAGCCGGCATAGGCGGACGAACAGCAGCCGGCATAGGCGGTGACCCAGCGGCCGGCATAGGCGGCCACCCTGCGGCCGGCATAGGCGGCCACCCAGCGGCCGTCATAGGCGGCCGCCCAGCTGCCGGCATAGGCGGCCAAACAGCAACCGGCAAAGGCGGCCCAACAGCAGCCGGCATAGGCGGCCAAACAGCAGCCGAAATAGGCGGCCACTCAACAGCCGGCATAGGCGGCCGAACAGCAGCCGGCATAGGCGGCCACCCAGCAGCCGGCATAGGCGGCCGTCCAGCAGCCGACATAGGCGGCCAAACAGCAGCCGGCACAGGCAGCCAAACAGCAGCCGGCATAGGCGGCCGCTCAGCAGCCGGAATAGGCGGCCGAACAGCAGCCGGCATAGGAGGCCGCTCAGCAGCCGGCATAAGCGGCCGCTCAGCAGCCGTCATAGGCTACCGAACAGCAGCCGACATAGCCGACCGAACAGCAGCCGGCATAGGCGGCCAAACAGCAGCCGGCATAGGCGGCCAAACAGCAGCCGGCATATGCGGCCAAACAGCAGCCGGCATAGGCGGCCAAACAGCAGCAGGCATCGGCGGCCAACCAGCAGCCGGCATAGGCGGCCTCCCAGCAGCCGGCTAAGGCGGCCTCCAAGCAGCCGGCATAGGCGGCCCAACAGCAGCCGGCATAGGCGGCCCAACAGCAGCCGACATAGGCGACCCAACAGCATCCGGCATAGGCGGCCACCCAGAAGCCGGCATAGGCGGCCACCCAGCAGCCGGCATAGGCGGCCGAACAGCAGCCTGCATAGGCGTCCACCCAGCGGCCGGCATAGGCGGCCACCCAGCGGCCAGCATAGGCGGCCACCCAGCGGCCGTCATAGGCGGCCACCAAGCAGCCGTCATAGGCGGCCGTCCAGCAGCCGGCATAGGCGGCCAAACAGCAGCCGGCATAGGCGGCCCCACAGCAGCCGGCATAGGCGGCCCCACAGCAGCCGGCATAGGCGGCCAAACAGCAGCCGAAATAGGCGGCCAAACAGCAGCCGAAATAGGCAGCCACTCAACAGCCGGCATAGGCGGCCGAACAGCAGCCGGCATAGGCGGCCACCCAGCAGCCGGCATATGCGGCCTCCCAGCAGCCGGCATAGGCGGCCGTCCAGCAGCCGTCATAGGCGGCCGTCCAGCAGCCGACATAGGCGGCCTAACAGCAGCCGGCATAGGCGGCCGCTCACCAGCCGGAATAGGCGGCCGAACAGCAGCCGTCATAGGCGGCCAAAAAGCAGCCGGCATAGGAGGCCGCTCAGCAGCCGGCATAAGTGGCCGCTCAGCAGCCGTCAAAGGCGGCCGAACAGCAGCCGACATAGCCAACCAAACAGCAGCCGGCATAGGCGGCCAAACAGCAGCCGGCATAGGCGGCCAAACAGCAGCCGTCATAGGCGGCCACCCAGCAGCCGGCATAGGAGGCCGCTCAGCAGCCGGAATAGGCGGCCGCTCGACAGCCGGCATAGGCGGCCGAACAGCAGCCGGCATAGGCGGCCAAACAGCGGCCGGCATAGGCGGCCACCCAGCAGCCGGCATAGGCGGCCGAACAGCAGCCGGCATAGGCGGCCGAACAGCAGCCGGCATAGGCGGCCACCCAGCAGCCGGCATACGCGGCCTCCCAGCAGCCGGCATACGCGGCCTCCCAGCAGCCGGCATACGCGGCCGTCCAGCAGCCGAAATAGGCGGCCAAACAGCAGCCGTCATAGGCGGCCACCCAGCAGCCGGCATAGGCGGCCGCTCAGCAGCCGGAATAGGCGGCGGAACAGCAGCCGGCATAGGTGGCCGAACAGCAGTCGAAATAGGCGGCCACTCAACAGCCGGCATAGGCGGCCGAACAGCAGCCGGCATAGGCGGCCACCCAGCAGCCGGCATATGCGGCCTCCCAGCAGCCGGCATAGGCGACCGTCCAGCAGCCGTCATAGGCGGCCGTCCAGATGCCGACATAGGCGGCCAAACAGCAGCCGGCATAGGCGGCCAAACAGCAGCCGGCATAGGCGGCCAAACAGCAGCCGGCATAGGCGGCCGCTCAGCAGCCGGAATAGGCGGCCGAACAGCAGCCGTCATAGGCGGCCAAAAAGCAGCCGGCATAGGAGGCCGCTCAGCAGCCGGCATAAGCGGCCGCTCAGCAGCCGGCATAGGCGGCCGAACAGCAGCCAACATAGCCAACCGAACAGCAGCCGGCATAGGCGGCCAAACAGCAGCCGGCATAGGCGGCCAAACAGCAGCCGTCATAGGCGGCCTCCCAGCAGCCGGCATAGGCGGCCACCCAGCAGCCGCATAGGCGGCCACCCAGCAGCCGGCATAGGCGGCCACCCAGCAGCCGGCATAGGCGGCCACCCAGCAGCCGGCATAGCCGGCAGTCCAGCAGCCGACATATGCGGCCAAACAGCAGCCGGCATAGGCGGCCGAACAGCAGCCTGCATAGGCGGCCACCCAGCGGCCATCATAGGCGCCCACCCAGCTGCCGTCATAGGCGGCCGTCCAGCAGCCGGCATAGGCAGCCGAACAGCAGCCGGCATAGGCGGCCACCCAGCAGCCAGCATAGCCGGCCGTCCAGCAGCCGACATATGCAGCCCAACAGCAGCCGGCATAGGCGGCCGAACAGCAGCCTGCATAGGCGGCCACCAAGCTGCCGTCATAGGCGGCCACCCAGCAGCCGTCATAGGTGGCCGTCCAGCAACCGGCATAGGCGGCCGAACAGCAGCCGGCATAGGCGGCCACCCAGCAGCCGTCATAGGCGGCCGTCCAGCAGGCGGCATAGGCGGCCAAACAGCAGCCGGCATAGGCGGCCACCCAGCAGCCGGCATAGGCGGCCACCCAGCAGCCGTCATAGCCGGCCATCCAGCAGCCGGCACAGGCGGCCAAACAGCAGCCGGCATAGGCGGCCAAACAGCAGCCGGCATAGGCGGCCACCCAGCGGCCGGCATAGGCGGCCGAACAGCGGCCTGCATAGGCGGCCACCCAGCGGCCGTCATAGGCGGACACCCAGCTGCCGTCATAGGCGGCCGTCCAGCAGCCGACATATGCGGCCCAACAGCAGCCGGCATAGGCGGCCAAACAGCAGCCGGCATAGGCGGCCACCCAGCGGCCGGCATAGGCGGCCACCCAGCGGCCGGCATAGGCGGCCACCCAGCGGCCGGCATAGGCGGCCACCCAGCGGCCGGCATAGGCGGCCGTCCAGCAGCCGACATAGAACGCCGTCCAGCAGCCGACATAGGCGGCCGCTCAGCGGCCAGAATAGGCGGCCGCTCAGCAGCCGGCATAAGAGGCCGAACAGCAGCCGGAATAGGCAGGCTCTCAGCAGCCGGCAAAAGGCGGCCAAACAGCAGCCGGCATAGGCTGCCAAAAAGCAGCATTCAGAAGCGGCCGTCCATCAGCCGTCATAGCCGGCCGTCCAGCAGCCGACATAGGCGGCCAAACAGCAGCCGGCATAGGCGGCCAAACAGCAGCCGGCATAGGCGGCCAAACAGCAGCCGGCATAGGCGGCCAAACAGCAGCCGGCATATGCGGCCACCCAGCAGCCGGCATAGGCGGCCGTCCAGCAGCCGTCATAGGCGGCCATCCAGCAGCCTACATAGGCGGCCAAACAGCAACCGGCATAGGCGGCCAAACAGCAGCCGGCATAGGCGGCCGCTCAGCAGCCGGAATAGGCGGCCGCTCAACAGCCGGCATAGGCGGCCGAACAGCAGCCGGCATAGGCGGCCACCCAGCAGCCGTCATAGGCGGCCTTCAAGCAGCCGACATAGGCGGCCAAACAGCAGCCGGCATAGGCGGCCAAACAGCAGCCGGCATAGGCGGCCGCTCAGCAGCCGGAATAGGTGGCCGAACAGCAGCCGTCATAGGCGGCCAAAAAGCAGCCGGCATAGGAGGCCGCTCAGCAGCCGGCATAAGCGGCCGCTCAGCAGCCGGCATAGGCGGCCGAACAGCAGCCAACATAGCCAACCGAACAGCAGCCGGCATAGGCGGCCAAACAGCAGCCGGCATAGGCGGCCAAACAGCAGCCGTCATAGGCGGCCACCCAGCAGCCGGCATAGGCGGCCACCCAGCAGCCGCATAGGCGGCCACCCAGCAGCCGGCATAGGCGGCCACCCAGCAGCCGGCATAGCCGGCCGTCCAGCAGCCGACATATGCGGCCAAACAGCAGCCGGCATAGGCGGCCGAACAGCAGCCTGCATAGGCGGCCACCCAGCGGCCATCATAGGCGGCCACCCAGCTGCCGTCATAGGCGGCCGTCCAGCAGCCGGCATAGGCGGCCGAACAGCAGCCGGCATAGGCGGCCACCCAGCAGCCAGCATAGCCGGCCGTCCAGCAGCCGTCATATGCAGCCCAACAGCAGCCGGCATAGGCGGCCGAACAGCAGCCTGCATAGGCGGCCACCCAGCTGCCGTCATAGGCGGCCACCCAGCAGCCGTCATAGGCGGCCGTCCAGCAACCGGCATAGGCGGCCGAACAGCAGCCGGCATAGGCGGCCACCCAGCAGCCGTCATAGGCGGCCGTCCAGCAGGCGGCATAGGCGGCCAAACAGCAGCCGGCATAGGCGGCCACCCAGCAGCCGGCATACGCGGCCTCCCAGCAGCCGGCATACGCGGCCTCCCAGCAGCCGGCATACGCGGCTTCCCAGCAGCCGTCATAGGCGGCCGTCCAGCAGCCGGCATAGGCGGCCAAACAGCAGCCGTCATAGGCGGCCACCCAGCAGCCGGCATAGGCGGCCGCTCAGCAGCCGGAATAGGCGGCGGAACAGCAGCCGGCATAGGTGGCCGAACAGCAGCCGAAATAGGCGGCCACTCAACAGCCGGCATAGGCGGCCGAACAGCAGCCGGCATAGGCGGCCACCCAGCAGCCGGCATATGCGGCCTCCCAGCAGCCGGCATAGGCGACCGTCCAGCAGCCGTCATAGGCGGCCGTCCAGCAGCCGACATAGGCGGCCAAACAGCAGCCGGCATAGGCGGCCAAACAGCAGCCGGCATAGGCGGCCAAAAAGCAGCCGGCATAGGAGGCCGCTCAGCAGCCGGCATAAGCGGCCGCTCAGCAGCCGGCATAGGCGACCGAACAGCAGCCAACATAGCCAACCGAACAGCAGCCGGCATAGGCGGCCAAACAGCAGCCGGCATAGGCGGCCAAACAGCAGCCGTCATAGGCGGCCACCCAGCAGCCGGCATAGGCGGCCACCCAGCAGCCGCATAGGCGGCCACCCAGCAGCCGGCATAGGCGGCCACCCAGCAGCCGGCATAGCCGGCCGTCCAGCAGCCGACATATGCGGCCAAACAGCAGCCGGCATAGGCGGCCGAACAGCAGCCTGCATAGGCGGCCACCCAGCGGCCATCATAGGCGGCCACCCAGCTGCCGTCATAGGCGGCCGTCCAGCAGCCGGCATAGGCGGCCGAACAGCAGCCGGCATAGGCGGCCACCCAGCAGCCAGCATAGCCGGCCGTCCAGCAGCCGTCATATGCAGCCCAACAGCAGCCGGCATAGGCGGCCGAACAGCAGCCTGCATAGGCGGCCACCCAGCTGCCGTAATAGGCGGCCACCCAGCAGCCGTCATAGGCGGCCGTCCAGCAACCGGCATAGGCGGCCGAACAGCAGCCGGCATAGGCGGCCACCCAGCAGCCGTCATAGGCGGCCGTCCAGCAGGCGGCATAGGCGGCCAAACAGCAGCCGGCATAGGCGGCCACCCAGAATCCGTCATAGGCGGCCACCCAGCAGCCGGCATAGGCGGCCACCCAGCAGCCGGCATAGGCGGCCACCCAGCAGCCGGCATAGGCGGCCACCCAGCAGCCGGAATAGGCGGCCACCCAGCAGCCGGAATAGGCGGCCACCCAGCAGCCGGCATAGGCGGCCACCCAGCAGCCGGCATAGGCGGCCACCCAGCAGCCGGCATAGGCGGCCACCCAGCAGCCGGCATAGGCGGCCACCCAGCAGCCGACATATGCGGCCCAACAGCAGCCGTCATAGCCGGCCGTCCAGCAGCCGGCACAGGCAGCCAAACAGCAGCCGGCATAGGCGGCCAAACAGCAGCCGGCATAGGCGGCCACCCAGAATCCGTCATAGGCGGCCACCCAGCAGCCGGCATATGCGGCCACCCAGCAGCCGGCATAGGCGGCCAAACAGCAACCGGCATAGGCGGCCAAACAGCAGCCGGCATAGGCGGCCAAACAGCAGCCGGAATAGGCGGCCGAACAGCAGCCGTCATAGGCGGCCGAAAGCAGCCGGCATAGGCGGCCACCCAGCTGCCGTCATAGGCGGCCGCCCAGCAGCCGGCATAGCCGGCTGTCCAGCAGCCGACATATGCAGCCCAACAGCAGCCGGCATAGGCGGCCACCCAGCTGCCGTCATAGGCGGCCACCCAGCAGCCGTCATAGGCGGCCGTCCAGCAGCCGGCATAGGCGGCCGAACAGCAGCCGGCATAGGCGGCCACCCAGCAGCCGTCATAGGCGGCCGTCCAGCAGGCGGCATAGGCGGCCATACAGCAGCCGGCATAGACGGCCACCCAGCAGCCGGCATAGGCGGCCACCCAGCAGCCGTCATAGCCGGCCGTCCAGCAGCCGGCACAGGCGGCCAAACAGCAGCCGGCATAGGCGGCCAAAAAGCAGCCGGCATAAGCGGCCACTTAGCAGCCGGCATAGGCGGCCACCCAGCAGCCGGCATAGGCGGCCACCCAGCAGCCGGCATAGGCGGCCACCCAGCAGCCGTCATAGCCGGCCGTCCAGCAGCCGACATGTGTGGCCAAAACGCAGCCGGCATAGGCGGGCAAACAGCAGCCGGCATAGGCGGCGGAACAGCAGCCGGCATAGGTGGCCGAACAGCAGCCGAAATAGGCGGCCACTCAACAGCCGGCATAGGCGGCCGAACAGCAGCCGGCATAGGCGGCCACCCAGCAGCCGGCATATGCGGCCTCCCAGCAGCCGGCATAGGCGACCGTCCAGCAGCCGTCATAGGCGGCCGTCCAGCAGCCGACATAGGCGGCCAAACAGCAGCCGGCATAGGCGGCCAAACAGCAGCCGGCATAGGCGGCCGCTCAGCAGCCGGAATAGGTGGCCGAACAGCAGCCGTCATAGGCGGCCAAAAAGCAGCCGGCATAGGAGGCCGCTCAGCAGCCGGCATAAGCGGCCGCTCAGCAGCCGGCATAGGCGACCGAACAGCAGCCAACATAGCCAACCGAACAGCAGCCGGCATAGGCGGCCAAACAGCAGCCGGCATAGGCGGCCAAACAGCAGCCGTCATAGGCGGCCACCCAGCAGCCGGCATAGGCGGCCACCCAGCAGCCGCATAGGCGGCCACCCAGCAGCCGGCATAGGCGGCCACCCAGCAGCCGGCATAGCCGGCCGTCCAGCAGCCGACATATGCGGCCAAACAGCAGCCGGCATAGGCGGCCGAACAGCAGCCTGCATAGGCGGCCACCCAGCGGCCATCATAGGCGGCCACCCAGCTGCCGTCATAGGCGGCCGTCCAGCAGCCGGCATAGGCGGCCGAACAGCAGCCGGCATAGGCGGCCACCCAGCAGCCAGCATAGCCGGCCGTCCAGCAGCCGTCATATGCAGCCCAACAGCAGCCGGCATAGGCGGCCGAACAGCAGCCTGCATAGGCGGCCACCCAGCTGCCGTAATAGGCGGCCACCCAGCAGCCGTCATAGGCGGCCGTCCAGCAACCGGCATAGGCGGCCGAACAGCAGCCGGCATAGGCGGCCACCCAGCAGCCGTCATAGGCGGCCGTCCAGCAGGCGGCATAGGCGGCCAAACAGCAGCCGGCATAGGCGGCCACCCAGAATCCGTCATAGGCGGCCACCCAGCAGCCGGCATAGGCGGCCACCCAGCAGCCGGCATAGGCGGCCACCCAGCAGCCGGCATAGGCGGCCACCCAGCAGCCGGAATAGGCGGCCACCCAGCAGCCGGAATAGGCGGCCACCCAGCAGCCGGCATAGGCGGCCACCCAGCAGCCGGCATAGGCGGCCACCCAGCAGCCGGCATAGGCGGCCACCCAGCAGCCGGCATAGGCGGCCACCCAGCAGCCGACATATGCGGCCCAACAGCAGCCGTCATAGCCGGCCGTCCAGCAGCCGGCACAGGCAGCCAAACAGCAGCCGGCATAGGCGGCCAAACAGCAGCCGGCATAGGCGGCCACCCAGAATCCGTCATAGGCGGCCACCCAGCAGCCGGCATATGCGGCCACCCAGCAGCCGGCATAGGCGGCCAAACAGCAACCGGCATAGGCGGCCAAACAGCAGCCGGCATAGGCGGCCAAACAGCAGCCGGAATAGGCGGCCGAACAGCAGCCGTCATAGGCGGCCGAAAGCAGCCGGCATAGGCGGCCACCCAGCTGCCGTCATAGGCGGCCGCCCAGCAGCCGGCATAGCCGGCTGTCCAGCAGCCGACATATGCAGCCCAACAGCAGCCGGCATAGGCGGCCACCCAGCTGCCGTCATAGGCGGCCACCCAGCAGCCGTCATAGGCGGCCGTCCAGCAGCCGGCATAGGCGGCCGAACAGCAGCCGGCATAGGCGGCCACCCAGCAGCCGTCATAGGCGGCCGTCCAGCAGGCGGCATAGGCGGCCATACAGCAGCCGGCATAGACGGCCACCCAGCAGCCGGCATAGGCGGCCACCCAGCAGCCGTCATAGCCGGCCGTCCAGCAGCCGGCACAGGCGGCCAAACAGCAGCCGGCATAGGCGGCCAAAAAGCAGCCGGCATAAGCGGCCACTTAGCAGCCGGCATAGGCGGCCACCCAGCAGCCGGCATAGGCGGCCACCCAGCAGCCGTCATAGCCGGCCGTCCAGCAGCCGACATGTGTGGCCAAAACGCAGCCGGCATAGGCGGGCAAACAGCAGCCGGCATAGGCGGCCGCCCAGCAGCCGGCATAGGCGGCCTCCCAGCAGCCGGCATAGGCGGCCACCCAGCAGCCGTCATAGCCGGCCAAACAGCAGCCGACATGTGTGGCCAAAACGCAGCCGGCATAGCCGGCCGTCCAGCAGCCGGCACAGGCGGCCAAACAGCAGCCGGCATAGGCGGCCAAACAGCAGCCGGCATAGGCGGCCACCCAGAATCCGTCATAGGCGGCCACCCAGCAGCCGGCATAGGCGGCCACCCAGCAGCCGGCATAGGCGGCCACCCAGCAGCCGGCATAGGCGGCCACCCAGCAGCCGGAATAGGCGGCCACCCAGCAGCCGGAATAGGCGGCCACCCAGCAGCCGGCATAGGCGGCCACCCAGCAGCCGGCATAGGCGGCCACCCAGCAGCCGGCATAGGCGGCCACCCAGCAGCCGGCATAGGCGGCCACCCAGCAGCCGACATATGCGGCCCAACAGCAGCCGTCATAGCCGGCCGTCCAGCAGCCGGCACAGGCAGCCAAACAGCAGCCGGCATAGGCGGCCAAACAGCAGCCGGCATAGGCGGCCACCCAGAATCCGTCATAGGCGGCCACCCAGCAGCCGGCATATGCGGCCACCCAGCAGCCGGCATAGGCGGCCACCCAGCAGCCGGCATAGGCGGCCACCCAGCAGCCGTAATAGGCGGCCACCCAGCAGCCGGCATAGGCGGCCACCCAGCAGCCGGAATAGGCGGCCACCCAACAGCCGGCATAGGCGGCCTCCCAGCAGCCGGCATAGGCGGCCGTCCAGCAGCCGGCATAGGCGGCCAAACAGCAGCCGGCATAGGCGGCCAAAAAGCAGCCGGCATAGGCGGCCGCCCTGCAGCCGGCATAGGCGGCCACTCAGCAGCCGGCATAGGAGGCCACCCAGCAGCCGGCATAGGAGGCTACCCATCAGCCGGCATAGGCGGCCAAACAGCAGCCGGCATAGGCAGCCAAACAGCAGCCGGCATAGGCGGCCAAACAGCAGCCGGCCACCCAGCAGCCGGCATAGGAGGCCACCCATCAGCCGGCATAGGCGGCCAAACAGCAGCCGGCATAGGCGGCCACCCAGCAGCCTGCATAGGCGGCCACCCAGCGGCCGTCATAGGCGGCCACCCAGCTGCCGTCATAGGCGGCCGTCCAGCAGCCGACATATGCGGCCCAATAGCAGCCGGCATAGGCGGCCAAACAGCATCCGGCATAGGCGGCCACCCAGCGGCCGGCATAGGCGGCCACCCAGCGGCCGGCATAGGCGGCCGAACAGCGGCCTGCTTAGGCGGCCACCCAGCTGCCGTCATAGGCGGCCGTCCAGCAGCCGACATATGCGGCCCAACAGCAGCCGGCATAGGCGGCCGAACAGCAGCCTGCATAGGCGGCCACCCAGCGGCCGTCATAGGCGGCCACCCAGCAGCCGTCATAGCCGGCCGTCCAGCAGCCGGCATATGCGGCCGCCCAGCAGCCGGCATAGGCGGCCACCCAGCAGCCGGCATAGGCGGCCACCCAGCAGCCGGAATAGGCGGCCACCCAGCAGCCGGCATAGGCGGCCACCCAGCAGCCGGAATAGGCGGCCACCCAACAGCCGGCATAGGCGGCCTCCCAGCAGCCGGCATAGGCGGCCGTCCAGCAGCCGTCATAGGCGGCCAAACAGCAGCCGGCATAGGCGGCCAAACAGCAGCCGGCATAGGCGGCCGCCCTGCAGCCGGCATAGGCGGCCACTCAGCAGCCGGCATAGGAGGCCACCCAGCAGCCGGCATAGGAGGCTACCCATCAGCCGGCATAGGCGGCCAAACAGCAGCCGGCATAGGCAGCCAAACAGCAGCCGGCATAGGCGGCCAAACAGCAGCCGGCCACCCAGCAGCCGGCATAGGAGGCCACCCATCAGCCGGCATAGGCGGCCAAACAGCAGCCGGCATAGGCGGCCACCCAGCAGCCTGCATAGGCGGCCACCAAGCAGCCGGCATAGGCGGCCACCCGGCAGCCGTCATAGCCGGCCGTCCAGCAGCCGACATGTGCGGCCAAAACGCAGCCGGCATAGGCGGCCAAACAGCAGCCGGCATAGGCGGCCACCCAGCGGCCGGCATAGGCGGCCACCCAGCGGCCGGCATAGGCGGCCGAACAGCAGCCTGCATAGGCGGCCACCCAGCGGCCGTCATAGGCGGCCACCCAGCTGCCGTCATAGGCGGCCGTCCAGCAGCCGACATATGCGGCCCAATAGCAGCCGGCATAGGCGGCCAAACAGCATCCGGCATAGGCGGCCACCCAGCGGCCGGCATAGGCGGCCACCCAGCGGCCGGCATAGGCGGCCGAACAGCGGCCTGCATAGGCGGCCACCCTGCTGCCGTCATAGGCGGCCGTCCAGCAGCCGACATATGCGGCCCAACAGCAGCCGGCATAGGCGGCCGAACAGCAGCCTGCATAGGCGGCCACCCAGCGGCCGTCATAGGCGGCCACCCAGCAGCCGTCATAGCCGGCCGTCCAGCAGCCGGCACAGGCGGCCAAACAGCAGCCGGCACAGGTGGCCAAACAGCAGCCGGCATAGGCGGCCACCCAGCAGCCGGCATAGGCGGCCACCCAGCAGCCGGCATAGGCGGCCACCCAGCAGCCGGCACAGGAGGCCACCCATCAGCCGGCATAGGCGGCCAAACAGCAGCCGGCATAGGCGGCCACCCAGCAGCCTGCATAGGCGGCCACCCAGCAGCCGGCATAGGCGGCCACCCAGCAGCCGGCATAGGCGGCCACCCAGCAGCCGGCATAGGCGGCCACCCAGCAGCCGGCATAGGCGGCCGTCCAGCAGCCGACATGTGCGGCCAAAACGCAGCCGGCATAGGCGGGCAAACAGCAGCCGGCATAGGCGGCCACCCAGCAGCCGGCATAGGCGGCCTCCCAGCAGCCGGCATAGGCGGCCACCCAGCCGCCGTCATAGCCGGCCGTCCAACAGCCGACATATGCGGCCTAACAGCAGCCGTCATAGCCGGCCGTCCAGCAGCCGGCACAGGCGGCCAAACAGCAGCCGGCATAGGCGGCCAAACAGCAGCCGGCATAGGCGGCCACCCAGAATCCGTCATAGGCGGCCACCCAGCAGCCGGCATAGGCGGCCACTCAGCAGCCGGCATAGGAGGCCACCCATCAGCCGGCATAGGCGGCCACCCAGCAGCCGGTATAGGCGGCCACCCAGCAGCCGGCATAGACGGCCACCCAGCAGCCGTCATAGCCAGCCGTCCAGCAGCCGACATATGCGGCCTAACAGCAGCCGTCATAGCCGGCCGTCCAGCAGCCGACACAGGCGGCCAAAGAGCAGCCGGCATAGGCGGCCAAACAGCAGCCGGCATAGGCGGCCACCCAGAAGCCGTCATAGGCGGCCGTCCAACAGCCGACATATGCGGCCTAACAGCAGCCGTCATAGCCGGCCGTCCAGCAGCCGGCATAGGCGGCCAAACAGCAGCCGGCATAGGCGGCCACCCAGCAGCCTGCATAGGCGGCCACCCAGCAGCCGGCATAGGCGGCCACCCAGCAGCCGGCATAGGCGGCCACCCAGCAGCCGTCATAGCCGGCCGTCCAGCAGCCGACATGTGCGGCCAAAACGCAGCCGGCATAGGCGGGCAAACAGCAGCCGGCATAGGCGGCCACCCAGCAGCCGGCATATGCGGCCCAATAGCAGCCGGCATAGGCGGCCAAACAGCATCCGGCATAGGCGGCCACACAGCGGCCGGCATAGGCGGCCACCCAGCGGCCGGCATAGGCGGCCGAACAGCGGCCTGCATAGGCGGCCACCCAGCTGCCGGCATAGGCGGCCACCCAGCAGCCGGCATAGGCGGCCACCCAGCAGCCGGCATAGGCGGCCACCCAGCAGCCGGCATAGGCGGCCACCCAGCAGCCGACATATGCGGCCCAACAGCAGCCGTCATAGCCGGCCGTCCAGCAGCCGGCACAGGCAGCCAAACAGCAGCCGGCATAGGCGGCCAAACAGCAGCCGGCATAGGCGGCCACCCAGAATCCGTCATAGGCGGCCACCCAGCAGCCGGCATATGCGGCCACCCAGCAGCCGGCATAGGCGGCCACCCAGCAGCCGGCATAGGCGGCCACCCAGCAGCCGGAATAGGCGGCCACCCAGCAGCCGGCATAGGCGGCCACCCAGCAGCCGGAATAGGCGGCCACCCAACAGCCGGCATAGGCGGCCTCCCAGCAGCCGGCATAGGCGGCCGTCCAGCAGCCGTCATAGGCGGCCAAACAGCAGCCGGCATAGGCGGCAAAAAGCAGCCGGCATAGGCGGCCGCCCTGCAGCCGGCATAGGCGGCCACTCAGCAGCCGGCATAGGAGGCCACCCAGCAGCCGGCATAGGAGGCTACCCATCAGCCGGCATAGGCGGCCAAACAGCAGCCGGCATAGGCAGCCAAACAGCAGCCGGCATAGGCGGCCAAACAGCAGCCGGCCACCCAGCAGCCGGCATAGGAGGCCACCCATCAGCCGGCATAGGCGGCCAAACAGCAGCCGGCATAGGCGGCCACCCAGCAGCCTGCATAGGCGGCCACCCAGCAGCCGGCATAGGCGGCCACCCAGCAGCCGGCATAGGCGGCCACCCAGCAGCCGGCATAGGCGGCCACCCAGCAGCCGGCATAGGCGGCCGTCCAGCAGCCGACATGTGCGGCCAAAACGCAGCCGGCATAGGCGGGCAAACAGCAGCCGGCATAGGCGGCCACCCAGCAGCCGGCATAGGCGGCCTCCCAGCAGCCGGCATAGGCGGCCACCCAGCCGCCGTCATAGCCGGCCGTCCAACAGCCGACATATGCGGCCTAACAGCAGCCGTCATAGCCGGCCGTCCAGCAGCCGGCACAGGCGGCCAAACAGCAGCCGGCATAGGCGGCCAAACAGCAGCCGGCATAGGCGGCCACCCAGAATCCGTCATAGGCGGCCACCCAGCAGCCGGCATAGGCGGCCACTCAGCAGCCGGCATAGGAGGCCACCCATCAGCCGGCATAGGCGGCCACCCAGCAGCCGGTATAGGCGGCCACCCAGCAGCCGGCATAGACGGCCACCCAGCAGCCGTCATAGCCAGCCGTCCAGCAGCCGACATATGCGGCCTAACAGCAGCCGTCATAGCCGGCCGTCCAGCAGCCGACACAGGCGGCCAAAGAGCAGCCGGCATAGGCGGCCAAACAGCAGCCGGCATAGGCGGCCACCCAGAAGCCGTCATAGGCGGCCGTCCAACAGCCGACATATGCGGCCTAACAGCAGCCGTCATAGCCGGCCGTCCAGCAGCCGGCATAGGCGGCCAAACAGCAGCCGGCATAGGCGGCCACCCAGCAGCCTGCATAGGCGGCCACCCAGCAGCCGGCATAGGCGGCCACCCAGCAGCCGGCATAGGCGGCCACCCAGCAGCCGTCATAGCCGGCCGTCCAGCAGCCGACATGTGCGGCCAAAACGCAGCCGGCATAGGCGGGCAAACAGCAGCCGGCATAGGCGGCCACCCAGCAGCCGGCATATGCGGCCCAATAGCAGCCGGCATAGGCGGCCAAACAGCATCCGGCATAGGCGGCCACACAGCGGCCGGCATAGGCGGCCACCCAGCGGCCGGCATAGGCGGCCGAACAGCGGCCTGCATAGGCGGCCACCCAGCTGCCGGCATAGGCGGCCACCCAGCAGCCGGCATAGGCGGCCACCCAGCAGCCGGCATAGGCGGCCACCCAGCAGCCGGCATAGGCGGCCACCCAGCAGCCGACATATGCGGCCCAACAGCAGCCGTCATAGCCGGCCGTCCAGCAGCCGGCACAGGCAGCCAAACAGCAGCCGGCATAGGCGGCCAAACAGCAGCCGGCATAGGCGGCCACCCAGAATCCGTCATAGGCGGCCACCCAGCAGCCGGCATATGCGGCCACCCAGCAGCCGGCATAGGCGGCCACCCAGCAGCCGGCATAGGCGGCCACCCAGCAGCCGGAATAGGCGGCCACCCAGCAGCCGGCATAGGCGGCCACCCAGCAGCCGGAATAGGCGGCCACCCAACAGCCGGCATAGGCGGCCTCCCAGCAGCCGGCATAGGCGGCCGTCCAGCAGCCGTCATAGGCGGCCAAACAGCAGCCGGCATAGGCGGCAAAAAGCAGCCGGCATAGGCGGCCGCCCTGCAGCCGGCATAGGCGGCCACTCAGCAGCCGGCATAGGAGGCCACCCAGCAGCCGGCATAGGAGGCTACCCATCAGCCGGCATAGGCGGCCAAACAGCAGCCGGCATAGGCAGCCAAACAGCAGCCGGCATAGGCGGCCAAACAGCAGCCGGCCACCCAGCAGCCGGCATAGGAGGCCACCCATCAGCCGGCATAGGCGGCCAAACAGCAGCCGGCATAGGCGGCCACCCAGCAGCCTGCATAGGCGGCCACCAAGCAGCCGGCATAGGCGGCCACCCGGCAGCCGTCATAGCCGGCCGTCCAGCAGCCGACATGTGCGGCCAAAACGCAGCCGGCATAGGTGGCCAAACAGCAGCCGGCATAGGCGGCCACCCAGCGGCCGGCATAGGCGGCCACCCAGCGGCCGGCATAGGCGGCCGAACAGCAGCCTGCATAGGCGGCCACCCAGCGGCCGTCATAGGCGGCCACCCAGCTGCCGTCATAGGCGGCCGTCCAGCAGCCGACATATGCGGCCCAATAGCAGCCGGCATAGGTGGCCAAACAGCATCCGGCATAGGCGGCCACCCAGCGGCCGGCATAGGCGGCCACCCAGCGGCCGGCATAGGCGGCCGAACAGCGGCCTGCATAGGCGGCCACCCAGCTGCCGTCATAGGCGGCCGTCCAGCAGCCGACATATGCGGCCCAACAGCAGCCGGCATAGGCGGCCGAACAGCAGCCTGCATAGGCGGCCACCCAGCGGCCGTCATAGGCGGCCACCCAGCAGCCGTCATAGCCGGCCGTCCAGCAGCCGGCATATGCGGCCACCCAGCAGCCGGCATAGGCGGCCACCCAGCAGCCGGAATAGGCGGCCACCCAGCAGCCGGCATAGGCGGCCACCCAGCAGCCGGAATAGGCGGCCACCCAACAGCCGGCATAGGCGGCCTCCCAGCAGCCGGCATAGGCGGCCGTCCAGCAGCCGTCATAGGCGGCCAAACAGCAGCCGGCATAGGCGGCCAAAAAGCAGCCGGCATAGGCGGCCGCCCTGCAGCCGGCATAGGCGGCCACTCAGCAGCCGGCATAGGAGGCCACCCAGCAGCCGGCATAGGAGGCTACCCATCAGCCGGCATAGGCGGCCAAACAGCAGCCGGCATAGGCAGCCAAACAGCAGCCGGCATAGGCGGCCAAACAGCAGCCGGCCACCCAGCAGCCGGCATAGGAGGCCACCCATCAGCCGGCATAGGCGGCCAAACAGCAGCCGGCATAGGCGGCCACCCAGCAGCCTGCATAGGCGGCCACCAAGCAGCCGGCATAGGCGGCCACCCGGCAGCCGTCATAGCCGGCCGTCCAGCAGCCGACATGTGCGGCCAAAACGCAGCCGGCATAGGCGGCCAAACAGCAGCCGGCATAGGCGGCCACCCAGCGGCCGGCATAGGCGGCCACCCAGCGGCCGGCATAGGCGGCCGAACAGCAGCCTGCATAGGCGGCCACCCAGCGGCCGTCATAGGCGGCCACCCAGCTGCCGTCATAGGCGGCCGTCCAGCAGCCGACATATGCGGCCCAATAGCAGCCGGCATAGGCGGCCAAACAGCATCCGGCATAGGCGGCCACCCAGCGGCCGGCATAGGCGGCCACCCAGCGGCCGGCATAGGCGGCCGAACAGCGGCCTGCATAGGCGGCCACCCAGCTGCCGTCATAGGCGGCCGTCCAGCAGCCGACATATGCGGCCCAACAGCAGCCGGCATAGGCGGCCGAACAGCAGCCTGCATAGGCGGCCACCCAGCGGCCGTCATAGGCGGCCACCCAGCAGCCGTCAGAGCCGGCCGTCCAGCAGCCGGCACAGGCGGCCAAACAGCAGCCGGCACAGGCGGCCAAACAGCAGCCGGCATAGGCGGCCACCCAGCAGCCGGCATAGGCGGCCACCCAGCAGCCGGCATAGGCGGCCACCCAGCAGCCGGCATAGGAGGCCACCCATCAGCCGGCATAGGCGGCCAAACAGCAGCCGGCATAGGCGGCCACCCAGCAGCCTGCATAGGCGGCCACCCAGCAGCCGGCATAGGCGGCCACCCAGCAGCCGGCATAGGCGGCCACCCAGCTGCCGGCATAGGCGGCCACCCAGCAGCCGGCATAGGCGGCCGTCCAGCAGCCGGCATAGGAGGCCACCCATCAGCCGGCATAGGCGGCCAAACAGCAGCCGGCATAGGCGGCCACCCAGCAGCCTGCATAGGCGGCCACCCAGCAGCCGGCATAGGCGGCCACCCAGCAGCCGGCATAGGCGGCCACCCAGCTGCCGGCATAGGCGGCCACCCAGCAGCCGGCATAGGCGGCCGTCCAGCAGCCGACATGTGCGGCCAAAACGCAGCCGGCATAGGCGGGCAAACAGCAGCCGGCATAGGCGGCCACCCAGCAGCCGGCATAGGCGGCCTCCCAGCAGCCGGCATAGGCGGCCACCCAGCAGCCGTCATAGCCGGCCGTCCAACAGCCGACATATGCGGCCTAACAGCAGCCGTCATAGCCGGCCGTCCAGCAGCCGGCACAGGCGGCCAAACAGCAGCCGGCATAGGCGGCCAAACAGCAGCCGGCATAGGCGGCCACCCAGAATCCGTCATAGGCGGCCACCCAGCAGCCGGCATAGGCGGCCACCCAGCAGCCGGCATAGGAGGCCACCCATCAGCCGGCATAGGCGGCCAAACAGCAGCCGGCATAGGCGGCCACCCAGCAGCCTGCATAGCCGGCCGTCCAGCAGCCGACATGTGCGGCCAAAACGCAGCCGGCATAGGCGGGCAAACAGCAGCCGGCATAGGCGGCCACCCAGCAGCCGGTATAGGCGGCCACCCAGCAGCCGGCATAGGCGGCCACCCAGCAGCCGTCATAGCCAGCCGTCCAGCAGCCGACATATGCGGCCTAACAGCAGCCGTCATAGCCGGCCGTCCAGCAGCCGACACAGGCGGCCAAAGAGCAGCCGGCATAGGCGGCCAAACAGCAGCCGGCATAGGCGGCCACCCAGAAGCCGTCATAGGCGGCCGTCCAACAGCCGACATATGGGCCTAACAGCAGCCGTCATAGCCGGCCGTCCAGCAGCCGGCATAGGCGGCCAAACAGCAGCCGGCATAGGCGGCCACCCAGCAGCCTGCATAGGCGGCCACCCAGCAGCCGGCATAGGCGGCCACCCAGCAGCCGGCATAGGCGGCCACCCAGCAGCCGTCATAGCCGGCCGTCCAGCAGCCGGAATAGGCGGCCACCCAGCAGCCGGCATAGGCGGCCACCCAGCAGCCGGCATAGGCGGCCACCCAGCAGCCGGCATAGGCGGCCACCCAGCAGCCGACTTATGCGGCCCAACAGCAGCCGGCATAGGCGGCCAAACAGCAGCCGGCATCTGCGGCCACCCAACAGCCGGCATAGGCGGCCTCCCAGCAGCCGGAATAGGTGGCCGTCCAGCAGCCGGCATAGGTGGCCGTCCAGCAGCCGGCATAGGCGGCCAAAAAGCAGCCGGCATAGGCGGCCGCCCAGCAGCCTGCATAGGCGGCCACTCAGCAGCCGGCATAGGATGCCACCCAGCAGCCGGCATAGGAGGCTACCCATCAGCCGGCATAGGCGGCCAAACAGCAGCCGGCATAGGCGGCCAAACAGCAGCCGGTATAGGCGGCCAAACAGCAGCCGGCATAGGCGGCCACCCAGCAGCCGGCATAGGCGGCCACCCAGCAGCCGGCATAGGAGGCCACCCATCAGCCGGCATAGGCGGCCAAACAGCAGCCGGCATAGGCGGCCACCCAGCAGCCTGCATAGGCGGCCACCCAACAGCCGGTATAGGCGGCCACCCGGCAGCCGTCATAGCCGGCCGTCCAGCAGCCGACATGTGCGGCCAAAACGCAGCCGGCATAGGCGGGCAAACAGCAGCCGGCATAGGCGGCCACACAGCAGCCGGCATAGGCGGCTACCCAGCAGCCGGCATAGGCGGCCACCCAGCAGCCGGCATAGGCGGCCACCCAGCAGCCGTCATAGCCGGCCGTCCAGCAGCCGACATATGCGGCCTAACAGCAGCCGTCATAGCCGGCCGTCCAGCAGCCGACACAGGCGGCCAAAGAGCAGCCGGCATAGGCGGCCAAACAGCAGCCGGCATAGGCGGCCACCCAGAAGTCGTCATAGGCGGCCACCCAGCAGCCGGCATAGGCGGCCGCTCAGCAGCCGGAATAGGCGGCCGCTCACCAGCCGGCATAGGCGGCCGAACAGCAGCCGGCATAGGCGGACGAACAGCAGCCGGCATAGGCGGACGAACAGCAGCCGGCATAGGCGGCCACCCAGCAGCCGGCATAGGCGGCCCCCCAGCAGCCGGCATAGGCGGCCACCCAGCAGCCGGCATAGGCGGCCACCCAGCAGCCGTCATAGCCGGCCGTCCGACAGCCGACATATGCGGCCTAACAGCAGCCGTCATAGCCGGCCGTCCAGCAGCCGTCATAGCCGGCCGTCCAGCAGCCGGCACAGGCGGCCAAACAGCAGCCGGCATAGGCGGCCAAACAGCAGCCGGCATCTGCGGCCACCCAACAGCCGGCATAGGCGGCCTCCCAGCAGCCGGCATAGGCGGCCGTCCAGCAGCCGTCATAGGCGGCCAAACAGCAGCCGGCATAGGCGGCCAAAAAGCAGCCGGCATAGGCGGCCGCCCAGCAGCCGGCATAGGCGGACACTCAGCAGCCGGCATAGGAGGCCACCCAGCAGCCGGCATAGGCTACCCATCAGCCGGCATAGGCGGCCAAACAGCAGCCGGCATAGGCGGCCAAACAGCAGCCGGCATAGGCGGCCAAACAGCAGCCGGCATAGGCGGCCAAACAGCAGCCAGCATAGGCGGCCACCCAGCAGCCGGCATAGGAAGCCACCCATCAGCCGGCATAGGCGGCCAAACAGCAGCCGGCATAGGCGGCCACCCAGCAGCCTGCATAGGCGGCCACCCAGCAGCCGGCATAGGCGGCCACCCGGCAGCCGTCATAGCCGGCCGTCCAGCAGCCGACATGTGCGGCCAAAACGCAGCCGGCATAGGCGGGCAAACAGCAGCCGGCATAGGCGGTCACCCAGCAGCCGGCAAAGGCGGACACCCAGCAGCCGGCAAAGGCGGCCACCCATTAGCCGGCATAGGCGGCCACCCAGAAGCCGTCATAGGCGGCCACCCAGCAGCGGACATAGGCGGCCCAACAGCAGCCGGCATAGGCGGCCACCCAGCAGCCGACATAGGCGGCCCAACAGCAGCCGTCATAGGCGGCCAAACAGCAGCCGGCATCTGCGGCCACTCAACAGCCGGCATAGGCGGCCTCCCAGCAGCCGGCATAGGCGGGCGTCCAGCAGCCGTCATAGGCGGCCAAACAGCAGCCGACATAGGCGGCCAAACAGCAGCCGACATGTGCGGCCAAAACGCAGCCGGCATAGGCGGGCAAACAGCAGCCGGCATAGGCGGCCACCCAGCAGCCGGCATAGGCGGCCTCCCAGCAGCCGGCATAGGCGGCCACCCAGCAGCCGTCATACCCGGCCGTCCAGCAGCCGACATATGCGGCCTAACAGCAGCCGTCATAGCCGGCCGTCCAGCAGCCGGCACAGGCGGCCAAACAGCAGCCGGCATAGGCGGCCACCCAGAAGCCGTCATAGGCGGCCACCCAGCAGCCGACATAGGCGGCCCAACAGCAGCCGGCATAGGCGGCCAAACAGCAGCCGGCATCTGCGGCCACCCAACAGCCGGCATAGGCGGCCTCCCAGCAGCCGGCGTAGGCGGCCGTCCAGCAGCCGTCATAGGCGGCCAAACAGCAGCCGACATAGGCGGCCAAACAGCAGCCAGCATAGGCGGCCAAAAAGCAGCCGGCATAGGCGGCCGCCCAGCAGCCGGCATAGGCGGCCACCCAGCAGCCGGCATAGGCGGCCACCCAGCAGCCGGCATAGGAGGCCACCCAGCAGCCGGCATAGGAGGCTACCCATAAGCCGGCATAGGCGGCCAAACAGCAGCCGGCATAGGCGGCCAAACAGCAGCCGGCATAGGCGGCCAAAAAGCAGCCGGCATAGGCGGCCACCCAGCAGCCGGCATAGGCGGCCACCCAGCAGCCGGCATAGGCGGCCACCCAGCAGCCGGCATAGGCGGCCACCCAGCAGCCGGCATAGGCGGCCACCAAGCAGCCAGCATTGGAGGCCACCAAGCAGCCGGCATAGGCGGCCAAACAGCAGCCGGCATAGGCGGCCACCCAGCAGCCTGCATAGGCGGCCACCCAGCAGCCAGCATAGGCGGCCACCCAGCAGCCCTCATAGCCGGCCGTCCAGCAGCCGACATGTGCGGCCAAAACGCAGCCGGCATAGGCGGGCAAACAGCAGCCGGCATAGGCGGCCACCCAGCAGCCGGCATAGGCGGCCACCCAGCAGCCGGCATAGGCGGCCACCCAGCAGCCGTCATAGCCGGCCGTCCAGCAGCCGACATATGCGGCCTAACAGCAGCCGTCATAGCCGGCCGTCCAGCAGCCGGCACAGGCGGCAAAACAGCAGCCGGCATAGGCGGCCAAACAGCAGCCGGCATAGGCGGCCACCCAGAAGCCGTCATAGGAGGCCACCCAGCAGCCGACATAGGCGGCCCAACAGCAGCCGGCATAGGCGGCCAAACAGCAGCCGGCATCTGCGGCCACCCAACAGCCGGCATAGGCGGCCTCCCAGCAGCCGGCGTAGGCGGCCGTCCAGCAGCCGTCATAGGCGGCCAAACAGCAGCCGACATAGGCGGCCAAACAGCAGCCGACATAGGCGGCCAAACAGCAGCCGACATAGGCGGCCAAACAGCAGCCAGCATAGGCGGCCAAAAAGCAGCCGGCATAGGCAGCCGCCCAGCAGCCGGCATAGGCGGCCACTCAGCAGCCGGCATAGGAGGCCACCCAGCAGCCGGCATAGGAGGCTACCCATAAGCCGGCATAGGCGGCCAAACAGCAGCCGGCATAGGCGGCCAAACAGCAGCCGGCATAGGCGGCCAAAAAGCAGCCGGCATAGGCGGCCACCCAGCAGCCGGCATAGGCGGCCACCCAGCAGCCGGCATAGGCGGCCACCCAGCAGCCGGCATAGGCGGCCACCAAACAGCCGGCATAGGCGGCCACCAAGCAGCCGGCATAGGAGGCCACCCATCAGCCGGCATAGGCGGCCAAACAGCAGCCGGCATAGGCGGCCACCCAGCAGCCTGCATAGGCGGCCACCCAGCAGCCAGCATAGGCGGCCACCCAGCAGCCGGCATAGGCGGCCACCCAGCAGCCGTCATAGCCGGCCACCCAGCAGCCGTCATAGCCGGCCGTCCAGCAGCCGACATATGCGGCCTAACAGCAGCCGTCATAGCCGGCCGTCCAGCAGCCGGCACAGGCGGCCAAACAGCAGCCGGAATAGGCGGCCGCTCACCAGCCGGCATAGGCGGCCGAACAGCAGCCGGCATAGCCGGCCACCCAGCAGCCGGAATAGGCGGCCACCCAGCAGCCGGCATAGGCGGCCACCCAGCAGCCGGCATAGGCGGCCACCCAGCAGCCGGCATAGGCGGCCACCCAGCAGCCGGCAAAGGCGGCCACCCATTAGCCGGCATAGGCGGCCACCCAGCAGCCGGCATAGGCGGCCACCCAGCAGCCGGAATAGGCGGCCATCCAGCAGCCGACATAGGCGGCCCAACAGCAGCCGTCATAGGCGGCCAAACAGCAGCCGGCATCTGCGGCCACCCAACAGCCGGCATAGGCGGCCTCCCAGCAGCCGGCATAGGCGGCCGTCCAGCAGCCGTCATAGGCGGACAAACAGCAGCCGGCATAGGCGGCCGCCCAGCAGCCGACATAGGCGGCCCAACAGCAGCCGTCATAGGCGGCCAAACAGCAGCCGGCATCTGCGGCCACCCAACAGCCGGCATAGGCGGCCTCCCAGCAGCCGGCATAGGCGGCCGTCCAGCAGCCGTCATAGGCGGCCAAACAGCAGCCGGCATAGGAGGCCACCCAGCAGCCGGCATAGGAGGCTACCCATCAGCCGGCATAGGCGGCCAAACAGCAGCCGGCATAGGCGGCCACCCAGCAGCCGGCATAGGCGGCCACCCAGCAGCCGGCATAGGCGGCCAAACAGCAGCCGGCATAGGCGGCCACCCAGCAGCCTGCATAGGCGGCCACCCAGCAGCCGGCATAGGAGGCCACCCAGCAGCCGGCATAGGCGGCCACCCAGCAGCCATCATAGCCGGCCGTCCAGCAGCCGACATGTGCGGCCAAAACGCAGCCGGCATAGGCGGGCAAACAGCAGCCGGCATAGACGGCCACCCAGCAGCCGGCATAGGCGGCCACCCAGCTGCCGGCATAGGCGGCCACCCAGCAGCCGTCATAGCCGGCCGTCCAGCAGCCGGCACAGGCGGCCAAACAGCAGCCGGCGTAGGCAGCCAAACAGCAGCCGGCATAGGCGGCCACCCAGAAGCCGGCATAGGCGGCCACCCAGAAGCCGGCATAGGCGGCCACCCAGCAGCCGGCATAGGCGGCCGCTCAGCAGCCGGAATAGGCGGTCGCTCACCAGCCGGCATAGGCGGCCGAACAGCAGCCTGCATAGGCGGCCACCCAGCGGCCGGCATAGGCGACCACCCAACGGCCGGCATAGGCGGCCACCCAGCTTCCGTCATAGGCGGCCACCCAGCAGCCGTCATAGGCGGCCGTCCAGCAGCCGGCATAGGCAACCAAACAGCAACCGGCATAGGCGGCCCAACAGCAGCCGGCATAGGCGGCCAAACAGCAGCCGAAATAGGCGGCCACTCAACAGCCGGCATAGGCGGCCGAACAGCAGCCGGCATAGGCGGCCACCCAGCAGCCGGCATAGGCGGCAGTCCAGCAGCCGTCATAGGCGGCCGTCCAGCAGCCGACAAAGGCGGCCAAACAGCAGCCGGCACAGGCGGCCAAACAGCAGCCGGCATAGGCGGCCGCTCAGCAGCCGGAATAGGCGGCCAAACAGCAGCCAGCATAGGCGGCCACCCAGCAGCCGTCATAGCCGGCCGTCCAGCAGCTGACATGTGTGGCCAAAACGCAGCCGGCATAGGCGGGCAAACAGCAGCCGGCATAGGCGGCCACCCAGCAGCCGGCATAGGCGGCCACCCAGTAGCCGTCATAGCCGGCCGTCCAGCAGCCGACATATGCGGCCTAACAGCAGCCGTCATAGCCGGCCGTCCAGCAGCCGGCACAGGCGGCCAAACAGCAGCCGGCATAGGCGGCCAAACAGCAGCCGGCATAGGCGGCCACCCAGAAGCAGTCATAGGCGGCCACCCAGCAGCCGGCATAGGCGGCCGCTCAGCAGCCGGAATAGGCGGCCAAACAGCAGCCGAAATAGGCGGCCACTCAACAGCCGGCATAGGCGGCCGAACAGCAGCCAGCGTAGGCGGCCGTACAGCAGCCGTCATAGGCGGTCAAACAGCAGCCGACATAGGCGGCCAAACAGCAGCCAGCATAGGCGGCCAAAAAGCAACCGGCATAGGCGGCCGCCCAGCAGCCGGCATAGGAGGCCACCCAGCAGCCGGCATAGGAGGCTACCCATAAGCAGGCATAGCCGGCCAAACAGCAGCCGGCATAGGCGGCCAAACAGCAGCCGGCATAGGCGGCCAAAAAGCAGCCGGCATAGGCGGCCAAAAAGCAGCCGGCATAGGCGGCCACCCAGCAGCCGGCATAGGCGGCCACCCAGCAGCCGGCATAGGCGGCCACCCAGCTGACGGCATAGGCGGCCACCCAGCAGCCGTCATAGCCGGCCGTCCAGCAGCCGACATATGCGGCCTAACAGCAGCCGTCATAGCCGGCCGTCCAGCAGCCGGCACAGGCGGCCAAACAGCAGCCGGCATAGGCGGCCACCCAGAAGCCGTCATAGGCGGCCGCTCAGCAGCCGGAATAGGCGGCCGCTCACCAGCCGGCATAGGCGGACGAACAGCCGCCGGCAGAGGCCGCCGCTCAACACCCGGAATAGGCGGCCGCTCACCAGCCGGCATAGGCGGCCGAGCAGCAGCCTGCATAGGCGGCCACCCAGCGGCCGGCATAGGCGACCACCCAGCGGCCGGCATAGGCGGCCACCCAGCTGCCGTCATAGGCGGCCACCCAGCAGCCGTCATAGGCGGCCGTCCAGCAGCCAGCATAGGCAACCAAACAGCAACCGGCATAGGCGGCCCAACAGCAGCCGGCATAGGCGGCCACCCAGCAGCCGGCATAGGCGGCCGTCCAGCAGCCGTCATAGGCGGCCGTCCAGCAGCCGACATAGGCGGCCAAACAGCAGCCGGCACAGGCGGCCAAACAGCAGCCGGCACAGGCGGCCAAACAGCAGCCGGCATAGGCGGCCGCTCAGCAGCCGGAATAGGCGGCCGAACAGCAGCCGGCATAGGAGGCCGCTCAGCAGCCGTCATAGGCGGCCGAACAGCAGCCGACATAGCCAACCGAACAGCAGCCGGCATAGGCGGCCAAACAGCAGCCGGCATAGGCGGCCAAACAGCAGGCGGCATAGGCGGCCGTCCAGCAGCCGACATATGCGGCCAAACAGCAGCCGGCATAGGCGGCCAAACAGCAGCAGGCATCGGCGGCCATCCAGCAGCCAGCATAGGCGGCCTCCCAGCAGCCGGCTAAAGCGGCCTCCAAGCAGCCGGCATAGGCGGCCCAACAGCAGCCGGCATAGACGGCCCAACAGCAGCCGACATAGGCGACCCAACAGCAGCCGGCATAGGCGGCCACCCAGAAGCCGGCATAGGCGGCCACCCAGCAGCCGGCATAGGCGGCCGAACAGCAGCCTGCATAGGCGGCCACCCAGCGGCCGGCATAGGCAGCCACCCAGCGGCCGGCATAGGCGGCCACCCAGCTGCCGTCATAGGCGGCCACCAAGCAGCCGTCATAGGCGGCCGTCCAGCAGCCGGCATAGGCGGCCAAACAGCAGCCGGCATAGGCGGCCCAACAGCAGCCGGCATAGGCGACCAAACAGCAGCCGAAATAGGCGGCCACTCAACAGCCGGCATAGGCGGCCGAACAGCAGCCGGCATAGGCGGACGTCCAGCAGCCGTCATAGGCGGCCGTCCAGCAGCCGACATAGGCGGCCAAACAGCAGCCGGCATAGGCGGCCAAACAGCAGCCGGCATAGGCGGCCGCTCAGCAGCCGGAATAGGTGGCCGAACAGCAGCCGTCATAGGCGGCCAAAAATCAGCCGGCATAGGAGGCCGCTCAGCAGCCGGCATAAGCGGCCGCTCAGCAGCCGTCATAGGCGGCCGAACAGCAGCCGACATAGCCAACCAAACAGCAGCCGGCATAGGCGGCCAAACAGCAGCCGGCATAGGCGGCCAAACAGCAGCCGGCATAGGCGGCCAAACAGCAGCCGGCATAGGCGGCCAAACAGCAGCCATCATAGGCGGCCACCCAGCAGCCGGCATAGGAGGCCGCTCAGCAGCCGGAATAGGCGGCCGCTCAACAGCCGGCATAGGCGCCCGAACAGCAGCCGGCATAGGCGGCCGAACAGCAGCCGGCATAGGCGGCCACCCAGCAGCCGACATAGGCGGCCGGACAGCAGCCGTCATAGGCGGCCGTCCAGCAGCCGACATAGGCGGCCAAACAGCAGCCGGCATAGGCGGCCAAACAGCAGCCGTCATAGGCGGCCACCCAGCAGCCGGCATAGGCGGCCGCTCAGCAGCCGGAATAGGCGGCCGAACAGCAGCCGGCATAGGCGGCCGAACAGCAGCCGAAATAGGCGGCCACTCAACAGCCGGCATAGGCGGCCGAACAGCAGCCGGCATAGGCGGCCACCCAGCAGCCGGCATATGCGGCCTCCCAACAGCCGGCATAGGCGGCCGTCCAGCAGCCGTCATAGGCGGCCGTCCAGCAGCCGACATAGGCGGCCAAACAGCAGCCGGCAAAGGCGGCCAAACAGCAGCCGGCATAGGCGGCCGCTCAGCAGCCGGAATAGGCGGCCGAACAGCAGCCGTCATAGGCGGCCAAAAAGCAGCCGGCATAGGAGGCCGCTCAGCAGCCGGCATAAGCGGCCGCTCAGCAGCCGTCATAGGCGGCCGAACAGCAGCCGACATAGCCAACCAAACAGCAGCCGGCATAGGCGGCCAAACAGCAGCCGTCATAGGCGGCCACCCAGCAGCCGGCATAGGCGGCCGCTCAGCAGCCGGAATAGGCGGCCGTCCAGCAGCCGACATATGCGGCCAAACCGCAGCCGGCATTGGCGGCCAAACAGCAAGCGGCATCGGCAGCCACCCAGCAGCCAGCATAGGCGGCCAAACCGCAGCCGGCATTGGCGGCCAAACAGCAGTCGGCATAGGCGGCCAAACAGCGGCCGGCATAGGCGGCCAAACAGCGGCCGGCATAGGCGGCCGTCCAGCAGCCGACATAGGCGGCCGCTCAGCAGCCGGAATAGGCGGCCGCTCAGCAGCCGACATAGGAGGCCGAACAGCAGCCGGAATAGGCAGGCGCTCAGCAGCCGGAATAGGCAGGCGCTCAGCAGCCGGCAAAGGCGGCCAAACAGCAGGCGGCATAGGCGGCCAAAAAGCAGCAGTCAGAGGCAGCCGTCCAGCAGCCGTCATAGCCGGCCGTCCAGCAGCCGACATAGGCGGTCAAACAGCAGCCGGCATAGGCAGCCAAACAGCAGCCAGCATAGGCGGCCAAACAGCAGCCGACATAGGCGGCCAAACAGCAGCCGGCATAGGCGGCCCAACAGCAGCCGGCATAGGCAGCCCAACAGCAGCCGGCATAGGCGGCCACACAGCAGCCGGCATAGGCGGCCACCCAGCAGCCATCATAGGCGGCCACCCAGCAGCCGTCAGAGGCGGCCGTCCAGCAGCCGACATAGACGGCCGTCCAGCAGCCGACATAGGCGGCCGCTCAGCAGCCAGAATAGGCGGCCGCTCAGCAGCCGGCATAAGAGGCCGAACAGCAGCCAGAATAGGCAGGCGCTCAGCAGCCGGCAAAAGGCGGCCAAACAGCAGCCGGCATAGGCGGCCAAAAAGCAGCATTCAGAAGCGGCCGTCCATCAGCCGTCATAGCCGGCCGTCCAGCAGCCGACATAGGCGGCCAAACAGCAGCCGGCATAGGCGGCCAAACAGCAGCCGGCATAGGCGGCCAAACAGCAGCCGGCATAGGCGGCCAAACAGCAGCCGACATAGGCGGCCAAACAGCAGCCGACATAGGCGGCCAAACAGCAGCCGGCATATGCGGCCACCCAGCAGCCGGCATATGCGGCCTCCCAGCAGCCGGCATAGGCGGCCGTCCAGCAGCCGTCATAGGCGGCCATCCAGCAGCCTACATAGGCGGCCAAACAGCAGCCGGCATAGGCGGCCAAAAGCAGCCGGCATAGGAGGCCGCTCAGCAGCCGGCATAAGCGGCCGCTCAGCAGCCGTCATAGGCGGCCGAACAGCAGCCGACATAGCCAACCGAACAGCAGCCGGCATAGGCGGCCGAACAGCAGCCGGCATAGGCGGCCAAACAGCAGCCGGCATAGGCGGCCGCCCAGCAGCCGGCATAGGCGGCCGTCCAGCAGCCGACATATGCGGCCAAACAGCAGCCGGCATATGCGGCCAAACAGCAGCAGGCATCGGCGGCCATCCAGCAGCCGGCATAGGCGGCCTCCCAGCAGCCGGCTAAGGCGGCCTCCAAGCAGCCGGCATAGGCGGCCAAACAGCAGCCGAAATAGGCGGCCACTCAACAGCCGGCATAGGCGGCCGAACAGCAGCCGGCATAGGCGGCCACCCAGCAGCCGGCATGGGCGGCCGTCCAGCAGCCGTCATAGGCGGCCGTCCAGCAGCCGACATAGGCGGCCAAACAGCAGCCGGCACAGGCGGCCAAACAGCAGCCGGCATAGGCGGCCGCTCAGCAGCCGTCATAGGCGGCCGAACAGCAGCCGACATAGCCAACCGAATAGCAGCCGGCATAGGCGGCCAAACAGCAGCCGGCATAGGCGGCCAAACAGCAGCCGGCATAGGCGGCCGTCCAGCAGCCGACACATGCGGCCAAACAGCAGCCGGCATAGGCGGCCAAACAGCAGCCGGCATAGGCGGCCGCTCAGCAGCCGACATAGGCGGCCAAACAGCAGCCGGCACAGGCGGCCAAACAGCAGACGGCATAGGCGGCCGCTCAGCAGCCGACATATGCGGCCAAACAGCAGCCGGCATAGGCGGCCCAACAGCAGCCGGCATAGGCGGCCCAACAGCAGCCGACATAGGCGGCCACCCAGAAGCCGGCATAGGCGGCCACCCAGCAGCCGGCATAGGCGGCCACCCAGTGGCTGGCACAGGTGGCCACCCAGCTGCCGTCATAGGCGGCCACCAAGCAGCCGTCATAGGCGGCCACCAAGCAGCCGTCATAGGCGGCCAGACAGCAGCCGGCATAGGCGGCCCAACAGCAGCCGGCATAGGCGGCCGCTCAGCAGCCGGAATAGGTGGCCGAACAGCAGCCGTCATAGGCGGCCAAAAATCAGCCGGCATAGGAGGCCGCTCAGCAGCCGGCATAAGCGGCCGCTCAGCAGCCGTCATAGGCGGCCGAACAGCAGCCGACATAGCCAACCAAACAGCAGCCGGCATAGGCGGCCAAACAGCAGCCGGCATAGGCGGCCAAACAGCAGCCGGCATAGGCGGCCAAACAGCAGCCGGCATAGGCGGCCAAACAGCAGCCATCATAGGCGGCCACCCAGCAGCCGGCATAGGAGGCCGCTCAGCAGCCGGAATAGGCGGCCGCTCAACAGCCGGCATAGGCGCCCGAACAGCAGCCGGCATAGGCGGCCGAACAGCAGCCGGCATAGGCGGCCACCCAGCAGCCGACATAGGCGGCCGGACAGCAGCCGTCATAGGCGGCCGTCCAGCAGCCGACATAGGCGGCCAAACAGCAGCCGGCATAGGCGGCCAAACAGCAGCCGTCATAGGCGGCCACCCAGCAGCCGGCATAGGCGGCCGCTCAGCAGCCGGAATAGGCGGCCGAACAGCAGCCGGCATAGGCGGCCGAACAGCAGCCGAAATAGGCGGCCACTCAACAGCCGGCATAGGCGGCCGAACAGCAGCCGGCATAGGCGGCCACCCAGCAGCCGGCATATGCGGCCTCCCAACAGCCGGCATAGGCGGCCGTCCAGCAGCCGTCATAGGCGGCCGTCCAGCAGCCGACATAGG
Source organism: Anomaloglossus baeobatrachus (assembly GCF_048569485.1). Taxonomy (NCBI): domain Eukaryota; kingdom Metazoa; phylum Chordata; class Amphibia; order Anura; family Aromobatidae; genus Anomaloglossus; species Anomaloglossus baeobatrachus. Next base: position 339,107,387 of record NC_134353.1, on the reverse strand, counting down.
CGGCCAAACAGCAGCCGGCAAAGGCGGCCAAACAGCAGCCGGCATAGGCGGCCGCTCAGCAGCCGGAATAGGCGGCCGAACAGCAGCCGTCATAGGCGGCCAAAAAGCAGCCGGCATAGGAGGCCGCTCAGCAGCCGGCATAAGCGGCCGCTCAGCAGCCGTCATAGGCGGCCGAACAGCAGCCGACATAGCCAACCAAACAGCAGCCGGCATAGGCGGCCAAACAGCAGCCGTCATAGGCGGCCACCCAGCAGCCGGCATAGGCGGCCGCTCAGCAGCCGGAATAGGCGGCCGTCCAGCAGCCGACATATGCGGCCAAACCGCAGCCGGCATTGGCGGCCAAACAGCAAGCGGCATTGGCAGCCACCCAGCAGCCAGCATAGGCGGCCAAACCGCAGCCGGCATTGGCGGCCAAACAGCAGTCGGCATAGGCGGCCAAACAGCGGCCGGCATAGGCGGCCAAACAGCGGCCGGCATAGGCGGCCGTCCAGCAGCCGACATAGGCGGCCACTCAGCAGCCGGAATAGGCGGCCGCTCAGCAGCCGACATAGGAGGCCGAACAGCAGCCGGAATAGGCAGGCGCTCAGCAGCCGGAATAGGCAGGCGCTCAGCAGCCGGCAAAGGCGGCCAAACAGCAGGCGGCATAGGCGGCCAAAAAGCAGCAGTCAGAGGCAGCCGTCCAGCAGCCGTCATAGCCGGCCGTCCAGCAGCCGACATAGGCGGTCAAACAGCAGCCGGCATAGGCAGCCAAACAGCAGCCAGCATAGGTGGCCAAACAGCAGCCGACATAGGCGGCCAAACAGCAGCCGGCATAGGCGGCCCAACAGCAGCCGGCATAGGCAGCCCAACAGCAGCCGGCATAGGCGGCCACACAGCAGCCGGCATAGGCGGCCACCCAGCGGCCGGCATAGGCGGCCACCCAGCAGCCATCATAGGCGGCCACCCAGCAGCCGTCAGAGGCGGCCGTCCAGCAGCCGACATAGACGGCCGTCCAGCAGCCGACATAGGCGGCCGCTCAGCAGCCAGAATAGGCGGCCGCTCAGCAGCCGGCATAAGAGGCCGAACAGCAGCCAGAATAGGCAGGCGCTCAGCAGCCGGCAAAAGGCGGCCAAACAGCAGCCGGCATAGGCGGCCAAAAAGCAGCATTCAGAAGCGGCCGTCCATCAGCCGTCATAGCCGGCCGTCCAGCAGCCGACATAGGCGGCCAAACAGCAGCCGGCATAGGCGGCCAAACAGCAGCCGGCATAGGCGGCCAAACAGCAGCCGGCATAGGCGGCCAAACAGCAGCCGACATAGGCGGCCAAACAGCAGCCGACATAGGCGGCCAAACAGCAGCCGGCATATGCGGCCACCCAGCAGCCGGCATATGCGGCCTCCCAGCAGCCGGCATAGGCGGCCGTCCAGCAGCCGTCATAGGCGGCCATCCAGCAGCCTACATAGGCGGCCAAACAGCAGCCGGCATAGGCGGCCAAAAGCAGCCGGCATAGGAGGCCGCTCAGCAGCCGGCATAAGCGGCCGCTCAGCAGCCGTCATAGGCGGCCGAACAGCAGCCGACATAGCCAACCGAACAGCAGCCGGCATAGGCGGCCGTCCAGCAGCCGACATATGCGGCCAAACAGCAGCCGGCATATGCGGCCAAACAGCAGCAGGCATCGGCGGCCATCCAGCAGCCGGCATAGGCGGCCTCCCAGCAGCCGGCTAAGGCGGCCTCCAAGCAGCCGGCATAGGCGGCCAAACAGCAGCCGAAATAGGCGGCCACTCAACAGCCGGCATAGGCGGCCGAACAGCAGCCGGCATAGGCGGCCACCCAGCAGCCGGCATGGGCGGCCGTCCAGCAGCCGTCATAGGCGGCCGTCCAGCAGCCGACATAGGCGGCCAAACAGCAGCCGGCACAGGCGGCCAAACAGCAGCCGGCATAGGCGGCCGCTCAGCAGCCGTCATAGGCGGCCGAACAGCAGCCGACATAGCCAACCGAATAGCAGCCGGCATAGGCGGCCAAACAGCAGCCGGCATAGGCGGCCAAACAGCAGCCGGCATAGGCGGCCGTCCAGCAGCCGACACATGCGGCCAAACAGCAGCCGGCATAGGCGGCCAAACAGCAGCCGGCATAGGCGGCCGCTCAGCAGCCGACATAGGCGGCCAAACAGCAGCCGGCAAAGGCGGCCAAACAGCAGACGGCATAGGCGGCCGCTCAGCAGCCGACATATGCGGCCAAACAGCAGCCGGCATAGGCGGCCCAACAGCAGCCGGCATAGGCGGCCCAACAGCAGCCGACATAGGCGGCCACCCAGAAGCCGGCATAGGCGGCCACCCAGCAGCCGGCATAGGCGGCCACCCAGTGGCTGGCACAGGTGGCCACCCAGCTGCCGTCATAGGCGGCCACCAAGCAGCCGTCATAGGCGGCCACCAAGCAGCCGTCATAGGCGGCCAGACAGCAGCCGGCATAGGCGGCCCAACAGCAGCCGGCACAGGCGGCCAAACAGCAGCCGAAATAGGCAGCCACTCAACAGCCGGCATAGGCGGCCGAACAGCAGCCGGCATAGGCGGCCACCCAGCAGCCGGCATATGCGGCCTCCCAGCAGCCGGCATAGGCGGCCGTCCAGCAGCCGTCATAGGCGGCCGTCCAGCAGCCGACATAGGCGGCCAAACAGCAGCCGGCATAGGTGGCCAAACAGCAGCCGGCATAGGCGGCCGCTCAGCAGCCGGAATAGGTGGCCGAACAGCAGCCGTCATAGGCGGCCAAAAACTAGCCGGCATAGGAGGCCGCTCAGCAGCCGGCATAAGCGGCCGCTCAGCAGCCGTCAAAGGCGGCCGAACAGCAGCCGACATAACCAACCAAACAGCAGCCGGCATAGGCGGCCAAACAGCAGCCGGCATAGGCGGCCAAACAGCAGCCGACATAGGCGGCCAAACAGCAGCCGTCATAGGCGGCCACCCAGCAGCCGGCATAGGAGGCCGCTCAGCAGCCGGAATAGGCGGCCGCTCAACAGCCGGCATAGGCGGCCGAACAGCAGCCGGCATAGGCGGCCGAACAGCAGCCGGCATAGGCGGCCACCCAGCAGCCGGCATAGGCGGCCGAACAGCAGCCGGCATAGGCGGCCGCCCAGCAGCCGGCATATGCGGCCTCCCAGCAGCCGGCATAGGCGGCCGTCCAGCAGCCGTCATAGGCGGCCGTCCAGCAGCCGACATAGGCGGCCAAACAGCAGCCGGCATAGGCGGCCAAACAGCAGCCGGCATAGGCGGCCACCCAGCAGCCGGCATAGGCGGGCGAACAGCAGCCGAAATAGGCGGCCACTCAACAGCCGGTATAGGCGGCCGAACAGCAGCCGGCATAGGCGGCCACCCAGCAGCCGGCATATGCGGCCTCCCAACAGCCGGCATAGGCGGCCGTCCAGCAGACGTCATAGGCGGCCGTCCAGCAGCCGACATAGGCAGCCAAACAGCAGCCGGCATAGGCGGCCAAACAGCAGCCGGCATAGGCGGCCAAACAGCAGCCGGCATAGGCGGCCGCTCAGCAGCCGGAATAGGCGGCCGAACAGCAGCCGTCATAGGCGGCCAAAAGCAGCCGGCATAGGCGGCCACCCAGAAGCCGGCATAGGCGGCCACCCAGCAGCCGGCATAGGCGGCCCAACAGCGGCCTGCATAGGCGGCCACCCAGCGGCCGGCATAGGCGGCCACCCAGCGGCCGGCATAGGCGGCCAAACAGCAGCCGGCATAGGCGGCCGCCCAGCAGCCGGCATAGGCGGCCGTCCAGCAGCCGACATATGCGGCCAAACAGCAGCCGGCATAGGCGGCCAAACAGCAGCAGGCATCGGCGGCCATCCAGCAGCCGGCATAGGCGGCCTCCCAGCAGCCGGCTAAGGCGGCCTCCAAGCAGCCGGCATAGGTGGCCCAACAGCAGCCGGCATAGGCGGCCCAACAGCAGCCGACATAGGCGACCCAACAGCAGCCGAAATAGGCGGCCACTCAACAGCCGGCATAGGCGGCCGTCCAGCAGCCGACATAGGCGGCCAAACAGCAGCCGGCATAGGCGGCCAAACAGCAGCCGGCATAGGCGGCCAAACAGCAGCCGGCATAGGCGGCCGCTCAGCAGCCGGAATAGGCGGCCGAACAGCAGCCGTCATAGGCGGCCAAAAAGCAGCCGGCATAGGAGGCCGCTCAGCAGCCGGCATAAGCGGCCGCTCAGCAGCCGTCATAGGCGGCCGAACAGCAGCCGACATAGCCAACCGAACAGCAGCCGGCATAGGCGGCCAAACAGCAGCCGGCATAGGCGGCCAAACAGCAGCCGGCATAGGCGGCCAAACAGCAGCCGTCATAGGCGGCCACCCAGCAGCCGACATAGGCGGCCGCTCAGCAGCCGGAATAGGCGGCCGCTCAACAGTCGGCATAGGCGGCCGAACAGCAGCCGGCATAGGCAGCCGAACAGCAGCCGGCATAGGCTGCCGAACAGCAGCCGGCATAGGCAGCCGAACAGCAGCCGGCATAGGCGGCCACCCAGCAGCCGTCATAGCCGGCCGTCCAGCAGCCGACATATGCGGCCAAACCGCAGCCGGCATCGGCGGCCAAACAGCAGGCGGCATCGGCGGCTACCCAGCAGCCGGCATAGGCGGCCAAACCGCAGCCGGCATTGGCGGCCAAACAGCAGTCGGCATAGGCGGCCAAACAGCGGCCGGCATAGGCGGCCAAACAGCGGCCGGCATAGGCGGCCACCCAGCTGCCGTCATAGGCAGCCACCCAGCAGCCGTCAGAGGCGGCCGTCCAGCAGCCGACATATGCGGCCACCCAGCAGCCGGCATAGGCGGCCACCCAGCGGCCGGCATAGGCGACCACCCAGCAGCCATCATAGGCGGCCACCCAGCAGCCGTCAGAGGTGGCCGTCCAGCAGCCGACATAGACGGCCGTCCAGCAGCCGACATAGGCGGCCGCTGAGCAGCCGGAATAGGCGGCCGCTCAGCAGCCGGCATAAGAGGCCGAACAGCAGCCGGAATAGGCAGGCGCTCAGCAGCCGGCATAGGCGGCCCAACAGCAGCCGGAATAGGCAGGCGCTCAGCAGCCGGCATAGGCGGCCCAACAGCAGCCGGCATAGGCAGCCACCCAGCAGCCGTCAGAGGCGGCCGTCCAGCAGCCGACATATGCGGCCGTCCAGCAGCCGACATAGGCGGCCGTCCAGCAGCCGACATAGGCGGCCGTCCAGCAGCCGACATAGGCGGCCGTCCAGCAGCCGGGAGAGTCGGCCACTCAGCAGCTAGCATAGGAGGCCGAACAGCAGCCGGAATAGGCAGGCGCTCAGCAGCCGGCAAAGGCGGCCAAAGAGCAGCCGGCATAGGCGGCCAAAAAGCAGCAGTCAGAGGCGGCCGTCCAGCAGCCGTCATAGCCGGCCGTCCAGCAGCCGTCATAGGCGGCCAAACAGCAGCCGACATAGGCGGCCAAACAGCAGCCGACATAGGCGGCCCAACAGCAGCCGGCATAGGCGGCCCAACAGCAGCCGGCAAAGGCGGCCACCCAGCAGCCGGCATAGGCGGCCACCCAGCGGACGGCATAGGCGACCACCCAGCAGCCATCATAGGCGGCCACTCAGCAGCCGTCAGAGGTGGCCGTCCAGCAGCCGACATAGACGGCCGTCCAGCAGCCGACATAGGCGGCCGCTCAGCAGCCGGCATAAGAGGCCGAACAGCAGCCGGAATAGGCAGGCGCTCAGCAGCCGGCATAGGCGGCCCAACAGCAGCCGGAATAGGCAGGCGCTCAGCAGCCGGCATAGGCGGCCCAACAGCAGCCGGCATAGGCGGCCACCCAGCAGCCGGCATAGGCGGCCACCCAGCAGCCGGCATAGGCGGCCACCCAGCAGCCTGATTAGGGCGCCTCCCAGCAGCCGTCAAAGGCGGCCACCCAGCAGCCGTCATAGTCGGCCACCCAGCAGCCGTCATAGGCGGCCGTCCAGCAGCCGGCATAGGCGGCCGCCCAGCAGCCGGAATAGGGGGCCACCCAGCAGCCGGAATAGGGGGCCACCCAGCAGCCGGAATAGGCGGCCAAACAGCAGCCGGCATAGACGGCCAAACAGCAGTCGGCATAGGCCGCCAAACAGCAGCCGGCATAGGCCGCCAAACAGCAGCCGGCATAGGCCGCCAAACAGCGGCCGGAATAGGGGGCCACCCAGCAGCCGGAATAGGGGGCCACCCAGCAGCCGGAATAGGGGGCCACCCAGCAGCCGGAATAGGCGGCCAAACAGCAGCCGGCATAGACGGCCAAACAGCAGTCGGCATAGGCCGCCAAACAGCAGCCGGCATAGGCCGCCAAACAGCGGCCGGCATAGGCGGCCACCCAGCAGCCGGCATAGAAGGCCACCCAGCAGCCGGAATAGGGGGCCACCCAGCAGCCGGAATAGTCGGCCACCCAGCAGCCGGAATAGGGGGTCGCTCAACAGTCGACATAGGCGGCCCAACAGCAGCCGGCATAGGCGGCCTCACAGCAGCCGGCATAGCCGGCCAAACAGCAGCCGGCATAGGCGGCCAAACAGCAGCCGGCATAGGCGGCCAAACAGCGGCCGGCATAGGCGGCCAAACAGCGGCCGGCATAGGCGGCCAAACAGCGGCCGGCATAGGCGGCCAAACAGCGGCCGGCATAGGCGGCCAAACAGCGGCCGGCATAGGCGGCCAAACAGCGGCCGGCATAGGCGGCCACCCAGCGGCCGGCATAGGCGGCCACCCAGCGGCCGTCATAGGTGGCCACACAGCGGCCGGCATAGGCGACCGCCCAGCAACACGCATACAACACGCAGCACGCAGGCGGCCAAGCAGCAGCCGACATTGGTGGCCAAGCAGCAGCCGACATAGGCAGCCACTCAGCAGCCATCATAGGCGGCCTTTCAGCAGCCGGCATAGGCGGCCACCCAGCGGCCGGCATAGGCGGCCACCCAGCGGCCGGCATAGGCGGCCACCCAGCGGCCGGCATAGGAGGCCACTCAGCGGCCGGCATAGGAGGCCACTCAGCGGCCGGCATAGGAGGCCACTCAGCGGCCGGCATAGGAGGCCACTCAGCGGCCGGCATAGGAGGCCACTCAGCGGCCGGCATAGGAGGCCACTCAGCGGCCGGCATAGGAGGCCACTCAGCGGCCGGCATAGGAGGCCACTCAGCGGCCGGCATAGGAGGCCACTCAGCGGCCGGCATAGGAGGCCACTCAGCGGCCGGCATAGGAGGCCACTCAGCGGCCGGCATAGGAGGCCACTCAGCGGCCGGCATAGGAGGCCACTCAGCGGCCGGCATAGGAGGCCACTCAGCGGCCGGCATAGGAGGCCACTCAGCGGCCGGCATAGGAGGCCACTCAGCGGCCGGCATAGGAGGCCACTCAGCGGCCGGCATAGGCGGCCACTCAGCACCCGGCATAGGCGAGCACACAGCAGCCGGCCACACAGCAGCCGGCATAGGCGGCCGCCCAGCAGCCGGTATAGGCGGCCGCCCAGCAGCCGTCATAGGCGGCCAAACAGCAGCCGCCATAGGCGGCCAAACAGCAGACGCCATAGGCGGCCACAAACAGCAGACGCCATAGGCGGCCAAACAGCAGACGCCATAGGCGGCCAAACAGCAGCCGACATAGGCGGCCAAACAGCAGCCGACATAGGCGGCCAAACAGCAGCCGACATAGGCGGCCAAACAGCAGCCGACATAGGTGTCCACACAGCAGCCGACATAGGCGGCCACACAGCAGCCGACATAGGCGGCCACACAGCAGCCGACATAGGCGGCCAAACAGCAGCCGACATAGGCGGCCAAACAGCAGCTTACATAGGCGGCCAAACAGCAGCCGCCATAGGCGGCCAAACAGCAGACGCCTTAGGCGGCCAAACAGCAGACGCCATAGGCGGCCAAACAGCAGCCGACATAGGCGGCCAAACAGCAGCCGACATAGGCGGCCAAACAGCAGCCGCCATAGGCGGCCAAACAGCAGACGCCATAGGCGGCCAAACAGCAGACGCCATAGGCGGCCAAACAGTAGCTCTTTTTGGTGCATGGAGCCATGTGTGCCGCATCACCAAAAACAGCTGGACTGCACATCACTACTATCCATGGCCTGAAGAATGACGACTCTTCTGTAAAGCACATGGGTTACAGCAGCAGTTGTCATATCCTCCCTACACCCTGCATCATAAATGTGTAGTGCTATTGTCTGAAGCTGCAGGAGCTGTATGATCCTGAAGGCAGCGCAGAAGGCCAATTCCCAAGGAAAGGATTTATTCTTGTAACCATAAAATGGTGGCAGGCATATGGGATAGTTTTTTTATGATTTCCCCACATTTCCTGCCAGATGTGACAACGTACTGCGGTCATTGTACTGAGGTCCTAGAGAGGTATACTACAGGGAACACAGTGAGAGAAATACAGCAGTGACAAGAAGGTCCGAATGTCACTCCCTGCCTTATGAAAAACATTTAGAATTACATTATTGCTACTTATCTGAAACTTTGTGATGAAGAGTCTGAGATGATTAGTTCACAATCTTCCATCTCTGGCATGGAGAAAATGCTGGTCGTGTTCGGCATGTAAGGTGACACATCTGCTGGGAAGAAGACTGCGCTGCCCAAGTGATCGCCTACAACTGGTGCGTGTGGAGATTCCAGCTGTGTCGTAAGGGAGAAGACAATGATGCCACAAGGGAGAAGAGCAGAAATAGCATAGCAGTATCTCCTGCAACAATTCAGTATTTTGAGTAGATTGAAAACATGGTAATAAGTTGTATAATCTGCAATCTTTATTTAGAGAAAACTCTGTTAAACTCCTTCCCCACAGAATGCCACTATGGAAATTTACCCCATAACCACTATTATTATGGACATGGTACAATGTATAAATATATAAAGGGCTCATCATGGTACTAATACTAATGAGAGCTCGTTTTATCTGATGTACAGATTTGACTCCTCTGTAAAGAAATTGATTTAATGGTAACCTATCAGATCCCCTCTGCCCTCCATCCCAGCAGCATTTAGATGTGTATGCCAAATTTGCTGCCTATGGGTATGTTCACACACGGCTTTTTTGGTAAGTTTTTCCTGTGTTTTTTAGCTCCAGATTTGCCTTGGTTTTATGAAAATCCATGCTAATAAAAAGCAGCTTTTTACAGTCCCAGTAAAGTCTATGAGATTTCTGAAATCTCATGCACACACACAGACCTGCAGATTTTTTCCTGACTGTTTTGTCAAATACCTGCGTTTTTCCTTCAGATCTCAAAGAATGAGCTTGTCAATTCTTTGCAGCGTTTTTGCAACACTTTTTCATTGATACAACCCAATTTGTTGAAAAAACGCACCAAAAACACAGATAACAAAATGAGATTTCCTGCTACAAGATCAGGTTTTGGTCAGGAAAAAAAAAACTTACCAAAAAAGCCCTGTGTGAACACAGCCTAGCTAGCCCTGTATAATGCTATTTACTAAAATCAAGGTTTAAATAAAGCATTTATAAAGTGCGCTGTCCCTATGCTAATTAGGGCCTTGATTAGTCGATGGGTCGTTGTTCCCCCAGACTAGTCGGACCTCTTTCCATGCTATCATGCACCTTTGGGTATAATAACATGATTTCCACGAGCCAGCGTCATTCCTGCTCCTGGAAATGTTGTGCATGCGTGCGGCTCGTTTTAGCAGCGTCAGTGCGCCCTCAGAAGCTGTGTGTACATTTCCCGGCTTCAGAGAGGCACACTGCGCATGATCGGAAGAAAACAATCTGCACTTCCAATCATGTGCCGCGCGCCTCTCTGAAGACAGCACTCATACACCCGGCCTCTGAGGCATGATAACATGGAAAGAGGGACAATAGTCTGGGGAAACAACACCCCTTCCACTAGTCAAGGCCTAATTAGAACAGGAACAGCACACTCCATACATGCCTTTTTTAAAAAATAAAAAAAAACATTGATTTTGGTAAATAGCATTATACAGGGCGGGTTACACAGGGAATTTGGCATACACTGTGAATGCTGCTGGGTTGGAGGGTATAGGGAACCTGACAGTTTCCCGTTAAGGGCTCATTCACATGACCGTTCCGTCTGTCCTGGTCAGTTCCTGTTTTTTTGCGGACCCACAGACAGGACCATCTTTTCAATGTCTTTTGTGTAGGATTGGATGGCACACAGTGGCACTTCCACATGCATCCGATCCTACAAAAAACACATCGGATGCCGTATGTCCGTTCCGTTATTATGGAACATGTCCTATTCTGTTCCGTAATAACGGACCGTGACTCAATACAAGTCAATGGGCCCGCAAAATCCCCGGAAGCTGCACGGAAGCACTTCCGTGTGACCTCCGTCACGTGCCCGTGCAGTATGTGTCCCGCTCCCCCGCCAGAACCGCAGCTGCCCGCACTGCAGTATGCCAGCACATGCCCGCACTGCAGTGTGCCAGCACATGCCCGCACTGCAGTGTGCCAGCACATGCCCGCACTGCAGTGTGCCAGCACATGCCCGCACTGCAGTGTGCCAGCACATGCCAGCACTGCAGTGTGCCAGCACATGCCCGCAATACAGTGTGCCAGCACATGCCCGCACTGCAGTGTGCCAGCACATGCCCGCACTGCAATGTGTCAGCATATGCCCGCACTGCAGTGTGCCAGCACATGCCCGCAATGCAGTGTGCCAGCACATGCCCGCACTGCAGTGTGCCAGCACATGCCCGCACTGCAATGTGTCAGCATATGCCCGCACTGCAGTGTGAGCTGCCGCGGGGATGATGAGCGTTGCCGTCAGGAGGTTAGTAAAGTTCATTACCTGGTGTGATGAAGTCCTGCCCTCCTGACATCAGCGCTCGTCACTGACAGCCGCATTCTCACATCACCTTTCCCGGCCAGCCCGAGACTGTGACTAGCGGTGACGTCAAAGGCCGCCTGTAAGAGGTGATCTGAGAACGCGGCGGGCATAGAACGCAGTGACCAGCTCTGCTGTCAGGAGTGCAGCGGTTTCCATCACTACAGGTAATGTACCTCGCTTACCTCCTTCAAGTCAGTGCTGGTCATGCCCTGCAGTGACCTGGGCTGACCTCATGATGTTAGCTCAGGTCACTGCACTGCTCTCCCAGCCAATGGGGAACATTCTGTTCTTCATTGACTGGGACAGTGAGTATGGATCGTCATGGGACCCCCTTATTGGATTACGCCGAACCCGGATTTGTTTTTTCTTTTCAATAAATTGATGAAAGAGGGAATGTGTTGGGGAGGTTTTTTTTTTGCAAATAAAAATTTGTTTGTTATCTATTTTTTTTTAATTACTGACTGGGTTTCTGATGTCGGGTATCTGATAGACGCCGTGACATCAGTAACCCCAGGGCTTGATGCCAAGTGACATAACACATCTGGTATCAACCCCATATATTACCCCGTTTGCCACCGCACCAGGGCATCTGGATGAGTTGGGGCAAAGCACCAGGATTGACACATCTAATGGATGCGCCACTTCTGGGACCGCGGACCTCCCTAGTCTGAGAATACCAGACCACGGCTGTCTGCTTTACCTTGGCTGGTGATCCAATTTGGAGGGGGGGGGGCACGTTTTTTGTTTTAAATTATTTATTTAATTTAAAATAACAGCATGGGGTGCCCTTTGTTATGGATTATCAGCCAAGGTGAAGCTGCCAGCTGTTGTCTGCAGGCTGCACCTGTCTGCTTTACCCGAGCTGGCTACAAAAAATAGGGGGACCCCACGTCTTTTTTTTTTATTAATTATTTATATATGTCTTTCTCATCTATCATCTATCCCTCTCTTCATTCATTCATTCCTCCCTCTATCTATATCTAGTTATCCATCTATTTATCTAGCTGCTTCTGTGTTTTGCGGTCCGTAAAAAAAACGGAAGGCACACGGATGACACACGGCCCGTATACGGTACGGATGTCACACTGATGCCACACGGATGCATCCGTGAAACAACCGGACCGTGTTTTGCGGACCACAAAAACGGAAAGGTCATGTGATTGAGCTCTAATAATAAATACCTGCTGCAACCACTAGAGGGAGCAGAAGAGCTACTGGAATAAAGCTATACATTAAATGTACTGTGTATACACCCTATATACAAAAACTGCATAGTGTATACTCTATACCTACATATACTATATTTACACAAACGTACCATATATACACTACACAGAAATGCACATAGACTTTATAGACAATAAACTTACATATCTGCATATTCACACATACACCTCATAAGCTGGTCGTGTTCACCATCTAAGGTGACACATCTACTGGGAAAAAGACTGCGCTGCTCAAGTGATGGCCTACAACTGGTGCGTGTGGAGAATCCAGCTGTGTAATAAGTGAGAAGACAAAGATGTCATAAGGGAGAAGACAAAGATGTCATAAGGGGAAGCCCAGGACTGGGAGTGACAGAAATATCTGCTACAATCCATTATTTTCAGTACATTCACAATATGTTCTCTTTTTTGTAATGTGGAATATTTATGTAGAGGTCTCTCTGTGATAACCGCCCCCAGCACAGCACAGTATTACCCCACACCCTATTGTATGATAACATCTATAAATATTTATGTAGAGGTCTCTCTGTGATAACCGCCCCCAGCACAGCACAGTATTACCCCACACCCTATTGTATGAGAACATCTATAAATTTTTATGTAGAGGTCTCTCTGTGATAACCGCCCCCAGCACAGCACAGTATTACCCCAGACCCTATTGTATGACAACATCTATAAATATTTATGTAGAGGTTTCTCTGTGATAACCGCCCCCAGCACAGCACAGTATTACCCCACACCCTACTGTATGACAACATCTATAAATATTTATGTAGAGGTCTCTCTGTGATAACCGCCCCCAGCACAGCACAGTATTACCCCAGACCCTATTGTATGAGAACATCTATAAATATTTATGTAGAGGTTTCTCTGTGATAACCGCCCCCAGCACAGCACAGTATTACCCCAGACCCTATTGTATGATAACATCTATAAATATTTATGTAGAGGTCTCTCTGTGATAACCGCCCCCAGCACAGCACAGTATTACCCCACACCCTATTGTATGACAACATCTATAAATATTTATGTAGAGGTCTCTCTGTGATAACCGCCCCCAGCACAGCACAGTATTACCCCAGACCCTATTGTATGAGAACATCTATAAATATTTATGTAGAGGTTTCTCTGTGATAACCGCCCCCAGCACAGCACAGTATTACCCCAGACCCTATTGTATGATAACATCTATAAATATTTATGTAGAGGTCTCTCTGTGATAACCGCCCCCAGCACAGCACAGTATTACCCCAGACCCTATTGTATGAGACAATCTATAAATATTTATGTAGAGGTCTCTCTGTGATAACCGCCCCCAGCACAGCACAGTATTACCCCAGACCCTATTGTATGAAAACATCTATAAATATTTATGTAGAGGTCTCTCTGTGATAACCGCCCCCAGTACAGCACAGTATTACCCCAGACCCTATTGTATGATAACATCTATAAATATTTCTGTAGAGGTCTCTCTGTGATAACCGCCCCCAGCACAGCACAGCATTACCCCAGACCCTATTGTATGATAACATCTATAAATATTTATGTAGAGGTTTCTCTGTGATAACTGCCCCCAGCACAGCACAGTATTACCCCACACCCTATTGTATGATAACATCTATAAATATTTATGTAGAGGTCTCTCTGTGATAACCGCCCCCAGCACAGCACAGTATTACCCCACACCCTATTGTATGATAACATCTATAAATATTTATGTAGAGGTCTCTCTGTGATAACCGCCCCCAGCACAGCACAGTATTACCCCAGACCCTATTGTATGATAACATCTATAAATATTTATGTAGAGGTCTCTCTGTGATAACCGCCCCCAGCACAGCACAGTATTACCCCACACCCTATTGTATGATAACATCTATAAATATTTATGTAGAGGTTTCTCTGTGATAACCGCCCCCCGCACAGCACAGTATTACCCCAGATCCTATTGTATGATAACATCTATAAATATTTATGTAGAGGTTTCTCTGTGATAACCGCCCCCAGCACAGCACAGTATTACCCCAGACCCTATTGTATGATAACATCTATAAATATTTATGTAGAGGTCTCTCTGTGATAACCGCCCAAAGCACAGCACAGTATTACCCCACACCCTATTGTATGAGAGCATCTATAAATATTTATGTAGAGGTCTCTCTGTGATAACCGCCCCCAGCACAGCACAGTATTACCCCACACCCTATTGTATGAGAACATCTATAAATATTTATGTAGAGGTCTCTCTGTGATAACCGCCCCCAGCACAGCACAGTATTACCCCAGATCCTATTGTATGAGAACATCTATAAATATTTATGTAGAGGTTTCTCTGTGATAACCGCCCCCAGCACAGCACAGTATTACCCCAGACCCTATTGTATGATAACATCTATAAATATTTATGTAGAGGTCTCTCTGTGATAACCGCCCCCAGCACAGCACAGTATTACCCCACACCCTATTGTATGATAACATCTATAAATATTTATGTAGAGGTCTCTCTGTGATAACCGCCCCCAGCACAGCACAGTATTACCCCAGACCCTATTGTATGAGAACATCTAAAAAAATGTATGTAGAGGTCTCTCTGTGATAACCGCCCCCAGCACAGCACAGTATTACCCCAGACCCTATTGTATGATAACATCTATAAATATTTATGTAGAGGTCTCTCTGTGATAACCGCCCCCAGCACAGCACAGTATTACCCCACACCCTATTGTATGATAACATCTATAAATATTTATGTAGAGGTTTCTCTGTGATAACCGCCCCCCGCACAGCACAGTATTACCCCAGATCCTATTGTATGATAACATCTATAAATATTTATGTAGAGGTTTCTCTGTGATAACCGCCCCCAGCACAGCACAGTATTACCCCAGACCCTATTGTATGATAACATCTATAAATATTTATGTAGAGGTCTCTCTGTGATAACCGCCCAAAGCACAGCACAGTATTACCCCACACCCTATTGTATGAGAACATCTATAAATATTTATGTAGAGGTCTCTCTGTGATAACCGCCCCCAGCACAGCACAGTATTACCCCACACCCTATTGTATGAGAACATCTATAAATATTTATGTAGAGATCTCTCTGTGATAACCGCCCCCAGCACAGCACAGTATTACCCCACACCCTATTGTATGATAACATCTATAAATATTTATGTAGAGGTTTCTCTGTGATAACCGCCCCCCGCACAGCACAGTATTACCCCAGATCCTATTGTATGATAACATCTATAAATATTTATGTAGAGGTCTCTCTGTGATAACCGCCCCCAGCACAGCACAGTATTATCCCAGATCCTATTGTATGAGAACATCTATAAATATTTATGTAGAGGTTTCTCTGTGATAACCGCCCCCAGCACAGCACAGTATTACCCCACACCCTATTGTATGATAACATCTATAAATATTTATGTAGAGGTCTCTCTGTGATAACCGCCCCCAGCACAGCACAGTATTACCCCACACCCTATTGTATGATAACATCTATAAATATTTATGTAGAGGTTTCTCTGTGATAACCGCCCCCCGCACAGCACAGTATTACCCCAGATCCTATTGTATGATAACATCTATAAATATTTATGTAGAGGTTTCTCTGTGATAACCGCCCCCAGCACAGCACAGTATTACCCCAGACCCTATTGTATGATAACATCTATAAATATTTATGTAGAGGTCTCTCTGTGATAACCGCCCAAAGCACAGCACAGTATTACCCCACACCCTATTGTATGAGAACATCTATAAATATTTATGTAGAGGTCTCTCTGTGATAACCGCCCCCAGCACAGCACAGTATTACCCCACACCCTATTGTATGAGAACATCTATAAATATTTATGTAGAGGTCTCTCTGTGATAACCGCCCCCAGCACAGCACAGTATTACCCCAGATCCTATTGTATGAGAACATCTATAAATATTTATGTAGAGGTTTCTCTGTGATAACCGCCCCCAGCACAGCACAGTATTACCCCAGACCCTATTGTATGATAACATCTATAAATATTTATGTAGAGGTTTCTCTGTGATAACCGCCCCCAGCACAGCACAGTATTACCCCAGACCCTATTGTATGATAACATCTATAAATATTTATGTAGAGGTCTCTCTGTGATAACCGCCCCCAGCACAGCACAGTATTACCCCACACCCTATTGTATGATAACATCTATAAATATTTATGTAGAGGTCTCTCTGTGATAACCGCCCCCAGCACAGCACAGTATTACCCCAGACCCTATTGTATGAGAACATCTAAAAAAATGTATGTAGAGGTCTCTCTGTGATAACCGCCCCCAGCACAGCACAGTATTACCCCAGACCCTATTGTATGATAACATCTATAAATATTTATGTAGAGGTCTCTCTGTGATAACCGCCCCCAGCACAGCACAGTATTACCCCACACCCTATTGTATGATAACATCTATAAATATTTATGTAGAGGTTTCTCTGTGATAACCGCCCCCCGCACAGCACAGTATTACCCCAGATCCTATTGTATGATAACATCTATAAATATTTATGTAGAGGTTTCTCTGTGATAACCGCCCCCAGCACAGCACAGTATTACCCCAGATCCTATTGTATGATAACATCTATAAATATTTATGTAGAGGTCTCTCTGTGATAACCGCCCAAAGCACAGCACAGTATTACCCCACACCCTATTGTATGAGAACATCTATAAATATTTATGTAGAGGTCTCTCTGTGATAACCGCCCCCAGCACAGCACAGTATTACCCCACACCCTATTGTATGAGAACATCTATAAATATTTATGTAGAGGTCTCTCTGTGATAACCGCCCCCAGCACAGCACAGTATTACCCCAGACCCTATTGTATGAGAACATCTATAAATATTTATGTAGAGGTCTCTCTGTGATAACCGCCCAAAGCACAGCACAGTATTACCCCACACCCTATTGTATGAGAACATCTATAAATATTTATGTAGAGGTCTCTCTGTGATAACCGCCCCCAGCACAGCACAGTATTACCCCAGACCCTATTGTATGATAACATCTATAAATATTTATGTAGAGGTCTCTCTGTGATAACCGCCCCCAGCACAGCACAGCATTACCCCAGACCCTATTGTATGATAACATCTATAAATATTTATGTAGAGGTCTCTCTGTGATAACCGCCCAAAGCACAGCACAGTATTACCCCAGACCCTATTGTATGATAACATCTATAAATATTTATGTAGAGGTTTCTCTGTGATAACCGCCCCCAGCACAGCACAGTATTACCCCACACCCTATTGTATGAGAACATCTATAAATATTTATGTAGAGGTCTCTCTGTGATAACCGCCCCCAGCACAGCACAGTATTACCCCAGACCCTATTGTATGAGAACATCTATAAATATTTATGTAGAGGTCTCTCTGTGATAACCGCCCCCAGCACAGCACAGTATTACCCCAGATCCTATTGTATGAGAACATCTATAAATATTTATGTAGAGGTTTCTCTGTGATAACCGCCCCCAGCACAGCACAGTATTACCCCACACCCTATTGTATGAGAACATCTATAAATATTTATGTAGAGGTCTCTCTGTGATAACCGCCCCCAGCACAGCACAGTATTACCCCAGACCCTATTGTATGATAACATCTATAAATATTTATGTAGAGGTTTCTCTGTGATAACCGCCCCCAGCACAGCACAGTATTACCCCAGACCCTATTGTATGAGACAATCTATAACCAGGAACATCCTGGTACAAACATTAACCCTCATTTTGGCCAGTTTTAGCCTGAAGCCATGAACCCTCTGTTGTTTGCCCATATCTGCAGCACACCGGGGGAACTTGGCGCTAGTTCATTGCTTTATACCGGGGACACCTTTATTCAGAGCTCTTCTATCTGCTGTAGAGATCTGAAGCCTCTATAGATGATGACACTCCCTTCAGCCGCCAGCAGAGGGAGCACGGGAGCTAACGGCCTTCCACTCCATGTACTGTGTGATAGCTGCGCCCCCGCGGCCCGGGCCCCTTCCTCCGCCGCAGTCACCGCTCTCTTCCTGCTGCCGGCTGTCGTCCTTCCCTCCTGCTCCGGGAGCGCCGCCGGGGACAGGAGCAGAGGGGCGGCATCATCTTCCTGCACCGCCGGTTACTTCAGCGAGACCGTTGAGAGTGGGATCGTTGCCGCGCAGAGAACGTGACACAACGTGATGACATCATCGCGCCGCACAGCGTCCTCAGTGAGACGTGATAGAAGAGGAGCTAGAGACTGCAGAGGACGGGAGCCTGGAATAGATGAATATGAGCTCTTCATATATTGTTTATATTATTTGGCCACTTAATGGTGGGCTGTGGAGACATTATAGCTATGGGGTACTTTATACTGGGGGTCTGTGGGGACATCCTATTATATGGGGGTCTGTGGGAATCAGGGCCGGCTCCAGGTTTTTGTGGGCCCCGGGCGGAAGAGTCCCAGTGGGCCCCATCCACACACAGACACCGATACGAACATATACATATTTAAAGACAAACTCACAAAAATACATATAAACAGACAAATATATACAGTCATATACACTTACAGACACACACACACACACACAAGTCTGCTACATACAGACAAACACATACAACTCTGCTACATACAGACAAACACATACAACTCTGCTACATACAGACAAACACATACAACTCTGCTACATACAAACACATACAACTCTGCTACATACAGACAAACATACAACTCTGCTACATACAGACAAACACATACAACTCTGCTACATACAGACAAACACATACAACTCTGCTACATACAGACAAACACATACAACTCTGCTACATACAGACAAACACATACAACTCTGCTACATACAGACAAACACATACAACTCTGCTACATACAAACACATACAACTCTGCTACATACAGACAAACATACAACTCTGCTACATACAGACAAACACATACAACTCTGCTACATACAGACAAACACATACAACTCTGCTACATACAGACAAACACATACAACTCTGCTACATACAGACAAACACATACAACTCTGCTACATACAGACAAACACATACAACTCTGCTACATACAGACAAACACATACAACTCTGCTACATACAGACAAACACACACAACTCTGCTACATACAAACACATACAACTCTGCTACATACAGACAAACACATACAACTCTGCTACATACAGACAAACACACACAACTCTGCTACATACAAACACATACAACTCTGCTACATACAGACAAACACATACAACTCTGCTACATACAGACAAACACACACAACTCTGCTACATACAAACACATACAACTCTGCTACATACAGACAAACACATACAACTCTGCTACATACAGACAAACACACACAACTCTGCTACATACAAACACATACAACTCTGCTACATACAGACAAACACACACAACTCTGCTACATACAGACAAACACATACAACTCTGCTACATTCAGACAAACACATACAACTCTGCTACATTCAGACAAACACATACAACTCTGCTACATTCAGACAAACACATACAACTCTGCTACATTCAGACAAACACATACAACTCTGCTACATTCAGACAAATGCACACAACTCTGCTGTTCTGTGGGGCCCACACCCGCGGCTTGGCGGGGACAGCACCCGCGGCTTGGCGGGGACAGCACCAGCGGCACTGGCAGCACCCGCGGCTCGGCAGGGCCCACACCCGCGGCTCGGCGGGTACAGCACCCGCGGCACTGGCAGCACCCGCGGCTCGGCAGGGCCCACACCCGCGGCTCGGCGGGGCCAGCACCCGCGGCTCGGCGGGGCCCACACCCGCGGAATCGGCGGGTGGGGGCATTGGCAGGGGCCAGGGCATACATCCAGGGGGTAGAAGCAGCTCACCGGGGCCTATAATGGGGAGGCGGGGAGGGCACTTACCCGATTAGGTCACGGTGGAGAGGGGGTCCACACAGCGCCGGACAGAAGCTCGCCTCCTTCATCTGTGGGACTGAGAAGGCGGTAGCTCCGCCCACAGATGAAATTCAAACGAGGATGTCTGCGCGCCTTAAAGTGACGGCGCCGCAGATTGCTGCCGAGGACTGCGGTCCCCGGAACTCGGCCGGGGACCGCAGAACTGTAAAGGCGAGTGGGCCCCGGCCAAGGGACAGGAGAACTGACGAGGCCGAGTGGGCCCCCCCGGCTCTCCAGGGCCCCGGCATTTGCCCGGGTTTGCCGGGTGCTGACGCCGGCCCTGGTGGGAATGTTATACTGGGGGCTGTAGGGACATCCTATTATATTGGGGTCTGTGGGCGTACAGTATGTTCTGGGGTCTGTGGAGACATCATAGCTATGGGGTACATTATACTGGGGGCTGTGAGGACATCATATTATATGGAGATCTGTGGGGTACGGTATATTATTCTGGGGTCTGTGGAGACATCATAGCTATGGGGTACATTATACTGGGGGCTGTGAGGACATATTATATGGAGATCTGTGGGCGTACAGTATGTTATTCTGGGGTCTGTGGAGACATCATGGCTATGGGGTACATTATACTGGGAGTCTGGGGAAATCCTATTATATGGTGATCTGTGGGAATTTTATACTGGGAGTCTGTGGGGACATCCTATTATATGGGGGTCTGTGAGGGATGTTATACTGGGGTCTGTGGGGACATAACATTATATGGGGGTCTATGGGAATGTTACACTGGAAGCTGTAGGGACATCATACTTTAGGGGGCTGTGGTGACTACACTGTATGGGATGCTGTGGTGGTTATATTTTATATAGGGACTGTGATAGGCATCATACTATATAGTAGGGGGCTGTGTAACTGTGAAGCCCCGCAGGTGTTGTGTCAGTGTCGGTGCATTACCTTCAGGGACTCCACGTTGCTGGATCTCCGTCACTGGTAGGAAATCTTCTTGTTTGATCGTGACGCCACTCTCAGTATTGCGGTCAGTGGGGACCGCCACTGCAGGTTAGGGGGCGCCTGGGGCTGATGGTGGGTGCAGTTAGATGTAGCAGCCTCCTGAGAGTGAGGCAAGCCCCAGGGCCCTGTGTAGGTTTGTAGTACCACAAGGCGCAGAATGACCACACAGGCAGGAATGTCTTTCAGGGTTTTTACTCACTTCAGGTGGCAGGGTGAGTAACCCGGGCGTAGCTGAGATGAACCAGGTAGGAACCAGGTATCCTTCAGGCTGACTTTATGAGGGTGACTACTGACTCGCCTTCCTTAGCCCTTGGTGGTTTGGGGTGACCCCGACTTTGAGTCCCTATGGGGGTCACCCAGGGAAGATGCTGCAGCCTCTCTCCCCTTGTTGTTTGCCGTGTGCTTGTTCCCCGGACCAGGCCACTCCAGCTGCTTGCCTCCTGTGACCTATGGGCCCTCACTGCGGTTACGTGGCTGCGGCTTTTGTGGTGTTGTGGTGTGGGCTTTAAGAGCCCCACACTGGCAGGTTTAGCAGGGAAAGGTGAATCTATCCTCGCTTCGGGATCTGCCGCCCGGTTGGGCCTGGTGCTCTCTAGCAGTCTCCTTACTTCCCACTCCGTTGCACTCTCTAGCTGAAGCTGGCTTTCAGGCAGCACTCCTAGTTGACCGTTCTCCCCCGTCTGTAGCCACTGCGCGGACGCTGTCAGATTGCACAGCTCCAGGGATCTGCTCCTCACTTGAGCTCCCTGGACTCTACACTGAACTGGCTCACTGCTCCTCCTCTCCTGTTCTTGCCTACGCCACCTAGCAACCAGACTCTCCACCACACCCCTTGAGAGGAGATGGAGGCTCTACCCCCTCCACTATTCCAGTGAAGGTGAAGGCTTGCCCCCTCCTGGGATCCCCAGGGGTCCTCTCATGGGTACATGTGTGAGACCTGATCACTATGCGCCTGTGTTCCACACCCCGGTCAGCCTTCTGGATTACCTGTGTTGTACTGTCCCCAGCATGGGTGCAGTACTCAGTGGTGCCTGACCAGGTCAGGGGCGCCACATTCCCCCTTAGTTATCACCAGCACGTCCTCGGGCTGCAAGACAACATTTTAAAATGCATAAAACATTAAAACATGTAAAACATTTTTAAAACCACCAGGTATCAGACATCACCACCCTCCACCCACAAGTCCGTTAACCCACCCAAAACCCTCTCAGGAGGCAGGTCACCGGTCCTGTTGGTAACCAGGTCTGGGCCATCCGTTTCCCCAGACCTTTCCTCCAATCTTCCTCTCCCGTTGGCCGCGACTTCAGCCACTTCTGGCAGGATGTAGAGGCGGCTTACATGGGCTGGTGGTTTCAGGGTATACCTGGCCTGGTGGATCCGCGCCCTCAGCCTCTTCTGGCAGGATGCAGAGGCGGCCTCCACAGTTGGTGCTGACCAGGTACCCTCTTTGTGGTGGTGAGCCAAGGCCCCATAAACAGGCGTGCTCTCTGGTCGCAGGTGAGCCAAGGCCCTTTTCTACGGACGGGCCCCCCTGGTTGCAGACGAGCCAAGCCCCTAAACAGGCTGGCCCTGGTGGTGGTGCCACTGGTGTAACTATTTACACTGCGAGAGTTTGTGGCTATAGCAAGTTCATAGCCTTAAGGTTTATGGTTTTCTCACAATAGTTTTTGTGGGCGCATTTCTTAAATGTTGCAAACAAAACTTGTCAAAACTTCAACTGGTAACTTGCTGTATTTCTTTACTTCTCTCTACTCTACTCCTCCGTTTCACCAGGGCGTGGGCATGTAGGGCACCGGCACCTGTGACTTTCTTGCTCTCCGTCGTCGTCCGTGGTTGTTTCATCTGTAGGATCTTTGTCTGTGGTTGTTTCATCTGTAGGTTCTTTATCTTTCCTTTCTTGGTCTTCGTCTGTTTCTACATCTGGTTCTTTATCTCTGTCTTTTCTTTCTTGTCTTTCTTGTCTTTCTTGTCTTTCTTGTCTTTCTTGTAGCATGGGATGACTGTAAGGTTTGCTGGGACATAGCGCTACGTCCAGGGCATACAATCCCCTTTCGCCCTGATGCATGGTGAACTGAACTGAGTCTCCCATCTTTAGATTTCTGCCAGGGTGTCCTCTAGGCAGATGAGCGCTTACATCTCTCCTGTTAACAAATATCCCTTCCTTGATGCCAGGGGCTACAATGAATCCATAACCACTTCTCAGATTGAAATCTTCCACTACGCCATGACACAGGGGTCCTCTGGCCTGGGCTTTGGACCTTCTTAGGCACCTTTTCTCCTCCAGGTCTCTGACCGTGACTTCTCTCTGCTCAGGGGATTGTGGTGCTGGAGCAACCTGTGTTCTGCTGCGCCGTGTCTTGCGGGCTGGATTCATGCCTGTGGGCTTCCAGGTGAGGTCTTTGGGTTGATCTTCATCTGCTGACGGTGTCAAGTCTTCCTCCTCCCAGCGGGAATAGGGCAGCATCTCCGGCTCTGGGTAGGGGTCTGCTGCCGTTGGCGTCGGAGTCAGCCCTTCTGCTTCCTGGCCTCCCCTCCCCCTTAGTTCTTCGCTGCACTCTGGTTGTGGCAGCGCTGGGGATGAGTGTTCTTCAGCTGGCCCAGGTGGTGGACTCTCCGGCGCAGCTGCAGGGGTTGCCTGAATCTCCTTGGGGGTATACGGAGGGAGCAGATACCGATCCACCATCTCTTGTGGGAACTGGGCCTCTAGGTCAGCCTTCAGCTTCCAGTATTCGGGGTCCTCTCCTATCAGGGTCTTCCTAGCAGGGACCTCTTTGGACTGGGGAGCGGTGTCTGCTCTGGCCTTGCAGGCCGGGGAAAATAGTGATGCAATCTCTTGGCGGGCCGCGCCCTGTATGGCGGCGGCCTGGTCTTGGCGGGCCGCGCCTGGCATGGCGGCGGCCTGGTCTTGGCGGGCCGCGCCCGGCATGGCGGCGGCCTGGATCAGTGTCGCTGTTGCAGGGGGCTCTGTGCAGGCTGGGCTGGACGTCGCTGCAGCGATCGGAGCTTGGCGGGCCGCACCCGGCGGGGCTGCGGCCTGGTTCAGCATATCACTTGCGGCGCGGACGAGCGTCACTGCTGCGTTGGGGTCTTGGCGGACCGGGTTCAGCAGGGTGGCAGCCTGGGTCAGCGTCACACCTGCAGCACGGATGAGCACTGCCGTGGTGGTCGGAGCCCTGCGGGACAGGCGGGGCATCGCTGCAGCGGCCTGGGCTTGGCGGGCCGCACCTAGCGTGGCTGCGGCCTCACTCAGCGTCGCCGCACCGGGCGCCTCCTCTGGGACCGCGGTCGCAGCAGCCAGGGTCGGGGCTCTTGTTCTAGCCGGGGCAACACCGGACTCACCCATCGGGGTCTGAATCGTCGTCGCCGCTCGATCCGGCAGGCTCCGCGCGGCTCTCTCCTCATAGGTCCGGACCGCTGCAGCCTTCTCTAGAAGCTCCTTGCGTTCCTCATAGAGCCGTCGCATAATCCTGGCCTCCAGCTGATCACAGAAGAGGGCAAGCTCCCGGCACCACCAGGCAGCAGAGCCTGGTTCGGGGTATCCGTGTCTGGATTCCATTTCTGCTCTCCGCAGCAGCAGGTTTGTGGCTTCCCTTCTCTCTCGCCGTTTCTGGACGCTTCCGCTTTCTTCATCAGCGAGGTCAGAACTCTGCAGAGGATCTCTGGGTAGCCACACCTCTTCGTGGGCGGTAACTTCTTCCAGCGCGGGCTGCTGTTGTTTTTCAGCGCGCTTTTCATGGTGGCAATATGGCGGCGCTTCCAATTTTTCAAGCGGACCGCCCAGGCACATGGTCACCTGTCTGAACAGGTCTAGTCCTTATCCTGTTCGTGACGCCAGATGTGAAGCCCCGCAGGTGTTGTGTCAGTGTCGGTGCATTACCTTCAGGGACTCCACGTTGCTGGATCTCCGTCACTGGTAGGAAATCTTCTTGTTTGATCGTGACGCCACTCTCAGTATTGCGGTCAGTGGGGACCGCCACTGCAGGTTAGGGGGCGCCTGGGGCTGATGGTGTGTGCAGTTAGATGTAGCAGCCTCCTGAGAGTGAGGCAAGCCCCAGGGCCCTGTGTAGGTTTGTAGTACCACAAGGCGCAGAATGACCACACAGGCAGGAATGTCTTTCAGGGTTTTTACTCACTTCAGGTGGCAGGGTGAGTAACCCGGGCGTAGCTGAGATGAACCAGGTAGGAACCAGGTATCCTTCAGGCTGACTTTATGAGGGTGACTACTGACTCGCCTTCCTTAGCCCTTGGTGGTTTGGGGTGACCCCGACTTTGAGTCCCTATGGGGGTCACCCAGGGAAGATGCTGCAGCCTCTCTCCCCTTGTTGTTTGCCGTGTGCTTGTTCCCCGGACCAGGCCACTCCAGCTGCTTGCCTCCTGTGACCTATGGGCCCTCACTGCGGTTACGTGGCTGCGGCTTTTGTGGTGTTGTGGTGTGGGCTTTAAGAGCCCCACACTGGCAGGTTTAGCAGGGAAAGGTGAATCTATCCTCGCTTCGGGATCTGCCGCCCGGTTGGGCCTGGTGCTCTCTAGCAGTCTCCTTACTTCCCACTCCGTTGCACTCTCTAGCTGAAGCTGGCTTTCAGGCAGCACTCCTAGTTGACCGTTCTCCCCCGTCTGTAGCCACTGCGCGGACGCTGTCAGATTGCACAGCTCCAGGGATCTGCTCCTCACTTGAGCTCCCTGGACTCTACACTGAACTGGCTCACTGCTCCTCCTCTCCTGTTCTTGCCTACGCCACCTAGCAACCAGACTCTCCACCACACCCCTTGAGAGGAGATGGAGGCTCTACCCCCTCCACTATTCCAGTGAAGGTGAAGGCTTGCCCCCTCCTGGGATCCCCAGGGGTCCTCTCATGGGTACATGTGTGAGACCTGATCACTATGCGCCTGTGTTCCACACCCCGGTCAGCCTTCTGGATTACCTGTGTTGTACTGTCCCCAGCATGGGTGCAGTACTCAGTGGTGCCTGACCAGGTCAGGGGCGCCACATAACCATTTTGTATGGGGGGCTGTCATGGACACCATACTGCATATGAGGGACTATGGTGACCATATTGTATGGGGGCTGTGGTGACCATTATACTGAGTGGGGGAGGTGGGAGCACAGTTTGGAGAGAGAAGTATGGTGAGTAGTACGTGGGCATAGTGTGAAGAGGGGGCACAGTATTAATATGAAGAGTGGACAGCTTGAAATGGAGGCAAGGTAAAAAAGAGGTGTTAACATGGTGGAGGGGACAGTGTGGAGATACAGAAAGGGAAAATAGTGGAGTGGGGACAGCCATGGTATTGGCCATGGTTCATAAGGGCGCATGGTGTGGTGGTTAAAAATTCATAAAGCGGAAAATGTGATAGCTTTAAGAGGCTTATTTAGGGCAGAATAGGAACAGATATTTTTATGTAAAGGGCATTATAATCACACTCTATTTTTAAGGGCACTGTGTCGGGATGTGCTGCAGCAGACCAGAGAAGATGGAAGTCTGCAGAGACGAGCTGTGGATGTCCAAAATCCTCATGACATCTGGACTACATAGAAACAAAAGGGATGAAAACGCCTCAAATCAGAGAAGATGTCATCTATAAAGTACCTGGATGTAAATTTTCATTTGTGATACTGACTATGCCTCTTCAGTACTGTGATTCCTGTATGGTCCGTAGTAAGATCAGCGCTCTCATCTCCTGACATCCTCTGTGCTGCTGTTGACCTGCTCCTTCCTCTGTGTCTGTCTGTGAGCTCATGTACGATCAGCACTCTCCTCTCCTGACATGCTCTGTGCTGCTGTGGACCTGCTACCTTTTCTGTGTCTGTCTGTGAGCTCCTGTAATATCAGCGCTCTCCTCTCCTGACATCCTCTGTGCTGCTGTGGACCTGCTCCTTCCTCTGTGTCTGTCTGTGAGCTCCTGTAAGATCAGCACTCTCGTCTCCTGACATCCTCTGTGCTGCTGTGGACCTGCTCCTTCCTCTGTGAGCTCCTGTAAGATCAGCGCCTCTCCTGACATCCTCTGTGATGCTGTGGACCTGCTCTTTCCTCTGTGTCTGTCTGTGAGCTCCTATAAGATCAGCGCTCGCCTCTCCTGACATCCTCTGTGCTGCTGTGGACCTGCTCCTTCCTCTTTGTCTGTCTGTGAGCTCCTGTAAGATCAGCGCTCGCCTCTCCTGACATCCTCTGTGCTGCTGTGGACCTGCTCCTTCCTCTTTGTCTGTCTGTGAGCTCCTGTAAGATCAGCGCTCTCCTCTCCTGACATCCTCTGTGCTGCTGTGGACCTGCTCCTTCCTCTATGTAACTCTGTGACCTCCTTTTAAGATCAGCACTCTCCTCTCCTGATATCCTCTGTGCTGCTGTGGACCTTCTCCTTCCTCTATGTATCTCCGTGAGCTCCAGTAAGATCAGCGCACTCCTCTCCTGACATCCTCTGTGCTGCTGTGGACCTTCTCCTTCCTCTATGTATCTCTGTGACCTCCTATAAGATCACTACTTTCCTCTCCTAACATCCTCTGTGCTGCTGTGGACCTGCTCTATCCTCTGTGTCCGTCTGTGAGCTCCTGTAAGATCAGCGCTCTCCTCTCCTGAGATCCTCTGTGCTGCTGTGGACCTTCTCCTTCCTCTATGTATCTCTGTGACCTCCTGTAAGATCAGCGCTTTCCTCTCCTGACATCCTCTGTGCTGCTGTGGACCTGCTCTTTCCTCTGTGTCTGTCTGTGAGCTCCTGTAAGATCAGCGCTTTCCTCTCCTGACATCCTCTGTGCTGCTGTGGACCTGCTCTTTCCTCTGTGTCTGTCTGTGAGCTCCTGTAAGATCAGCGCTCTCCTCTCCTGACATCCTCTGTGCTGCTGTGGACCTGCTCTTTCTTCTTTGTCTGTGAGCTCCTGTAAGATCAGCGCTTTCCTCTCCTGACATCCTCTGTGCTGCTGTGGACCTGCTCTCTCCTCTGTGTCTGTCTGTGAGCTCCTGTAAGATCAGCGCTCTCCTCTCCTGACATCCTCTGTGCTGCTGTGGACCTGCTCTTTCCTCTGTGTCTGTCTGTGAGCTCCTGTAAGATCAGCGCTCGCCAGAAAACAATAAATCTGCACTAAATACACATGGGAAAAATACTCAATGTAGGCACGGCACTTTTGAATTCTCATAGACTTTGCTGACTTCATATATACGCAGCGTGAGCACAGGGCCTTAGAGCCGCTGCCAGACATGTCTAGCGGGGACATCTCTAAAGAGCAAAAGCATAGTCAGTGTGAAATTGAGGCAGAGCCCCCCATACATATTAGGTTGTTGACTTAATCTTTTGATATCAGCTGGTTGGGCCGACATTAAAGCAACACTCCAGCATTTTATTTTATTTTACCACTAGAGGGGTGCCTTAAATCTAAGTTATCTTACCCTACTCATATACTCACCTGCTGCCCTCTTCATTTTTCTGCAGCTCCACTCCTGTAGGTCTCCGGCAAAAGTCTATAAGAGCCTTGTCTGGCCTCGTTCTGGCTCTGATAGAGAAGTATTGAGAGCTTGTCACGTAACGTCTGACTTAAGGATAGTCAGAAGTTTCGGTCAGAATATGGCACCATGGGACTGGAGAGGGGTCCGTAAAAGGTGAAGATGCCGGAAGGTGAGTACAAGTGTTGGGTCAAGGACCTTAGAATCTCCACTCCAGAGGTAAAAAAAGCAAAAAATAAACAAAAATGTTGTGTGGTGCCTTAATAATCTAATGTGTGTGAGGAACGTAAAGGGAATCTGTCACCAGGTGTTTGCTACATAATCTGAGAGCAGCATAAAGTAGAGACAGACCTTGATTCCACAGATCTGTCACTTACTGAGCTGCTTAGTGTAGTTATAACTAAATCACTGTTTCTTTGTCGCTCCATTGGGAGACCCAGACAATTGGGTGTATAGCTATTGCCTCTGGAGGCCACACAAAGTATTACACTTAAAAGTGTAAGGCCCCTCCCCTTCTGGCTATACACCCCCAGTGGGATCACTGGCTCACCAGTTTTGTGCTTTGTGCGAAGGAGGCAACACATCCACGCATAGCTCCACTTTTTAGTCAGCAGCAGCTGCTGACTATGTCGGATGGAAGAAAAGAGGACACATATAGTGTCCCCAGCATGCTCCCTTCTCACCCCACTGTATGTCGGAGGTGTTTGTAAGGTTGAGGTACCCATTGCGGGTACGGCGGCAGGAGCCCACATGCTGATTCCTTCCCCATCCCTTTTTACAGGGCTCTGGGTGAAGTGGGATTTACCGGTCTCCAGGCACTGAGACCGTGCTCCATCTACAGCCCCTGGAGAAGATGCTGGATGGAGCGGAGTACATCAGGGACATGGCCCTGCTTCCTCAAGGTACTCTGTGTCCCCGTGCATTTGGCGCTCACACCGCAGCATGCTGGGTGTTGTAGTGCGCCGGGGGACATCAGCGCTGCGGCGCCTGTGCCATGGCCTCATTCAGCTTCGCTGAAGCAGGCTCACTTATGGGAATTGGTCGCGCCGGCCGCTGGGACTGCGGCGCGGCTGGCACTTGTAGTGCGCCGGGGACTTCAGCGCGGCCTGCGCTTTTACGGCGGCCGCGCTGATAACTAGAGTCCCCGGCTTTTGCGGCCTGCTTCCGTTCGTTCCCGCCCCCAGACCTGCCAGTCAGGAGAGGGGCGGGACGCTGGCCACTTCCAGGAATCGGTCGCGCCGGCCGCTGGCAGCGGCGCGGCTGGCACTTGTGGTGCGCCGGGGACTTCAGCGCGGCCCGCGCTTTTACGGCGGCCGCGCTGATAACTAGAGTCCCCGGCTTTTGCGGCCTGCTTCCGTTCGTTCCCGCCCCCAGACCTGCCAGTCAGGAGAGGGGCGGGACGCTGGCCACTTCTATGAATCGGGCGCCGGCCGCTGGAACTGCAGGCGCGGCTGGCACTTGTGGTGCGCCGGGGACTTCAGCGCGGCCCGCGCTTTTACGGCGGCCGCGCTGTTAACTCGAGTCCCCGGCTTCTGGGCCTAGTCTCCCTTCGTTACCGCCCACAGCCCTGACAGTCAGGGTAGGGGCGTGACGCTGCATAGAGCAGCGCTGAGAGCTGGAGTATGTTTTGCATACTCCACCCCTCTCACTGTGTGCACTGTGAATCCGGATTCCCGCACTTTCTCAGGCACGCCCACGGCTTCCTTCTCTACAAGGACGCCGGCAGCCATTAGTGTCAGTTTCTGTACGATACAGAGACAAGTGTGGAAGACCCTGGCATTCTGATAGTCACACAATCGCTGTAACAGGCGTTAAGCAGCACCTGTGGTGCTAACCCCACTAGTGCAGAAGTGCACTTATAGATATGCTTGTACTATATACATTGCACTGTTTGGTCGCACGTTGTATATACCCTCCTGGATTATGCGGAGGAGTTATCAGCATATTCTCTGTGTAAAACAAAGGTGCAGAACCACATGTTTTTCTATACAGCTGGTACAGCATGTACGGCTATACGGCCGGCAGGTTACATAGACTCCCATTGTATGCACTAATGGCCAGGGGATGAGGACGGTGTCTGCAGTATTTACTGACAGTTTTTCTGAAACTATGGCTATGATACTAGAAGCCTAGCAGTCCGGACATGTCTCTCACAATATGGGCACTGTTGAATCGTTGATCCATGGCCCCCCTCAGTGTGAATAACTAACAGCTCCGGGAATGTCACACGCATCCCAGAGTCACGGCTCTGCACGGACGTCAGTCCCAGACAGCCTAAGTGGGCTCGCTATGAGCGGCCTCGGTTTCATCAGGGTCCTAACAGAAGGACTCGCTGTGTAATGAGGCGGAAGTAGCGGCTCAGGATTCTGATCCTGAGACCGCTCTCAATCTGGATACACCTGATTGTGACGCCATAGTAAATAATCTTATAGCGTCCATCTATAGAATGTGGGTTATTTCTCACAGCTCCTCCAGTGGAGGAGTCAGCTTCACGTATTTTTCTGGACCACTCTGCCTTCAGAGAGGCAGTCCAGGAACACCACGCTTATCCAGATATGCGCTTCTCCAAACGGCTTAGGATACACGTTATCCCTGTCCCCTGACTTGGTCAAGGACTGGACCCAATGTCCCGAGCGGCATCCTCCAATCTCCAGGCTTGTAGCTAGATCCATAGTTGCAGTGGGAGATGGAACTGCAAACTCAAAGATGCCACTGACAGACAGATGGATCTCTGGTTGAAAGCCATCTATGAGGCTGTCGGCGCACCGTTGGCTCCGGCATTCTCTCCCTTGGGGCACTCCAAGCTATTTCAGCTTGTCTTACACAGATTGACACGGTTACACGTACATCTGTGCCGCAGGTGGCATCCTTAACCTCTCAAATGTCTGCATTTGCTTCTTACGCGATTCAGGTTGTCCTGGACTCTGCGAACCGTGCGGCGGTAGCCTCCGCTACTCCGTGTTTTTAAGCAGAGCCTGGTCTGCTCGTTAAGTGAATGGAAGGCAGATTCTGCTTCCAAAAAAGGTTGCCTAACCAGTTGCCTTTTTCTGCTGACCGACTGTTTGGTGAGCGTTGGATGTAACCATTAAACAGTCCAGGGGTAAGGATTCATCCTTTCCTCAGCCCGGACACAACAAACCCCAACAGAGCAAGAGGCAGTCGGGGTTTTCGGCCTTTTCGAGGCTCGGGCAGGTCCCATTTTTCCTCGTCCAATGTGGACTCAAAAGGATCAGAGGAGCTAAGATTCTTAGCGGGCTCAGTCTCGCCCAAAAAAGCGACAGTCTGAAAACCCGCTTCCAAGGCGGCTTCCTCATGACTTGCGGCCTCGGTCGGTAGCAGGCTCTCCCGCCTTGGCGATATTTAGCTGCCATAGGTCAAGGACCATTGAGTGTGAGACATTCTGTCTCACGGGTACAGGATAGAGCTCACTTCTCGTCCTCCAACTCGATTCTTCAGAATTTCTCCACCTCCCGGCCGGGCCGCTGCTCTTCTGCAAACAGGGTGCACTCTATAGGCAGAAAGAGTGATGACCCCCGTTCCTCTTCAGGAACAAGGTCACGGTTTTTACCCCAAATTCTTTGCGGTACCTATAACAACGGGCCGTTCCGTCCCGTTCTGGATCTAAAAATGCTCAGCAAGCTCGTGGACACCAGGCGGTTCCGGATGGAATCCCTCCGCCATGTCATCGCCTCAAGGTCCCAAGGATATTTCCTAGCATCATAGGCATCAAGGATGCTTATCCACACGTGCCGATTGATCCAGAGCACTAGCGTTTCTACGCTTCGTTATAGGAGACGAACATCTTCTGTTCGTAGCTCTACCTTCCGGCTAGCGACAGTCCAACTGGTCTTCGCCAAGGTCAGGGCAGCAGTAGTCACAGTCCTGCACTCTCAGGGTCACTCTGTGGTCCCGTATTTAGACGATCTACTTGTCAAGGCACTCTCTTAGGAAACATGCCAACACTGCCCGAACGTTGCGCTGGAGACTCTCTAGAGTTTTGGGTGGATCATCAACTTTTTAAAGTCAGATCCGACCCCGACCCTATCGATAACATATCTAGGCATAGAGTTTCTTACTCTCTCAGCGATAGTGAAGCTGCCGCTAGACAAACAGCATTCACTACGGGCTGCAAGCTCTTCTTTAAGAACCAGTCGCACACATTGAGACGCCTCATGCACTTCCTACGTAAGATGGTAGCAATGGAGGCAGTTCCTTTCGCGCAGTTTTACTGCGTCCACTACAATGGGACATTCTCCGCCAATGGGACGAGGAGTCGACGTCCCTCAACAGAGTCGTCGTTCTTTCTCAGGCGGCCAAGGAATCTCTACGGTGGTGGCTTCTTCTCACCTCTTGGTCAAAAAGAAGGTCCTTCCTATCCCCGTCCTGGGCGATAGTTACGACAGACGCGAGTCTATCAGGGTGGGGAGCAGTTTTTCTCCACTACAGCGCTCAGGGTACGTGGACTCAGCAAGAGTCCACTCTTCAGATCAATGTTCTTGAACACAGAGCAGTGTATCTTGCCCTACAAACCTTCCAACAGCGGCTGGAAAGCAAGCATATCCGACTTCAGTCGGACAGCTCCACAGCGGTGGCATACATCAACCACCAAGGAAGAACGCGCAACCGGCAAGCCTTCCAGGAAGTCCGGCAGGTTCTGATGTGGGTGGAAGACACGGCATCCACCATATCCACAATTCACATCCCAAGTGTGGAAACTAGGAAGCTGACTTCCTAAGTCGCTGAGGTGTGGCCGAAAGAGTATGGTCTCCTCACCCGGACGGGTTTCAGGAGATCTGGCGCCGCTGACAGAGGCCGGACGTCGATCTAATGGCGTCACGGCACAACAACAATGTGCCAGCTTCATGGCACGGTTTCACAATCATCGAGCTCTGGCGGCAAACGCCTTAGTTCAGCATTGGTCGCAGTTCCAGCTACCTTAGGTGCCACCTCTGGCATTGTTGCCCAGAGTACTGCGCTAGATCAAGACCGACTGCGGCCGCGCCATCCTCGTCGCTACAAATTGGCCGAGGATGTTGTGGTACTCGGTTCTGTGGTGCCTCACGGTAGGCTAACCGGGGGCACTACCAGACCAATCAGACTGGCTGTCTCAAGGGCCATTCTTCCATTTGAATTCTACGGCCCTCAACCGGATGGTGTGGCATTGAGTCCTGGAACCTAGTGTCGTCAGGATTACCTCAGGACGTGGTTGCCACCATGAGACAGGCTAGCATACCAACGTCCGCCAAGATTGACCACAGGACGTGGAAGATGTTCTTATCTCGGTGCTCGGCGCAGGGTGTTTCTCCCTGGCCGGTTGCATCGTCTATGTTTCCTTCCTTCCTGCAATCTAGGTAGGAAAATGGGTTGTCGCTCAGTTCCCTTTAGGGACAAGTCTCAGCGCTATCTGTATTTTTTCAGAAACGACGACTTCCTCAGGTACGCACGTTCCTACGGGGAGTTTGTCTTCTCAGCACTCCGTACAAGCGGCCGTTAGAGCCCTGAGATCTGAACAAGGTTCTAATTGCTCTCCAGATGCCGCCTTTCGAGCCTTTGAAGGATGTCTCCCTTCCCGTTTTTCACGGGAAGTGGCCTTCTAGTAACGGTCTCGTCTCTTAGGAGAGTTTCCGAGCTAGCAACGCTCTCATACAAACTCCCTTCCTGGTCCTTCACCAGGACAGGGTAGTTCTGCGTCCGGTTCCGGAATTTCTCCCTAAGGTGGTATCCCATTTTCATATCAATCAGGATATCACCTCACCTTCTTTGTGTCCTCGTCCAGTCCATCAATTTCAGAAAGATTTGCATCTGTTGGTTCTGGTGAGAGCACTCAGGTTCTACTTCCCGCATGGCGCTCCTGCGCCACCCGGATGCACTCTTTGTCCTTGTCGCTGGTCGGCGTAAACAGTCGCAAGCTTCCAGATCCACCCTTGCTCGGGGGATCGAGGAACCAATTCTTGAAACCTACAGTTCTACTGGGCTTCTGGTTCTCTCAAGGCCGAAGGCCCATTCTACCAGAGCCGTGGGGGCATCCTGGGCATTACGGCACCAGGCTACGGCTCAGCAGGTGTGTCAGGCACCCACCTGGTCGAGTCTACTTACTTTTACCAAGCATTATCAGATGCATACCTACGCTTCGGCAGACGCCAGCCTAGGTAGATAAGTCATTCAGGCGGCGGTTGGCCACCTGTAGGAGAGGGCCGTTTGACGGCCCTATCATGAGGTATTCTTTTACCCACCCAGGGATTGCTTTTGGACATCCCAATTGTCTGGGTCTCCCAATGGAGCGACAAAGAAGAAGGGAATTTTGTTTACTTACCGTAAATTCCTTTTCTTCTAGCTCCAATTGGGAGACCCAGCACCCGCCCTGTTTTCTCGGGGTTTTTCTGTTTTTTCGGGTACACATGTTGTTCATGTGGTATGGTTCAGTTCTCCGATGTTTCCTCGGATTGAATTGGTCTTTAAACCAGTTATTGGCTTTCCTCCTTCTTGCTTTGGCACTAAAACTGGTGAGCCAGTGATCCCACTGGGGGTGTATAGCCAGAAGGGGAGGGGCCTTACACTTTTAAGTGTAATACTTTGTGTGGCCTCCAGAGGCAATAGCTATACACCCAATTGTCTGGGTCTCCCAATTGGAGCTAGAAGAAAAGGAATTTACGGTAAGTAAACAAAATTCCCTTCTTTATCAGCAGATTATCACTAGAGGAATAGTAAAGCTGCTGTATAACCCTGACCCCATTACTGATTTCTATGTACACTACATATGGGCAGACATCTGCCAATCAGTGGTGTGTGGGGGTTATGCAGAGCTCAACATTCAGAGAGCTGGTAGATCTGTAGCAGATAAAACACTGATTTTATCAAAATAAAGGCAAGCAGCGCATTAAGTGCATTCATCACTGGAATCAGGGACTCTGTCTCTACATTATGCTGCTCTCAGATGTGGTAGTAAAAACCTGGTAATAGATTCCCTTAAGGCCTGTTTTACACATCAGTGAAAAACAGACTTTTTCACTGACGTGTTAAAAACGCATATGTCCGTCCGTGTGCCGTGATTCCCGGCACACGTGGGTTGTCCATGTGCAATCCGTGATATGTGATCCGTCATCTGTGATTGCACATGGAGATAAACTCACCTGTCCCCGCTCCTGCGGTCCGTGGTGCTGAACTCTTCAGCTCTGCTGTGTTTCCGCGCCCGCTGCAGCTACTTCCAGGCAGTCTGTGGCTGCATAAATGAATATGTTTGACAGTAATTAGCCGGCTCTGAAGCAGCAGCATGCAGAGGCCGGAGACCATGTCGCTGGAGAAGGTGAGTATAAAATGCTTTTTATTTTCAATGTCCGTGTTTTTCTGGTACGTGTTTCACGGATCACACCATAGTGTGGTCCGTAGGACATCAGTGATGTCAGAAAAAATGTACGTGTCTCAGTGCGGGGCACACGGACATGCATGTACGCCGCACGGAGACATGGTCAATGAAAAATCCCTGATGTGTGCGCAGACCCATTGACATACGTATCAGAATCACCGACGTCTGAAAGAGGCCTAAGGGTGTGATTTTTAAAGAGGCTCTAGGCCAGACCTGGGCAAGGGGCGGCCCGCGGGCCACATCCGGCCCGCCTACTCTCTGTGACCGGCCCGCCCATCTTCAGCCGGTGCAGTGGAGCCGGGCTGCAGCGTGCCGGGCAGGGAGAGATCCTGCAGCTCCGCACAGTCAGTGTAGACAGCGGAACTCAGGAGTCTCTCCTCTGTTCCCTTCCGGCACTTGAATCTCTATGGGGAGATAAGGTATGCACACCAGTGACTATGTAAGGGGAATACATGAAATAGCAGAAACTGCTGTGTGAATACTGACTTGAAAAATCCAATAGCTATATGCAAGAGTGAATATGTGAAAAATGGAATCTGCATTACTGCCATGAACATATGAATCAAGAGAAATTTAGCTACTGAATTGATCAATGCAATAGAGCCCCAACACTACGCCAAAGTATTTCTCTACGTTGGGGTCCCTAGCTTTTTTTTAGGTTTTTGCACCCAGTTCGGACTTAGAATGGTGTTCCAAACGTTATTCCTATTTGGCACTTGAATCTCTGTGACACACGCGCGCGCTCTGACGTTGTCAGTACTGCGCTGCGTGTGTCATTTTAAAAGTTCCCGCCCGGCAGGAGAAGGAGCAGCACAGTGGGGGCCTGAAGAGAAGCAGCGGCGGGGGCCCCTCGGAGAAGAGCATCGGCACAGCCAGGGCCCATAGAAGAGAAGGAGCAGCTCAGGCCTATACGGAGGTGCCTGAGGACGGGGACAATAACAAGGGAGAGGTAAGTAGTGACTAATAAGCTGAGGAGGGGACAATGGGGAGGACTGGTGACTAATACTGGGGGTGTAGTGGTGTAGTTTTACAGGTGTAGTATATGGTGTTGTGTATATAGTGGTGTAGTATATAGTGGTGTAGTACATGGGGTCTAGTGATGTAGTTTTATTACAGGTGTTTTATATAGTGGTGTAGAATATGGGGGTATAGTGATTTAGTATATTACAGGTGTACTATATGGAGGTGTAGTATGTTACAGGTGTAGTACATGAGGGGTGTAGTATATTACAGGTGTACTATATTACAGGTGTAGTACATGAGGGGTGTAGTATATTATAGGTGTATTATATGGAGGTGTAGTATATTACAGGTGTAGTACATGAGGGGTGTAGTATATTACAGGTGTACTATATGGAGGTGTAGTATATTACAGGTGTAGTGCATGAGGGGTGTAGTATATTACAGGTGTAGTACTATATGGAGGTGTAGTATATTACAGGTGTATTATATGGAGATATAGTATATTATAGGTGTATTATATGGAGGTGTAGTATATTACAGGTGTAGTATAAGGGGGTATAGTGATGTAGTATATTACAGGTGTATATGGGTTGTAATGATGTAGTATATTACAGGTGTAGTATATAGTGGTGTAGTATAATACAGGTGTAGTATATGGGGGTGTACTGATGTAGTATATTACAGGTGTATTATATATTGTTGTAGTATAATACAGGTGTATATGGGGTTGTAGTGGTGTAGTATATTACAGGTGTAGTATATAGGGGTGTAGTGGTCTAGTATATTACAGGTGTATATGGGGTGTAGTATATTACAGGTGTAGTATATAGTGGTGTAGTATAATACAGGTGTAGTTTATGGGGGGTGTAGTGATGTAGTATATTACAGGTGTATTATATATTGGTGTAGTATAATACAGGTGTATATGGGGTTGTAGTGGTGTAGTATATTACAGGTGTAGTATATAGTGGTGCAGTGGTGTAGTTTATTACAGGTGTATTTAGTGGTGCAGTGGTGTAGTTTATTACAGGTGTAAATAGGGGTGTAGAGATGTAGTATATTACAGGTGTATATAGGGGTGTAGTGATGTAGTATATTACAGGTGTATATAGGGGTGTAGTGATGTAGTATATTACAGTTGCATATGGGGTGTAATGATGTAGTATATTACAGGTGTAGTATATAGTGGTGTAGTATAATACAGGTGTATATGTGGTTGTAGTGGTGTAGTATATTGCAGGTTTAGTATATGGGAGGTGTAGTGATGTAGTATATTACAGGTGTATTATATAGTGGTGTAGTATAATACAAGTGTATATGGGGTTGTAGTGGTGTAGTATATTACAGGTGTAGTATTTAGGGGTGTAGTGAGTAGTATATTACAGGTGTAGTATATTACAGGTGTATATAGTGGTGTAGTATAATACAGGTTTATATGGGGGTGTAGTGGTGTAGTTTATTACAGGTGTAGTATATAGGGGGTGTAGTGGTGTATATTACAGGTGTAGTATATAGTGGTGTAGTATATTACAGGTGTAGTATATGGGGGGGTGTAGTATATTACAGGTGTAGTATATGGGGGTGTAGTATATTACAGGTGTAGTATATAGGAGTGTAGTGATGTATATTACAGGTGTAGTATATAGGAGTGTAGTGATGTATATTACAGGTGCAGTATATAGGAGTGTAGTGATGTATATTACAGGTGCAGTATATAGGAGTGTAGTGATGTATATTACAGGTGTAGTATATAGGCGTGTAGTGATGTATATTACAGGTGCAGAATATAGGAGTGTAGTGATGTATATTACAGGTGCAGTATATAGGAGTGTAGTGATGTATATTACAGGTGTAGTATATAGGAGTATAGTGATGTATATTACAGGTGCAGTATATAGCAGTGTAGTGATGTATATTACAGGTGTAGTATATAGGAGTGTAGTGATGTATATTACAGGTGCAGTATATAGGAGTGTAGTGATGTATATTACAGGTGTAGTATATAGGAGTGTAGTGATGTATATTACAGGTGCAGTATATAGGAGTGTAGTGATGTATATTACAGGTGTAGTATGTAGTGGTGTAGTATATTACAGGTGTAGTATATAGGGGGTGTAGTGGTGTATATTACAGGTGTAGTATATAGTGGTGTAGTATATTACAGGTGTAGTATATGGGGGGGTGTAGTATATTACAGGTGTAGTATATGGGGGTGTAGTATATTACAGGTGTAGTATATAGGAGTGTAGTGATGTATATTACAGGTGTAGTATATAGGAGTGTAGTGATGTATATTACAGGTGCAGTATATAGGAGTGTAGTGATGTATATTACAGGTGCAGTATATAGGAGTGTAGTGATGTATATTACAGGTGTAGTATATAGGCGTGTAGTGATGTATATTACAGGTGCAGAATATAGGAGTGTAGTGATGTATATTACAGGTGCAGTATATAGGAGTGTAGTGATGTATATTACAGGTGTAGTATATAGGAGTATAGTGATGTATATTACAGGTGCAGTATATAGCAGTGTAGTGATGTATATTACAGGTGTAGTATATAGGAGTGTAGTGATGTATATTACAGGTGCAGTATATAGGAGTGTAGTGATGTATATTACAGGTGTAGTATATAGGAGTGTAGTGATGTATATTACAGGTGCAGTATATAGGAGTGTAGTGATGTATATTACAGGTGTAGTATGTAGTGGTGTAGTATATTACAGGTGTAGTATATAGGGGGTGTAGTGGTGTATATTACAGGTGTAGTATATAGTGGTGTAGTATATTACAGGTGTAGTATATGGGGGGTGTAGTATATTACAGGTGTAGTATATGGGGGGTGTAGTATATTACAGGTGTAGTATATAGGAGTGTAGTGATGTATATTACAGGTGCAGTATATAGGAGTGTAGTGATGTATATTACAGGTGCAGTATATAGGAGTGTAGTGATGTATATTACAGGTGTAGTATATAGGAGTGTAGTGATGTATATTACAGGTGCAGAATATAGGAGTGTAGTGATGTATATTACAGGTGCAGTATATAGGAGTGTAGTGATGTATATTACAGGTGCAGTATATAGGAGTGTAGTGATGTATATTACAGGTGTAGTATATAGGAGTATAGTGATGTATATTACAGGTGCAGTATATAGCAGTGTAGTGATGTATATTACAGGTGTAGTATATAGGAGTGTAGTGATGTATATTACAGGTGCAGTATATAGGAGTGTAGTGATGTATATTACAGGTGCAGTATATAGGAGTGTAGTGATGTATATTACAGGTGCAGTATATAGGAGTGTAGTGATGTATATTACAGGTGCAGTATATAGGAGTGTAGTGATGTATATTACAGGTGTAGTATATAGTGGTGTAGTATATTACAGGTGTAGTATATGGGGGGTGTAGTATATTACAGGTGTAGTATATGGGGGGTGTAGTATATTACAGGTGTAGTATATAGGAGTGTAGTGATGTATATTACAGGTGCAGTATATAGGAGTGTAGTGATGTATATTACAGGTGCAGTATATAGGAGTGTAGTGATGTATATTACAGGTGCAGTATATAGGAGTGTAGTGATGTATATTACAGGTGCAGTATATAGGAGTGTAGTGATGTATATTACAGGTGCAGTATATAGGAGTGTAGTGATATATATTACAGGTGCAGTATATAGGAGTGTAGTGATGTATATTACAGGTGTAGTATATAGGAGTGTAGTGATGTATATTACAGGTGTAGTATATAGGAGTGTAGTGATGTATATTACAGGTGCAGTATATGAGTGTAGTGATGTATATTACAGGTGTAGTATATAGGAGTGTAGTGATGTATATTACAGGTGCAGTATATAGAAGTGTAGTGATGTATATTACAGGTGCAGTATATAGGAGTGTAGTGATGTATATTACAGGTGTAGTATATAGAAGTGTTGTGATGTATATTACAGGTGCAGTATATAGGAGTGTA
This sequence comes from Anomaloglossus baeobatrachus, assembly GCF_048569485.1. Lineage (NCBI taxonomy): Eukaryota > Metazoa > Chordata > Amphibia > Anura > Aromobatidae > Anomaloglossus > Anomaloglossus baeobatrachus. The sequence goes on along the minus strand of NC_134353.1, from coordinate 339,066,680 downwards.
GTGATGTATATTACAGGTGCAGTATATAGGAGTGTAGTGATGTATATTACAGGTGCAGTATATAGAAGTGTAGTGATGTATATTACAGGTGCAGTATATAGGAGTGTAGTGATGTATATTACAGGTGTAGTATATAGAAGTGTAGTGATGTATATTACAGGTGCAGTATATAGGAGTGTAGTGATGTATATTACAGGTGTAGTATATAGGGGTGTAGTGATGTATATTACAGGTGTAGTATATAGGAGTGTAGTGATGTATATTACAGGGGCAGTATATAGGAGTGTAGTGATGTATATTACAGGGGCAGTATATAGGAGTGTAGTGATGTATATTACAGGTGTAGTATATAGGAGTGTAGTGATGTATATTACAGGTGCAGTGTATAGGAGTGTAGTGATGTATATTACAGGTGTAGTATATAGGAGTGTAGTGATGTATATTACAGGTGTAGTATATAGGAGTGTAGTGATGTATATTACAGGTATAGTATGTAGTGGTGTAGTATATTACAAGTGTAGTATATAGTGGTGTAGTATAATACAGGTGTATATGGGGGTGTAGTGGGGCAGTTTATTACAGGTTTAGTATATGGAGGGGGGTGTAGTAATGTAGTATATTGGGTAGAACTGAGTTAATTATATTAGTCCGGCCCTCTAAACCAATCCCAATTTCTCATGCGACCCCATGGGAAAATGAATTGCCCACCCCTGCTCTAGGCCCTACAAAGCGATGTGCTTACCTTACACTGTCAGTTTGGGCACCCTGGTTGAGAAAAGCTAGTTTAGTGTATAGCTGGCTTCTAACACAGTAATGCATGAAGAAAACCTAGTGAGAATAATTTTGTTATAGGTCACTGTAAGAAGTGCTGGTCCTGCTTCACACGAGACAGGTGATGGCTGTGTTACACAGCTGGCATGTGTCTGTAACTGCAGTGACTGGCGTTTGCTCTGATCACTGCAATTTAACCATTTAAATGCAGATGTCAGAATGCAAATATAGGTATAATCAGTCTATCTAGAAGTGTTATTAAATAAGGGTCAAATAAATGTGAAATGTCTATCACATTACACCACTGTTTCAGCGCGCCACATTTATATGTATGGTGTGATGCTACAGATTTACTGCTCACAAACATGTTAACGGGTAGAATACTAGGATCTCTAATTATATAGGCTTGTTTAAATGCTATTACCTATTGACGACCATTAGTATCCGTCCAGTGGTGCCAATAAATATGCAGAATAAAGAGTCTCATCAATCTGACGTCCAGTTCTTAGTGTTTATAGACTGCACTGTGGAGGAAGGATCTGCTCCTTGTTTCTCTCTAGGCATTTTAATGAAGTCAGCCTAACCAATGGACCTTTGTGGCAACATACCTATCATTTAGCAGCTTTGCTGCCTTCAACTGACCATTGATTTCTTAGGACCCTTTCAGATTGTGCTTCACCTCTGAGATAAGCAGCCTTCTAATTGAAGTGAATATTCATGACTCCCACAAAGAAGTGGCCTAGATTCTGATTAATTTCTCATTAGCATTGCTAACCTGCTCCCAGTAAAAGGTCATCAACCTAAAGAAGCTTCTCCTGAGGAGAAGAGGGTCCTGAACAGAAATCAAAGCCAAAGAGGGTTTCTCCCATAGAGAATATAGCATAAATAGTACGGAAGAGACCAAACGAGCCAAGAACCAGTGTTATACTAAATATAGCAAAACTTTATTGAAAAAATAGATAAATAAAGTGAGCAGTACACAAAGCGGCAGGGCTGAGAAAGGTATATACAACCCCAGGAAAACACAATACAGAAGGTTAACACTGACCAGCACTAGTGGATCACTCAAGGCTGCAAAAGGTGTATCACCTATACCCACAAAGACAAAATTGCCCAGAATCACCAGAGGAAAACATTTTACCAAATATATATAAAAATAGATAAGACTGTGTGACGCCCCAGGGCTGTGGGGTACTCTGTCCCGGGCTCTGTAGTGCTAGGTGGGGTCAGTCATGGTCGCGGCCCGGTACCGTGACCCTTGGGGTGCCATTCCCCAGGAAAGAAAAAGGGGTTTTGTTAAAAATAACTGAAAATAATAAAAGTGTTTGTCGACTGCGCCACTTGCGGTGTGCGGCCAGGTTATTTGGGGCCGACGCTGCAGGTTTCTGCTGGGGCTGATGGAGTGATGGAGCCTGGATGGTTAGAGCCCTCCGCAAGCAGGGACAGGCCACAGCAGTGGATGATGGTTGTAGTGGGAAACAGTCAATGTGAGTGCACGCCGTTAAGGAAACAGTCCACACTAGTGTTGTAGTTTAACTTGCCTTGTTTACTTTTGCTGATGGAACCACGGGTGTTGGCTCCAGGTGTACTTGTTCTTCGTGCACAGCTGGACTGGGATGGCTGTCCTCCGTGCACACTTGTGATTGGACTCCTGTGGCCTGGAGCTACTTGGAAGTCCCTTCTTTTCTCTCTGGGCCCTATTTAAGGGGTTCAGTCCCTGGTCCCCTCTTTTTCTGCTTGTGCTTCAGGCTTTTTAGGTTGGCGATTGACCCTGGATATTTTCTCGCCCGGCAGAGTTAACAGCTGACCATAAAGTGTCCCACTGTCGTAGGGTGTGCACCCCGTCTTGTGCTGAGTCCCGTGAGCTTTGTTCCGAACTTCCATAGGCCTCCCGTGGTTTCTGAAGTCTGCTGTTTCCACAGGTATCCCACGATGCCTGGAGTCGTGGTTCCGTACTCCACAGTTCTCACTCCTTATTACAGCTTTCCGTTGTCTCTGCAGGTCACTTTTTCAGTGCTTTACTCTTTTTACTCCTTCCCTTCACTACTCCTCTCTCCTTCACCTCCACACTCCTAACTAACTACACGCTTCCCAACTGACCACTGACCCCTCACTGGGTCTCTCCCTACAGGCTGGGTGGCTACATCCAATCAGTGCCCTCCCCTTTTACCTGTTACTAGGCAGTCTCCCAGCTTGGTGTGTTGGTCTGAAGGTGCTGGTGTACATACTGGCACGGATATTCTAGGGTTTAGGTTTCCACGAGTTACATTTGTGGCACCTGTTACCGAAGGGGTGCTACAACCGCATCAGTGTATAAGCACAATGTGCATTACAGCAGGGTATAAAGGAATTGGTGTACAGAGGAACCTGCCGGTTAGGCCGGTTTCACACATCCGGCTTTTCACCGCTTTGCCGGATCCGGCGCTCTCCCATACAGTGACTACAGTACAGTGACAGCGCAACAAGCGCCGGTCACATGCTGTCATGTGACCCGGAAGTTACAGCGCTGTCACTGTACTGTATTGTCTGTACGGGAGAGCGCCGGATCCGGTAAACCGGCGAAAAGCCGGATGTGTGAAACCGGCCTTACCACACCAATTTATCCCAATACATAGTAGAGTGCACCGGAGCAGAATATAACACAAAATAACAGCTGGTTACCTAGTGTCATAATTGTATAATGTTGGTCAGGCAGCCAAGAGGGATCCTGGTAGCTGAACGCGCTTCAACGCGTTTCACCAAGCGGCTTCGTCAGGTGGCGAGGGAGCTATGTGAAGAGGACATTAAATAGTGTGTCCAATTGCTGGCTATTGGGAAATGACAAATCAGCACAGTGCCATGTTGATCCGCCCACCGGAAACGGCGCGGCCGCCACGTGCAAGAGGTGATGGGAAGGAGGACGTGCGTCTTCCCACCCATCACCCCGGCAACTCGAGCACAGCAGCGGCGTCCAGGGGGCAGGAGCAGCGTAAATACGTGGCGCGTCTGTGCCAGGAACGTAACTCACGTGATGTATGGTACTGCCCCCCCACATAATGTAAACAAAGAACCAACTAGGCTCGCAGGCAATGGATCGTTATATGCACCGTAATCCATCTAGTGGGCTGAATAGATGGAACAGCCATATACTGTACACAGGGGATAAAAGTAATGTCAAGACATATCACATATTAGGATTAATCCTACAAATAAAGATAGAAATACCCTTCATACCATATATCATATTTAAACAGCACACGATATCCCCAAAGACAATGTAATAAGGACCAGAGTGAGTGAAATAATACAAAATGACCCACTCTGATATCCATATTCAGACTATACTGTAAAAGAAAGCTAGCGTGCGTTCTCAGGGAATCCCCCCTAGAAAAACTAGCAGGGGAAAACCTGAGCTGACATTCCAGCCTCCCCCATTCAGCAAAAGTGAAATAGCAAAGAAAAAAACAAAAATAGACGAAAAGGACAATATATAATTAATCAGAATCAAAAGTATTCTTGTATTCAGGGTCCTGACAAGTATAACGGGGACACAATTGTGTCCATCCCTTCTTCATGCACGCTACAGTAGGACGTTGTGCTTGAATCCTGTTCGTAAATGTTCCACATGGTCCAAAGGAGGATAGGTGGCCAGCATCAAAAAATGTAGATGTGCCCAATCATAGGAGGGGAATAAGAGCATGAGCCATAATAACCAGCATGGACCTAATTAAGAAAAGTGAGACAATTAAAAACAATAAAAACAGTAAAGCCCTCAAACAGATTGAAACTACAAAAAGGATTTAAAAGTGACAGCTTCATTTAGACCTTGGGTTGAGATGGTATCAAGGGTGACCATCCAACGGGTCTCTCTTTGCAGGAGTCGACGCTTAATATGCCCTCCCCTATTGCCCATATATATTAGGTCATTCTCCCTAACAACAAAACCCCTTGGGTTACTGTGATGGCAAAGAAAGAAGTGTTTAGGAATTGCCTCCACTCTGCAGCCTATCTACCCGATCTTCTTACACACATTCTTGGACCACAATTGAAGTCTCCTATTGTCACAGTCGCAAATAGGATTATTCATTCATAAAATTAAGAACAAAGTTTCTGTGGTCTGTTCTCCAAATCTTTCCTTGATTTTTCTTAGATCTTATTCTGATACCTAATGATTTGAGGTGTTTATACAATTAGACAAGATAAGGATATCTACCATATATGTAGAATAAGATGAATTATATCACCTAGAGGACATTCTCGGTCAAGATATAGAAGCCCTTTTATTGAGTGTCCAAAAAGAAAAAAATCTTTTGTTACATTCTATTAGCCTTAAGCGGGCTTTACACGCTACAACAGGGGTGGGCAATTAATTTTCCCATGGGGCCGCATGAGAAATTGGGATTGGTTTAGAGGGCCGGACTAAAATAATTAACTCAGTTCTACCCAATATACTACATCACTACACCCCCTCCATATACTATACCTGTAATAAACTACACCACTACACCCCCATATTCACCTGTATTATACTTCACCCCTATATACTACACCTGTAATATACTACACCACTATCAACCCCATATACACCTGTATTATACTACACCACTATATACTACACCAGTAATATACTACATCATTACACCCCATATACACCTGTAATATACTACATCACTACACCCCCATATACTACACCTGTAATATATACATCATTACACCCCATATAAACCTGTAATATACTACATCACTACACCCCCATATACTACACCTGTAATATACTACACCACTACACCACTATATATTCACCTGTAATATATATCACTACACCCCCATATACTACACCTGTAATATACTACACCCCCATATAATACACCTGTAATATACTACACCCCATATAATACACCTGTAATATACTACACCCCTCATGTGCTACACCTGTAATATACTACACCTCCATATAGTACACCTGTAATATAGTACATCACTATATACAACACCCTTCATATACTACATCACCAGTGGCGTAACTAGAGTTTGATGGGCCCTGGTGCAAAATTTGGACCGGGGCCCCCCTCCACGTACACCGACACTTAGGGTACGGGATAATGACACTGACACTCGAGGTACAGGATAATGATGCTGACACTTGGCTTTTACCCTCCGCACCCAGGTTTCCCATGATATGAAATCCCTCTATCAGCACCCTGCTTTCCCATGTTCTGATATCCATCTTGTCCTCGGCACTCAGCTTTCCCATGATATGAAATCCCTCTATCAGCACCCTGCTTTCCCATGTTCTGATATCCATCTTGTCCTTGGCACCCAGCTTTCCCATGCTCTGCTATACATCTTTCCCTCAGCACCCAGCTTTCCCATATCAGAGCATGGGAAATCTGGGTGCTGAGAGACGTACAGCAGAGCATGGGAATGCTGGGTGCTGAGGGAAAGAGCCTTTTTCCCTCAGCACAAAACATTCCCATCCCATGCTTGTATCTTTGTCCCCCCTTGTATATAGATCTCCAAATACTATAATGGCCCCCAGATAGCCTTCCATATAATATAAAGCGTCCCACATAACCCGTCATATATTATAATGCACCTCCATAGTTCTCCATGTATTACAATGCATTTCCCCAAAGTTCTCCATGTATTATAATTCACCCCATAGTTCACCATATATTATACTGCACCACATAGTACTACATGTTTTATAACGCACACCCATAGTCCATGTATAAACTAGCCTCCATAGTCCTCTATATATTATAATGTTGCCCCCATTGTCCTATATGTATTATAATACAGCGCCATAAATCATCATATTGTATTATGCAGCCCCATACTCCTCCATGTATAATGCACCCCTAGTCCATGTATAAGGTGTCCTTCATGTTTATTATGCAGTCCCATAGACCTCCATGTATCATGGAGTCAGCACCCCCAGGCCTCCGTGTGTCATACAGCCAGGCCCTCCAGGCCTCCATGTATCATGCAGCCAGCAAAATAAAAAAACAAGTACCTCTCTTCTCCTTCCGACCCCTGCGACCACGGTAATTACACCCCTGCCCCCATATGTCACACACCCTGCTCCCCATACAGCCTGCACCCCCATATCATAGACACTACACCCCCACATCTCATACACCTTGCTCCCCATACAGCCTGCACCCCCATATCTCACACACCCTGCTCCCCATACAGCCTGCACCCCCCAGATCACACACACTACACCCCCATATGTCACACACCCTGCTCCCCATACAACCTGCACCCCCATATCTCACACACCCTGCTTCCCATACAGCCTGCACCCCCCAGATCACACACACTACAGCCCCATATGTCACACACCCTGCTCCCCATACAACCTGCACCCCATATCTTACACATCCTGCTTCCCATACAGCCTGCACCCCCAAGATCACACACACTACACCCCCATATGTCATACACCCTGCTCCCCATACAGCCTGCACCCCCATATCACACACTACACCCCCATATCTCACACACCCTGCCCACATATCTCACCCTGCCTGTACCCCAACTTACCCCTCTCAAATACTCTGCACCCCTTCACATCCCTCTGTCACAGTCTGCAGCCCTCATATGCCACTCACCCTGCTGCCCCCCTCCCCCTCATGTCCCCTCTTTTCTTATTAGCAGTCATCATGTGTCCAAATCTCCTTCAGGATTCAATATCTCTTGCTTTCTGCCCGGCATCCTGTGTCTCCTCCCACACAGTCACATGAGTATGACATCATCGCAGGTCCTCCAGGATGGATTATTCCGTCTGCTGTGCAGGAGCACTCCTGCTCTGCTGCAGCTCAGAAACGGCTGGTGGCCTCTCCAGGTCAGGGGCCCCTCTACTGACACTGGGCTCCCCTGACTCACAGGCCGGCCCCCTGACGGTCGCATTGTCGGCCACTACACAGCGGCACTACACATAGCGGCCCGGCAGCCGGCTCTGCAGAGCCGCTGCCGGGCACCTATAACCCTGCGGGCCCGGTCGCAGTGGCGACCTCTGCGACCGCGGTCGTTACACCCCTGTACATCACTATACCCCCATATACTACACCACTATATACAACACCCCCATATACTACACCCCTATATACTACACCTGTAATAAAACTACATCACTACACCCCATGTACTACACCACTATATACACAGCACCATATACTACACCACTACACCCACAGTATTAGTCACCAGTCCCCCCCTCCCCCATTGTCCCCTCCTCAGCTTATTAGTCACTACTTACCTCTCCCTTGTTATTGTCTTCGTCCTCAGGCACTTCCGTACAGGCCCCTTGCTGAGCTGCTCCTTCTCTTCTACGGGCCCTGGCTGTGCCGATGCTCTTCTCTAAGGGGCCCCCGCCGCTGTTTCTCTTCAGGCCCCCGCTGTGCCGCTTGTTCTCCTGCCCGGCGGGAACTTTTGAAATGACACATGCAGCGCAGTACTGATAATGTCAGAGCGCGCGCGTGTGTCACAGAGGAAGTGCCGGCAGGGAGCAGAGGAGAGACTCCTGCGTTCCACTGCCTGCACTGACTGTGCGGAGCTGCAGGATCTCTCCCTGCCCGGCACGCTGCGGCCCGGCTCCACCGCACCGGCTGAAGATGGGCGGGCCGGTCACAGAGAGTAGGTGGGCCGGATGTGGCCCGTGGGCCGCCCCTTGCCCATGTCTGCGCTACAATATATCTAACGATGTGACGGCGGGGTCACGTCGTAAGTGACGCACATCCAGCATCGTTAGTGTTGTAGTTGCGTGTGACACCTACGTGTGATTCAGATTGTATGCAAAAACGTTGATTGCATACACGTCGTTCATTTTCTAAAATTTGAACGTCCGGTTGTTCAATGTTCCCGAGGCAGCACACATCGCTGTGTGTGACATCCCAGGAACGATGAACACCGCTTACCTGTGTCCCGCCGGCAATGCTGAAGGAAGGAGGTGGGCTGCATGTTTACGTCCCGCTCTTCTCCGCCCCTCCGCTTCTATTGGCCGGCCGCTGTGTGACGTTGCTGTGACGCTGAACGTCCCTCCCCGTTCAGGAAGTGGATGTTCGCCGCCCACAGCGAGGTCGTATGGAAGGTAAGAATGTGTGACGGGGGTTACAGCATTGTGCGACACGGACAACAAATTGCCCGTGCCGCACAAACTATGGGGGCGGGTGCGATCGCAAATGCGATCACACGTTTAATTGAAACGTGTAAAGCAGCCTTTAGTCATTGAAGAAGGCTCACGCCGAAACATCATTTCTTTATTGACTGCTTATTATCGAACAAAAAGAAAAAATAAACGTTAAAAGATTTTCACACAAAAGTGCCTGATTCTTTTCATTTTACGGACTATTTTTTTTCTCCTGAGCACCAATTATACGGTGAGCTGAACCTCTTTACATAGGTGGCTTATATAGTCGGCTGATTGGGTGACCCTGCTCCCCAGAATGACATTCATGAGTCTGGATTAAAGGAGTGGTCCACTACACAGTATAGTGGCCACACATCACTGTAAAACTCATAAAGAAGGCTTTTCTCAAATGTGTAGTACATTCTGCCTCTGGGTGGCGATATTGCAATCCGCTCATCACCATCAAGTGACCTTCCCCGACTCCGTGACCTCTGAGATCCAGTGATGTCACTTCAAATTCCAAAAGTGATAAAATAGAAGAAAAAAACAGAAGTTGTGCACTGCACTGCTTACCACTCTGTGGAAAATGCTGCAATAAAGTCCTTTGGCTCAATTCCATGTAGAGCCCGTCTTGTGGGTGCTTGAAGTGCAGATCAGCTGCTGTATCCTCACATTGGACTTGGCTGAAAAAAACAGCTGACAGCAAGTGGAAGTCCTGAACTGCCGCTGCTCAATGTGGGTACTCCCAGAGCTGGTGGTTGTTGCAGCAATGGTGTTAGGCCCTCCGCAGGTAGGGCTACGCATGGGAGATGTAACAGGGTAATAACGGAGACCACATCAGGTTGTCTTTAACAGTCTCTACTTACTCGGACCCAGGGATTGCTGGTTCAGGTCCCATGGAGTATCATTGCCAATGTAGTGACCCAGGTTGCTCTGTCCCCGGCACTCTCTGTTGGTTGGGTCCCCGTAGCGTGGAGCGTTTGGAGCCCGACTGTCCCTTTTGGGGTATAGTCTCCTTCTCCGTACGGCGGGCAGTGCGGACCCTGTGGGGAGGTAAGTGTCCGAACCACGATCATAATTTACTGCTGATGCCCCCGGATTATTTGGTTCGGTGAAGTCCGTGACGATGTCCTCACCGTGCAGATGTTTATCAAGCCGTATAGAACTGGTGCCTGATCTAGTGCCCTGTGCCCCGTGCATGCTCCGGTCCCAGTGGTACCTGTCCGTACCCACCCTGGCGACCTCTCTCCCGTGCCCCGGGGTCACCGTTGCTTGGACCAAGCTTAGGCACGTCCACAAACCTCTCTGTGTGCCACACTTCTCTAGACTGACTTCTGACCCCTCCCACCATGTGGGCTAAACCCGGGACTCGTTCCTTTCCATGGCGACCATCCCCTTACATAGTTAACCCTCTATACCCGGTGTGGAGTGGAGAACTAGGATTTTTGTTGTGCTTTGATGGTATCGACACTGGTACTCCAGGTCCCAGGAGGTAGGTCCTGCATCCCCAAGAGGATGTGTGCCTCCCCCGTGTCAGCAGCCGGGCTGCTCGGATCTAGATCCGCGGTGACTCGAGGGGTGTCCGGACCCGGGGGTCGTGCGGCCACTCAAATGAAGAGGGGTATTTACAGGGGATTGTGTTTAGAGTTGGTGACGCCACCCGTGGTGTGTGGTAATGTGGAGTACCACCGCAGTTGGGAATACCCGGGGGCGATGGAGTGGGGCAGCCAGGTGTTAGAACCCTTCACGGGTAGGGGGGATGCCCCGGGACTCGGTGATGGTGTTCGGGGACTGCCGTTGGGTGCGAAGGGGTCACTTTCGTAGTCACTCAGTCCATTAAGCTGACTCCGACAACTGGATAAACCAAAGTTATGTATACCGCTGCCACTGAGGGAAGATAGTTCGAATCCCCTCCCCAATGATGCTGTCTAGTGATCCGTGACCTTCTTCCTGGCACTAAGTTTACTTCTCTGTTGGTCCCGGTAGTATGGAACTAGTCGGGTCCCGCTCCCCACTATGGCTAAGTGTGGGAGCTTGCTCTCAGGGTTCACGCTTGGGATTTTCTGGACCGTTTTGGTGGAAAGTCCTATCCCCTTGTGGCGCCAGTACCCCGATTTTGGAGCGTGTGGAGAGCAGATGTTGGAAATACCATTGGTATAACCTGTGTAACTGCACAAGGACCCAAGCGGTAAGGGGGACCACTTCTACCTCCAAAGCAGATGGCAGTGTGCATTATGATATGCTATTTATTAGGAAGAAAAGTGCTTGACCATAAAACGGCACTCACTCAAAAGTCTTATTAATATAAAGATATCAATTTTATTTGTGTATATTTTCATTAAAAAGAGACATACAAATTACATAAATAAAAAGGCCAAAATTGTACAGAACCCATCCTGCACTCAAATCCTCCTGATATATAGCAACAATTAGGCTGGAGTCACACTTGCAAGTGTAAAATCGGACCCAAGTCTCATGCTAGAAACTAGCATGAGCTCTGTCTGAGTGTGGATCAGTGTGCAATGCAACAGCAATGCGATTCTGTGAGTTATCTCATGATTGTATGTGATCCGTTTTTATTCTCAGCAGCTATGTCATCTGCCATTCAGCTCTGCTACATGGCCGCTGACAGCAGACACAGACAGCCATGTAGCAGAGCTCAATGGCCGCTGACAGCAGACACAGACAGAGCCGAACTATCAGAATGAAGTCGGATGAACTTCACACAACTTCATTGTCATCCTGTGGCTCTGTCTGTGTGTCATGGCCTTATTTTCGGTCACCGGTGAAGGTCTCACCGGTGACCGCAAATCCCCCTGAGTGACTTAGCGCAGATCACTTATCTGCGGTGCCGTCACTGAGGTTACCCGCGGCCACAGCTGAAGTCCTCCCGCTGAGATCTGTGGCCGCGGGTGACCTGAGTGACATCATCGCTGATAGCACGATTCACTTCAGTCGCTGCGGGGAGCTCACAGACTCGGAGAGCGGTCGTGGTCTGTGACCGCTCTCTGTCAGCTTCTGGTGTAGCAGAGCTGAAAGCGTCGTGGGACCTCTGTGGATTACGTCGGACCTGGAAGGGTATTTGGGGACTTGAATAAAGTGGTGAAAGAGGGGTTTTTTTTATCATTTATTTCAAATAAAGGATTTTTGGGTGTATGTCGTTATTTTCTTTATCTTACAGGTTAATCATGGAAGGTATCTCGGGGAGACGCCTGCCATGATTAACCTAGGACTTAATGGCAGCTATGGACTGCTGCCATTAACTCCTTATTACCCTGATTGCCACCGCATTAGGGCAATTCGGGATGAGCCGGGTAAAGTCCCAGGACTGTCGCATCTAATGGATGCGGCAATTCTGGGCGGCTGCTGGCTGATATTTTTAGGGTGGGGGCGCTCCCCATCCTGACAATACCAGCCTCAAGCCGTATGGCTTTACCCTGGCTGGTATGAAAATTGGGGGGGACCGCACGTCGTTTTTTTTTTTATTAATTTACTGCACGATATAGACTCGCCCACCGGCGGCTGTGATTGGTTGCAGTGAGACAGCTGTCACTCAGCGTGGGGGTGTGTCTGACTGCAACCAATCATAGGTACCGGTGGGCGGGGAAAGCAGTGACTTCATGAAGGAATAATGAGCGGCCTTCATTTTCAAAAGAGGAAAAGCCGCCGGAGCAGTGTGAACGCCGTGCGGCGCCGCGCCAATGATCGGGGATCGGTGAGTATGAGACAGGGGGGGGAGGAATAGACTGACAGAGAGAGGAACAGAAAGACAGACAGAGAGAGAATAGAGACCGAGATGGAGAGACCGACTAACAGAGATAGAGATTGACCGACATCGAAAGACCTCACTCATTTCCAATGTTTTATGCAACATGCAATAAATGTATTTAGAAAAACTCATGTCGCTAGGATGGTGTGTGTGTTGTCCATGTGACATCCGTTTTTTATCACGCATCCATAGAGTTTCATTAGGGAGACTAGCACATGAAACTCATAAAAACGCAGCATGCTGCCATTTTTTTCTCAGTCCGATTTGGACTGAGAAAAAAATAGCAGATGGGAGCTGCATCCATTGATTAACATGTGTCTGAGTGCAATGCGAGATTTTCTCGCATTGCACTCGTGCGTGTTAATCGCAAGTGTGACTCCAGCCTTACAGGTATTGTACCATGGATATCAAGAGATAGTACTAGTTATAGCAATTTTATAAGGAATAATACAAATACCAACAATTCATCCCAACTAGTACATAAAAAGCATCATCTGATATCACTTAAACAAATATAGTCATAATATCCTTGCTACAGACAGAACAAGCACTTAAAACTTAGATTGAAATTGTGCTGGTGGTCAAAACCACTAAAGTCCATCAAGACTCGTCAGGTTATAAGGAAAAAATTGCCATGGTAACAATCTCTACTAGAGATGAGCGAACCGGCCGCAGTTCGGCTCGAGTTCGGTTCGCCGAACGGAGGTCTCGTTCGAATTCGGTTCGGCGACCGTTCGACGAACCACTCGAACCGCATAGGAAACAATGGCAGGCAATCACAAACACATAAAAACACCTAGAAAACACCCTCAAGGGTGTCCAAAAGGTGACAAACCACTCACAACCCAACACAAACACATGGGAAAGTGACAAGGACATATACTCATGTGAAAACAAAGGAGCTGGACAAGAAAAAAGAGGAGGAGACACAGATATATGAGTATATGCAAGGAATCGATGCCATTACTGTGCAACTTGAGCCCTGCTCATTTTAGGCTTCCAATCTGGATAAATTGCCTGAGCTTGCCACGTACGTTTTGGGGATCTTGTCGTGTCCTGCAGCCAGTGTTCTCTCGGAACCTGTCTTCAGTGCTGCTGGGGGTCTGCTGGCAGATAAGCACACGCGTCTGTCCACTGACAATGTGGACATGGCTCTCAGAGGACTTTTCTTCCCCTGGGTCAGCCAGGGGAGGCGAAAGGCACGCGTATTTTTGAGAGTGCTTCATGCAAAGCATCTTTTTCATTTTGAAAAGGGGGATCAACTGATGACAGTCAAGTGGGGTGTGTGTGGCCCAATTAGTGGCAACGAGGGAGACTGTGGTTGGAGTCCCCTCTCTGTTTTTTACATGATTTTCGAAGTGCATGACATGCCTAAGCGGTTTAGTTTCGGCATCTCAAACTTGTTAGCTACAAAAAGGCTGCCTTTACACCCTTTTGTCACCGAGGATTTTCGAGACCTTATGCCCATTGCAGTGCCCCAAGAGCCGATGGCCATTTGCCACTCCTTCTCCAAGAAAGGTGTGCCTGCGCTACACCAGCATGTCGCACACAACATCACCGCTTCCTTGAGAAACTCTATGTATGACAGGGTGCATTTCACCACAGATACTTGGAACAGTAAGCATGGACAGGGGCGTTACATGTCGCTGACTGGGCACTGGGTAACTATGGTGATAGATAGAGAAGTGTCTGCTGTACAAGTCTTTCCGTCCCCACGAGTTGTGTGTTTAAATTCTTCCTTTGTATGTACAAGTTCCTCCACTGCTTCTGCCTCATCAACCTCGTGTTGTTCCTGCACCTCAGCCCAAACCCTGTGTGGTCAGGCCACCCTTCCTTGTAACTGCGCCCAAGGAATCCCACACACCTCCTTACTATTCTGGCAGCAGAGCTCAAGGCCATCAGGCGGTCAAATGTTTACTTTGAAATGTAGGGGAAATGTGAGACACCGCTGAGGAATTGTGGATGGTTAGCTCTGTAGAGTGAGACCGAGTTTCATCAATGGTTGTCTCCACTCAACCAGCAGCCAGGGAATGCCGGGTGCGACAATGATGCTAAACAGTCTGCGGCCCTTCTTCAAGGCAATGTGACACACGTGCCGCTCACGTGTTGAATCCGAATCTCCAGCAATTTTTAAAACACTATCCCGGCCTACATGTCCTTCTGTTGAGGGCACGATGTAACGCCTGCCTGGATTGACACACTCAGACGGGCTGTAAAGGATAGGCTAGAGGGAACCCACTCACCAAGCTGGACCCCCAGAACCCTGAAACCCTTTAATCCCTATACAGTGATGTTGAATGACACAGGGCCCAAGTTGATCAATACCTGTGGAAGGCTGCAGTTCCAGAGAATAGTAGTCATGCAGGGTCAAAACATTAATTGAGGAAGAGGAACAGAATGGGAGGGACAGGACTTAATCAGAAAACAAGCAGAGGTGAAATGCAAATCGGCCAACGAGGTACCTAAACAGCAAGCAGGAAAAGTAGTCAGGTAACAAGCACACAAACTCATAAAACTAAACTGGGGGTAACAGTAACAAGAGGTTCATAGCTATATCTGGCAGTGGTCTTCAGACAGTAGGGGCCTAAAAAAGGGTGTTGTGTCTTCCCATTGGTTGTAGCTGAATGATGGTACTTCATCTGTGAGATACCCACCACCTGCATTCAGCCTGTGGTTCTGCATCTGTCAAGGTAACGCATCCCAGTGGGTGAGCATAACCTGTGTCCACCTGCGCCGCTGGCGTCGACTCCTCTCCCATCATCAGCACTATGCACGAAAGGAACACGTTGTCACCTTGCGACAGGAGTACAAATTGACGTAGCGGACTACGGTGGTGACTTAACAGCTGTGTGCGGCAATGATGCAAACATGGCAGCGTGCCTTCGTCAGGCCCATGTGACACACGTGACTTGTATGGCTCACGTGTTTAATCTGATTCTCCAGCAATTTTTAAAACAACATCCCGGCCTACATGGCCTTGTACAGCGAGCACGCTCACAATGTGCTCACTTCCATCGTTCGCACCCAGTAGCTCAACAACTTTCATCACTCCTGAAGTCTTAAGGTCTGGCGGTTAAACGTCAGAAATGCGATGTTCCGACATGCAGGAATTTTAATCTGCACATGTTGCAGCGTCTGTGGCAGCACCGCAGAGCCCAGCTGAAATACGTTATTATGACGTATACCCTGGGCTAACTTGATCCAGAGGTGGTGCAGATCACGCTGCTGGAGTGGTGTCAGATCAAGGACATATGCACCGTTGTACACAGTTTACAAATGTCGACGCAGATGTTTAACACTGGCGATGACATTCTCAGCGTGACAATTTTGGTCATCTACATGATGGAACACACTGTAAGTATTATTCTGAGTCAGGTGTTGGTCCAAGAGGAAGGGAGGAAGTACTGGAGGAGTCATATGCGGAAGGTTTAACAAGATCTACAAGGTCCAGACGGTCAGCGGCACCTTGGCGGCAGTCATGGTACGGTGGGGGAGAGGGATTATCAAGGGAGCATAGCTTCAGCAAAACAGTTGAGGAAGGTACAGGAGCCCAGGAAGAAATGCAGGACGAACTGGCGATGGGCATGGAAGACTCAGCAGATTAGTGAGACCTTGCTCACATTTTGGTTGTGCGAGGTTGTGGGGAGAGGGCAGAGGAAGGAGGCACGATTGTCACCTCTCCGCCACCAACACACCAAGGACTTTGTCCTCCCGGATGCTCAAGACACATGAGCGCCTTCTTGCTGCACTACCTACAACATGACCCTCGGATTGTACGAATTACAAGTCATGCTGACTACTGGGTTGCCAAACTGTTAGATCCCCGGTACAACACAATATGTTGCGAAATAACTCCTGCCATACAAAGGGACGCACGTATGCAGGAGTATCAGCAGAAGGTGGTACGCAATCTTACATCTGCTTTTCCACTAAACACCAGTGGTGCACAGAGTGAATCTCAACGCGTTTTCATCGATAGGAGGAAATGGTCTTACTTGTCCACATCTGAGGGACCGAGGGCTGGCTGCTGTGCTGAGACGGCGTTGAGTACGGTGTCTCTGCAGAGTTGCATTTTTGGTCATATACAAACTAAGTTGAAAAAGGACAGATACTGGTGGAAAGGGGAACAGGTGTGTTGGAAAGGGTAAAAAAGTTTGTGTCCGTGGGTTTGGTGGTTAAGCAACATTAACATTTGCTGAAGAAACAACATCTGGTATGGTGGGACTGGCAGATTTGGATAAGGTGGTATATACTATGCTACCGCTATATCAAAAATATTAAGAAGAAAAGAAAGAGAAAGGTAGATATCCCAATCGCCATTCGGTGTCCACCGTGCTCACAGATGGAAAAGGAGAGGTTGGCAACTGGAAGGTTAGGTGGAGGATACAGAGCAGGTTGACTCTCAAATAAATAGTAGCCTAAACCGAGTTAGACGCAACTCGGATATGGAGACTTGGAGCCCTGTTAGCGTGACAGGGTCCACACGACCACCCAGCCCCGGAACTCCCTGTTAACAACACAGGGGCCATTGGTTACGCAGTCCGTTTGCGTAGGGGACACACCTGTGGACAGCAGGCGCATCAGCAGCAGCAGGCCTGTTTATGCCACTGGGCTGCACTAGCAGGACTGGTAGGACAGGAGCTGTTCTTAAACGTTCTGCGTTACCAACTGTGGTGGCGGCCTGCATCGATGACCTATCCCTGCCTACCTCTGGCCTAAAGCCGCAATGGGTTCAACACATGGAGGTGTGCTCTTTCGGAGCATAATAGAAGACTGGGCACCTTCTTCTTGGCTCCAGCCCCTTTTATAACCTGGGTCCGTCCCAAACCAGGGTGGACCACAATGCACCTCCTGGAGACAAAAGCAGAGTGACACGTCATGAGTGGCATAACTAGCGTCCTATTTTGAACCGCCACTTGAATGATGACCTCATGGGTGCCACAACCAAACCACCTCAACAGTCATCGTCTGACCAACAACAATGAGGTGACAAGTCATAGGGGCGGCCCTCTGCAAGCCTGTTGGGAGTAGCCTGGCCAAATTGTCAGGTCACCTGATTCCCTGTGATCTATATGGGCTCCCCACATCAGGGGCAGGGCCAAAGAGTTCATTACCCGACCTAGCCTCTGATTCAGTAAGTGCCTGAGCATGCTCAGTAGCATGAAATACAGTTTCTGAAAAAAAGACTATCCGCTATAGCATGCTGTCTAGGCACAACACAGGACTTAGACCCGGCACGGAGTGCAAGTACAGTGCCTACAAGTAGTATTCAACCCCCTGCAGATTTAGCAGGTTTGATAAGATGCAAATAAGTTAGAGCCTGCAAACTTCAAACAAGAGCAGGATTTATTAACAGATGCATAAATCTTACAAACCAACAAGTTATGTTGCTCAGTTAAATTTTAATAAATTTTCAACATAAAAGTGTGGGTCAATTATTATTCAACCCCTAGGTTTAATATTTTGTGGAATAACCCTTGTTTGCAATTACAGCTAATAATCGTCTTTTATAAGACCTGATCAGGCCGGCACAGGTCTCTGGAGTTATCTTGGCCCACTCCTCCATGCAGATCTTCTCCAAGTTATCTAGGTTCTTTGGGTGTCTCATGTGGACTTTAATCTTGAGCTCCTTCCACAAGTTTTCAATTGGGTTAAGGTCAGGAGACTGACTAGGCCACTGCAACACCTTGATTTTTTCCCTCTTGAACCAGGCCTTGGTTTTCTTGGCTGTGTGCTTTGGGTCGTTGTCTTGTTGGAAGATGAAATGACGACCCATCTTTAGATCCTTGATGGAGGAGCGGAGGTTCTTGGCCAAAATCTCCAGGTAGGCCGTGCTATCCATCTTCCCATGGATGCGGACCAGATGGCCAGGCCCCTTGGCTGAGAAACAGCCCCACAGCATGATGCTGCCACCACCATGCTTGACTGTAGGGATGGTATTCTTGGGGTCGTATGCAGTGCCATCCAGTCTCCAAACGTCATGTGTGTGGTTGGCACCAAAGATCTCGATCTTGGTCTCATCAGACCAGAGAACCTTGAACCAGTCTGTCTCAGAGTCCTCCAAGTGATCATGAGCAAACTGTAGACGAGCCTTGACATGACGCTTTGAAAGTAAAGGTATCTTACGGGCTCGTCTGGAACGGAGACCATTGCGGTGGAGTACGTTACTTATGGTATTGACTGAAACCAATGTCCCCACTGCCATGAGATCTTCCCGGAGCTCCTTCCTTGTTGTCCTTGGGTTAGCCTTGACTCTTTGGACAAGCCTGGCCTCGGCACGGGTGGAAACTTTTAAAGGCTGTCCAGGCCGTGGAAGGCTAACAGTAGTTCCATAAGCCTTCCACTTCCGGATGATGCTCCCAACAGTGGAGACATGTAGGCCCAACTCCTTGGAAAGGGTTTTGTACCCCTTGCCAGCCTTGTGACCCTCCACGATCTTGTCTCTGATGGCCTTGGAATGCTCCTTTGTCTTTCCCATGTTGACCAAGTATGAGTGCTGTTCACAAGTTTGGGGAGGGTCTTAATTAGTCAGAAAAGGCTGGAAAAAGAGATAATTAATCCAAACATGTGAAGCTCATTGTTTTTTGTGCCTGAAATACTTCTTAATACTTTAGGGGAACCAAACAGAATTCTTGTGGTTTGAGGGGTTGAATAATAAATGACCCTCTGAATAAACTTTTCACAATTTAAAAAAAAAATAAAAAAAGAAATAAAATTCTTTTTTGCTGCAGTGCATTTCACACTTCCAGGCTGGTCTACAGTCCAAATGTCACAATGCCAAGTTAATTCCGAATGTGTAAACCTTCTAAATCTGCAGGGGGTTGAATACTACTTGTAGGCACTGTACCTGTGCAAAGAGGCTTTTCTCTGTCAGTGTGAAGCCCCACAGGTGTTGTGTTGGTGCATTACCTTCAGGGACTCCACGTGGAGGAAGAGTCTGGTCACACTTAGGTTGCTTCAGTAATACTATTGTATGTACTGAGGATTTCGATTGCGTTAGGGCAATGACAACCAGAGACGAGTTCTTGGTACAAAAGATGTTTTATAATATGTAACCGCAATATGTGCACAGAACAGAATATACACAATAATAAGTAACCGCAATATGTAAACAGAACAAAATATACACAGTAATATGTAACCGCAATATGCACACAGAACAGTATATACACAGTGGAACATAAAAGCAGTAAATACCTGCTGGGTTCAGAGCAAAGAGGAATTCCCGGGGCCGCACACCGGACTCCCCCAGGGAGACCACCAGGAGCGAACCCCTATACAGGGGCTGTCCGGCAATCACCCCAGAAGGCCTAAATGCGCAGCAGCCGGGACACAAAAAGGGCAACAGATATAGTCCAAAAAATGTCCGTACGTGATGTGAGTCCTAGGGTGGATATGAACGGAAGGGACCGGGCAGAAGTGCCGACCAGAGACGGCAGACAGAGTCCGAGCACAGTTGGATGAGAGGTGAAGTCCAGAGCTGGTGTCAGGTGTTTCAACTGGATCCAAACAGCAATCAGGAGATGAGAGCAGCAGGGCAGGAGTACACAGGAAGCAGTATACTCAGGCAACTAGACTAAGCTTAGGGGCGGCTTTTAAACAGATGGACAGGAAGTAGGGCAACAGAACAGAAAACTCCATGTTAACAAAGTGCAAGATCCTTCAAAAGAAAACTGGAAATCCCGGAACTCTGACAGCTTCTTTATATGTATTTTCGTGATGCCACTCTCAGTATTGCGGTCAGTGGGGACCGCCACTGCAGTGTAAGGGGACACCTGGGGCTGATGTTGGGTGCAGTTAGTTTTAGTGGCCTCCCGAGAGTGAGTCAAGCACCAGGGCCCTGTGTAAGTGTGTTGAGCAGCAGGTCGCAGAATGACTCAGGCACAGTCCAAACGAGCATGCGCTGTAGCCCAAAATTAAGACTTTGCCTCAGGAATGACACAGTCAGGCAGAGCATGCTCAGTTGGCGAAACACTGGAGTTAGGCTGCGGCTGGGGTAAATCGGCACACAGGAAGGAGCAACTGCGGAAACACTTCGTTCAATTGTGAGGGGAGTCATTTTGGAATTTGGTGAGGAGTACCGTAACGCCAGTGAGCAGCATCCTTTGCCACAGAACAACATTCTTCCGGTGCTGTCTATACTGTTAACCATGATAGGAGCGTAAAGTCTGTATTTATGGCAACTGGACATCCCATTACCCGGGTACGGTAGGCTGTGCCCAGACAGTAATGCGTGCACGCAACACTTTGTTTTATTATGAAAACACATCTGTTCTGGGTAGGACGACTATATAAACAATCACACTTGCTGCCTCTGCACTGTCAAATTGTCACGTACAGTTTAAATCATAGAGGGACAGCGACACATGTTTGCATTGAATGTTGCTTTTCAATATTTACATGACTGTTGCAAAGCTGTGTGGTTTGCATTCACACTGTTATCATATGCCTTATCTGTGAGGCTTCAGCTAACAAGGGTATTCAGGGTGGGTGATGTGTTTTGTCTATGTTTAGGTAGATAACTGGGAAGCTCTTGTGATGCGCCACTAGTAAGTTGTCTTCACACACACACACACACAAACACACAATTACTGCTGCTACGCAGAGGGCTTAGCAAGCAGTAGGCAACTGAATAGATTGTTCTATTATTTCTATTTAATGCATGGTTCTTATTGTTTGTTTTGGGAAAGTGAAAGAATCATTTATGAACCCAACTGCAAACAGTGCTTTTCATGTTGCATGGTTTTGCTGCATAATGTGGATCCCACCAAATACAAGACTTAAAATGAAGCAGAAGTCGCAAAAGGGAATTTCACTGTGCTACAATGCGGCCTAGCGGGGCTGTGCAACCACCGCCTGCCCCATCACGTGCATCTGCGTGCTCTTCATCCTCTGTGACTGTGAGGACAGCAGTCACACATGCTTTTTCACACTGAACTTCCACCCCGTTACCCGTAAGCGGGAGTGTGATTGGCAGGTCATCACTTGATTTTTAAGTGCAAACAGAAGGTATTGTTGAGCTGTCAGACATCGAGAGAACCACCATTGGATGAAGGAAACATTATATCCACGCCTGCACCGTCGTGAAAGATTGGCTGCACTACCTGCAGTTAATTATTGCGTTCCAGAAATGGAAAGGAGTGTAGAATGCACAGGTGTTGTACCTTGCTTGGCAGCAAAGGAACAATATCTTAGTATTCCAGACAATTTTAGGATAGCAGAAAATGTGTCACCTCTTTGCGCAAATTAAATAGCGTGTCAAAAGTGGGCAGGTGGGTACAGTGGCCGTGTTCTGTGTGTACCAGGACAGTAAAGAAAGCCTCACTTTCTATCCCCCCTAATGATGAAATGCAGTAAGGAATTCCCTGAGTTTGCTATAAAAATAGCGTTGCAAAATGTGCATGAGGGTGTCATGCAGAGGTGCTAGAAATAGCTTGGCACCAGTGGAACACTAATGGAAGTACAACAGCCACTTTTTGTATGCCACAAAATGGCAGCATTTTTTGCTATTATTATAGCTTATTAAAAACAGAGCAAGAGGGTGTCATGCAGAGGTGCTAGAAATAGCTTGGCACCAGTGGGGCACAAATGGAGTACAACAGCCACTTTTTGTATGCCACTAAATGGCAGCATTTTTTGCTATTATTATAGCTTATTAAAAACAGAGCAGGAGGGTGTCAAGCAGAGGTGCTAGAAATAGCTTGGCACCAGTGGGGCACAAATGGAGTACCACAGCCACTTTTTGTATGCCACTAAATGGCGGCATTTTTTGCTATTATTATAGCTTATTAAAAACAGAGCAGGAGGGTGTCATGCAGAGGTGCTAGAAATAGCTTGGCACCCGTGGGGCACAAATGGAGTACAACAGCCACTTTTTGTATGCCACTAAATGGCAGCATTTTTTGCTATTATTATAGCTTATTAAAAACAGAGCAGGAGGGTGTCATGCAGGGTGCTAGAAATAGCTTGGCACCAGTGGGGCACAAATGGAGCACAACAGTCACTTTTTGTATGCCACTAAATGGCAGCATTTTTTGCTATTATTATAGCTTATTAAAACAGAGCAGGAGGGTGTCATGCAGAGGTGCTAGAAAAAGCTTGGCACCAGTGGGCTACAAATGGAGTACAACAGCCACTTTTTGTATGCCACTAAATGGCAGCATTTTTTGCTATTATTATAGCTTATTAAAAACAGAGCAGGAGGATGTCATGCAGAGGTGCTAGAAATAGCTTGGCACCAGTGGGGCACAAATGGAGTACAACAGCCACTTATTGTATGCCACTAAATGGCAGCATTTTTTGCTATTATTATAGCTTATTAAAAACAGAGCAGGAGGGTGTCATGCAGAGGTGCTAGAAATAGCTTGGCACCAGTGCGGCGCAAATGGAGTACAACAGCCACTTTTTGTA
Source organism: Anomaloglossus baeobatrachus (assembly GCF_048569485.1). Classification (NCBI taxonomy): domain Eukaryota; kingdom Metazoa; phylum Chordata; class Amphibia; order Anura; family Aromobatidae; genus Anomaloglossus; species Anomaloglossus baeobatrachus. Next base: position 339,043,617 of record NC_134353.1, on the reverse strand, counting down.
TGCCACTAAATGGCAGCATTTTTTGCTATTATTATAGCTTATTAAAAACAGAGCAGGAGGGTGTCATGCGGAGGTGCTAGAAATAGCTTGGCACCAGTGGGGCACAAATGGAGTACAACAGCCACTTTTTGTATGCCACTAAATGGCAGCATTTTTTGCTATTATTATAGCTTATTAAAACAGAGCAGGAGGGTGTCATGCAGAGGTGTTGGAAATAGCTTGGCACCAGTGGGGCACTAATGGAAGTTCAACAGCCACTTTTAGGATGCCACTAAGTTTACTCAGTGTTTGCTAGTATAATGGCTTAGTAACAATGAGTTTGAGTGTGCAATGCAGTGGTGCTGCAAATAGCTTTGCACCAGTGGGGCACTAATGGAAGTCCAACAGCCACTTTTAGGATGCCACTAAGTTTACTCAGTGTTTGCTAGTATAATGGCTTAGTAACAATGAGTTTGAGTGTGCAATGCAGTGGTGCTGCAAATAGCTTTGCACCAGTGGGACACTAATGGAAGTCCAATAGCCACTTTTAGGATGCCACTAAGTTTACTCAGTGTTTGCTAGTATAATGGCTTAGTAACAATGAGTTTGAGTGTGCAATGCAGAGGTGCTGCACATAGATTTGCACTAGTGGGACACTAATGGAAGTCCAGCAGCCACTTTTAGGATGCCACTAAGTTTACTCAGTGTTTGCTAGTATAATGGCTTAGTAACAATGAGTTTGAGTGTGCAATGCAGTGGTGCTGCAAATAGCTTTGCACAAGTGGGACACTAATGGAAGTCCAACAGCCACTTTTAGGATGCCACTAAGTTTAATCAGTGTTTGCTAGTATAATGGCTTAGTAACAATGAGTTTGAGTGTGCAATGCAGTGGTGCTGCAAATAGCTTTGCACCAGTGGGACACTAATGGATGTCCAACAGCCACTTTTAGGATGCCACTAAGTTTACTCAGTGTTTGCTAGTATAATGGCTTAGTAACAATGAGTTTGAGTGTGCAATGCAGTGGTGCTGCAAATAGCTTTGCACCAGTGGGACACTAATGGAAGTCCAACAGCCACTTTTAGGATGCCACTAAGTTTACTCAGTGTTTGCTAGTATAATGGCTTAGTAACAATGAGTTTGAGTGTGCAATGCAGAGGTGCTGCACATAGATTTGCACTAGTGGGACACTAATGGAAGTCCAGCAGCCACTTTTAGGATGCCACTAAGTTTACTCAGTGTTTGCTAGTATAATGGCTTAGTAACAATGAGTTTGAGTGTGCAATGCAGTGGTGCTGCAAATAGCTTTGCACCAGTGGGACACTAATGGAAGTCCAACAGCCACTTTTAGGATGCCAATAAGTTTAATCAGTGTTTGCTAGTATAATGGCTTAGTAGCAATGAGTTTGAGTGTGCAATGCAGTGGTGCTGCAAATAGCTTTGCACCAGTGGGACACTAATGGAAGTCCAACAGCCACTTTTAGGATGCCACTAAGTTTACACAGTGTTTGCTAGTATAATGGCTTAGTAACAATGAGCTTGAGTGTGCAAAGGGCAGGAGGGTACAGTGGCAGGATTGCGGGTCTGGGTAGAGGAAAGGAAGCCTTCCATTCTATCCCTCCTAATGGGGAAATGCAGCGAGGAAATCCCTGACCTTAGCTACACAGACGCTGTCATCTTGTGTAGCTGTTAAAATCTGTTTTCACGGACCTGACTGTCACCTATGGCTCTGACCCTACTGGTATTAGCCCTTACAAGGACTAATAGAAACTTCTATCCCTATTCTGTATAGCGCTGTGTATAGAGCGTACACAGCAGTATCGGAGATAGGCGCTGCGCCAGCGGTGACTGACACCAAGACGCAGAAGGCAGATAATGGCGTGCTGGAGGAAAATGTCCGTTTTTATAATGCAGGGACATGTGACATGGACATCCTATCACACATGCCGTTGCTTCTCTGGCTAAAAGTCCACTTAGCTGTGTGTGTGTCTCGGATTGGCTGACATGCTGGCCCGCCCCACTACACGCGCGCGCTTAGGGAAGGAAGACAAGGAAAAAAAAAAAATGGCTATCGCCATTATCCAAACAGCAGTGATCTGAATGCGCTGTTCCCGCACACTATACACTGAAATTTCATAATAGTGTGAGTCACAGAGTGACTTACACTATTACAGCGGAAAGTCAGCTAGTAATTAGCTTGTCTTTTTGCTGCTAGAACCGTTCTCGAACGTAACTAGAACTATCGAGCTTTAGCAAAAAGCTCGAGTTCTAGTTCGATCTAGAACAGCCCCCAAAATCACTCGAACCGCGAACTGGAGAACCGCGAACCGCGCTCAACTCTAATCTCTACCTAATCACAGAGAGCGGTGCAGAGAGACCTGGCCCGACATGTGTCGCTAAGCAGCTTCATCAGGGGCGGTGGGTGTCACATAGTGCAGCAAACATACAAAGATATTTATACCCATGTGGCTAAAACACAGATTTCCTACCGGTGTGGTGCATGATCCTCATAGCGCCCTCGATCAGGAAGTGCATAGAGTAGCAGGAAGTTATTTTCAAAGCCCTGTATAGCACTTGCGCAAAGTACGGACTTAACTATAAATGTGAATACAAACGACTACGTAGTCGTTATTGAACTGCAAAGGGTCCACATATTAACCTTCCTAATCTTTCCTGCAAAACCCAGACTCGTTCTCTGCGAGGACTAATCTAGACTAAGCTCCCAGTTCTATTGTGGGGACAGCCCAGGTGGATATGGGGATCATAACTAGGGATGATCGAATACTTTGATTATTCGGCTTCGCGAATAGTTTCCGAATACATCGCCGCTATTCGACTATTCGCGAATATTCGATGCGCAATGTAAGTCTATGGGAAACCAGAATAACAACTATTCGGTACTATTCGGGCTTCCCATAGACTCGCACATTGCACATCAAATAGTCGAATAGCAGCGAGGTATTCGGAAAATATTTGCGAAGCTGAATATTCGATCATCCCTAATCATAACCAATTTTCCCTTCTCTTTTATGGAGTGGGTTGCGATAGACTGCATCGCAGTGCAGTGTTTTTTTTGCATTTTTCACATTTTCAGCAAACTTGCATGAAGAGTACGATCTTGGGGTTTTAAATTTAAAAAATATTCTGGACTGATCAAAAGCATCCATTATTAGTTGCTCATTCACTTATATCCTATCTTTGTCGTTATTGATGATGTGAACTCTATGTACTTAGACCGTAGCATATATGGTTGTGATTTGCATTACAAATATTTGTGATCTCATTTTCTAGAACTTCTCAAAGAAAAGCTTTGTTATTTTGTATAATACTTGCAATGTAAGAGAAGTATTAGAAAAACTGTTGTTTACACATGGAAACCACTGGTGAAGAATTTTGCTTTTTTACTGCATACTTTTATTTCGTTTTTATTGTTGTGCTGCTATGAATGCTGTCTGTATGTCTCAGTAATAATACCTTATTAATATTTTTGTCGCATTGCTTACTAAGACATAATCGAGCAAAGCTAGTATTATGTTTTTTCTATTAATCAGACTGCTAGTAAGCCTTAAGCATGTATTTGCTAATAAGTCAAGCTGACCTGTTTATTCACACAAGCCATAATTACAATAAAACAGAGCTATAATAAGATCTGTCAAGAGCACCTGCAGGCGACAAAGAGTTTCTTTTTATTTTATTTGGAATAAAAAGTTAAATAAGGAAAAAGTGCAGCATGGAGCCATAAAAGATGTTCAGCCTTTACATTTGTCAACTATGTTGCTAAAATTATTGTATTTTTCTGACTATAAGATGCACTTTGTTCCTACCAAGTTGTCCAATTAGATTGTCTTAAAGCGGCGTTACACGCCACAATATATCGTGCAATGGCATGAGCGATCGCACCCACCCCCATCGTTTGTGCGTCACGGTCAATTCATTGCCTGTGGCGCACAATGTCGTTAATCCCCGTTACATGTACTTACCTCCCACACGACCTCGCTGTGGGCGGCGAACATCCTCTTCCTGAAGGGGGACGGACATTCAGCGTCACAGTGGCGTCACTAAGCGGCCGCCCATTAGAAGCGGAGGGGCGGAGATGAGTAGCCGTAACATCCTGCCCACCTCCTTCCTTCCTCATTGCTGGCGAGACGCAGGTAAGCTGCAGTTCGTCGTTCCCGGAGTAGGACACGTAGCGATGTCTTCTGCCTCGGGAACGACAAACAACCGGCGCGCAGAAAGAGGAGCGACATTATGAAAATGAACGACGTGTCACCGAGCAACGATAAGGTGAGTATTTTTGCTCGTTAACAGTCGTTCGTGCGTGTCACACGCTACGACATCTCTAAGGATGCCGGATGTGCGTCACGAATTCCGTGACCCCGATGACATATCGTTAGATATATCGTAGCGTGTAACACCGCCTTTAGGCTGTGTGCGCATGTTGCGTTTTTTCCTGCTTTTTGCCTGTGTTTAAAACTGCAGCATGTCATTGTCAAAATGCATGCGTTGTGTTTTCGCAGCAAAGTCTATGAGAAGTCAGCAAATTCCATGCGCACGTTGCTTTCTTAAACGCAGCATTTTGGATGCCAAATACTTGACAAAATCAATGCATTTAAAAAAGCAGCATGTCACTTCCTTTGTGCGTTTTTGTTGCATTTTGCATCCATGGAAATGAATGAGGTGTGTCAAAACGCAACCAAAATGTTTAGCTGTGCGCTTGTGTAGCACCCCTGACTACATCAGGGTGCTACAGGGAACTGCATCCTGTCCCCCCAGGGTGCAGGTTCCCATTAACAGTGTCACTAACACCCGCACTACAAATCCCAACCACACCACACACCAGACCTGTACAGACACACCAGTGGGTTGGTCAGGTTGGAGCAGGGCCGCCCACCTAGGTGTCAGGCAGACTGGTGGGAGGGAAGACAAGGAGTTGAGAGTTATCCCTCAAAGAGTAAGGAGCTAGGGAGTTGGATCTCCCAGGGAGGCGACAGGTTGGGTCACAGACGGTGGTCCGGGACCACAGGAGTCGGGGACTGGCAGTAGTGACGTTGGAAAGGGGTGCGACGGACATCGTCATGTAGGACTGTCGGCACCAGCAAGCCCAAAAGAACTTACTGGTACCGAGCACGGCGGGGTGCAGGACCCTAGATCAGGGAAGAGCTTCAAGTGCCTTGATAATTAACCTGTGGAGAATAGTCTCTTTATGAACTTTCTCCAAGAGCTCAGAGATTGAAGGCATCAGCACAACGCGGGGGATAGGTTCTCCAAACTACACAACCCACTAAAATCCCAAGTGCCAGCCATCAAGAGCACAGCTGCCATACACACGGGTAGCGGGGCCCCGAAAGTTTCAAGCCGAGGGGCCACAACGGTCAATCAATTTGTGCATGGAGGCAGGGCTTCGGACTTACCAAGTGACACTGGTGGGAACGGGACCTGGACGGGCTCCCCCCGTAGAGATTGCGGTGCCTAGAGACTTTGGTTTAACATCTGTGTGAGTGTCTGCTTATTCCACCTAATCCAGCACCACGACCACCGCAGTGAGTAATCTGACCCCTGCACCCTGCTTTTCAAGGCCAAGCCACCCGTTTACCAAATCCCCACTGTCTGGGGCCTTCCCTACTTGCGGAGTGACTGACACCTGGCTGCCCTCACAACATCTTCCCCGGTACTCCCTTCGGCAGCGGCGGTACTCCCCTTTACCGCAACCTGCAGGTGGCGTCACAAACATTCATCCCCTGTAAATACTCACTTTACATTTGAGTGGCCGCAAGCCCCCCGGGTCCGGAGACCCTTGAGCCACAGCAATCCCGGATCCGAGCAGTTTGACTGCTGCAGGGGCGGCACACTTGCACTGCATTTTTGTTGCGTTCTGCATGCTTTTTTGACAACCAAAATGCAGGTCTTTTGGTCTGTCTATGTCGATGTTGGTCTCGCTCTCTCTCTCGATCTGTCTGTCTGTCAGTCTCTCTCTCTGTCGGTTGGTTGGTCGGTCTCTGTGTGTCGATGTCAGTTTCTTCTCTCTGTGTCGATGTCGGTTTCTTTCTCTCGGTCAGTCTCTCTCTCTTTGTTGGTCGGTCTCTCTCTCTGTCTGTCGGTCTCTCTTTCTCTGTCGGTTGGTCAGTCGGTCTCTCCCTCTCTCTTTCATACTCTCCGATCTCCGGCGCTTCGCTGCACAGCTGCCACAAAGCTCTGGCGGCTTCTCCAGCTTTTGAAAATACTGGCCGCTCATTATTCCATCTTGTATTCACTGCTTCCCCCGCCCACTGGCGCCTATGATTGGTTGCATTCAGACAAGCCCCCACGCTGAGTGACAGCTATCTCACTGCAACCAATCACAGCCGCCGGGGGGCGGGTCTTTATCATGCAGTAAAATAAATAAATAATTAAAAAAGAAAACGGTATGCGGTCCCCCAAACGATACCCAGCCAAGATAAAGCCACACAGCTGGGGGCTGGTATTCTCAGGATGGGGAGCTCCACATTATGGGGAGCCCCCCAGCCTAAAAATTTCAGCCAGCAGCCTCCCAGAATTGTCGCATCCATTAGATGCGACAGTCCCGGGACCTTACCCGGCTCTTCCCGAATTGCCCTGGTACGTTGGCAATCGGGGTAATATTGAGAGCCCATAGCTGTTTATTTGGAATAAAAAACAAAAAAAAGACCCCTCTTTCACCACTTTATTAATCCCCAAACACCCCTCCAGGTTCGACGTAATCCAGACGAGGTCCCACAATTCAGCTCTGCTACATTGGAAGCTGACAGCGGCCATACAGAACGACCGTTCTCTGTCAGATCCACGCAGCAACTCAAGTGATTTGCGCTATTGGCGTTGACGTCACTTAAGTTACCCACAGCTGTCAGGTGGAGGACTTCAGCTGTGGTCGCGGGTAATCTGAGTGACGGCACCACTGATTGCACGGCTCACTTCAGTCACTCAAGTGATTTGTGGTCACCAGTGAGTCCTTCACCTGTGATCGCAAATCAGGCCGCGGCACACAGATAGAACCGCACGATGACAATGAAATCGGGTGAAGTTCATCCAAGTCCATTCTCATAGCACGGCTCTGTTTGTGTCTGCTGTCAGCGGGCATGAAGAGCTGAATTGCCATGAGACCACACTGTCAAAAATGCATGCAAAATGCATGCGCTTTGGATGCATTTTTTTTGTTAAACGCAGTGTTTAAAGATGCTAGAGGATGCATTTTTTTGACACTTACAGAATGCAGTGTGCACACATACCCTTATAGTCCGAATGTACCTGCCTCACTGTGGGTGGGGGTCAGTGACGTTGGCAGTGGAGCAGGGTCTCAGGAGGCAGGAGCAGGGTCACAGGAGGCAGGAGCAGGGTCACTACAGAAAAAAGCTGGCTGTTGCAGGAGCAGTGAATGTTCATTTCCCCCTTAAAGGTTAATGTTATTCACTGCTCCCAATGCCCATAATACCGCCTACCTCTCGGCACCAAGGTCAGTGATGGTAAAAGACTGTGAAAATTTTTACTTTCAATGACACTGGCGCCCAGAGGTGAGCTGGATTATGGGCTTTAGGAGCAGTGAATATGCATTTCCCTTTACTGAGGAAATAAATACAGTATTTACTGCTTCAGCTGCTATCGACTTCCTGCAGTGGCGAACCTGCTCCTGGCTTCAGAGCACCTGTGACTGCGGCCACATGGCGGTGACGTAATGCGCTGCCCGTCATTTACACATGAAGTGAGTTGCCGACATCAGAAAAGGATAGGGAGTGGAGGGAAGGGGAGTAGGATTGTTTATTTTTTTAAGTGTGCAGCATAAGGGGAAGCATATACACCATGATGGGCCGATAATGGGGGACATATATACCAGGATAAGGGACATATATACCAAAATGAGCCCATGATGGAAGACATAGAGTATATACCAATACAAGGAACATATATACCAGAAAGGAATCCAGGATGGGGAACATATATATACACCAGGATGAGGGACATTTATATCAGGGTGGAGGACATATCCACCAGGATGGGCCACATGTATAGCAGAATGGGGCACATATATATAGGGAAAGGCATCAGGATGGGGAAGATATATACCAGGATGAGGGACATATATACACCGGGAAGAGGCCCACAATGGGAAACATATACCAGGATGAGGGACATATATACAAGAATGGGGAGCATAAATATCAGGATGAGGGATATACATACCAGGATGGAGGACATATACACCAGGATGGGGCCCAGCATGGGGAAGATATATACCAGGATAACACATACAGTATATACCAGGAAGAGGCCGAAGATGGGAAACATATACAGTATACCAGGATGTGGCACATATATACCAAAAAGGGTCTGAAAAGGGGGAAACACTACAAAATAGAGGTACATTACTCCCATAACAGTACCAGCAAAATATCCTACTCCATAAGTGTGAGCAGCAGATCCCCCCCATAAGAGTGTGTGATCACTTAATTTTTTGCTTGAAATATTTTTCCCCTATTGTCCTCCTCTGAAACCTAGGAGTGTCTTATGCTCGGAAAATTACAGTAGCTAGTCACAAAATGATACCCATTACTTAGCTTGCCCATGGGATTAACTAATTTCTTATGTACAAGTTTTACATATATCCTTGCAGAATTTAATTTCTGAAAGAAAAAAAATGATTTCCAAATGCAGTAGCTAGAGATTAAAATAACTGCATTACAGATGAAATACTACATTTCATAACTTTGACAAAAACAGATTACATGATAAAGAAAATGGAGTGTCTGCATACACACACAAAGGAAATGAATGCTACCGCAACCTTGATTTGTAGTTTAATTATTACTTCATTATCGGAAACATGAAATCATGGCACAAAGGATTCATACTGTGCCTTGTAAAATGATATCAAGCTCCGCTCACGAGTCATCATTTACATAACAAGTTGCAGATAATATTTCATGCAGGTTACATCCTTACATGCTTTTGGATATTGCATACATTTAAAGTAGTTTTCCCTTAGTTTTTGTTTGATATGGATATTTCACGTGACATTTTCAATAAATGTTTACTGAGTATTTTAGCATAAAGAAGCATGAACAGACATTGTGAGAAAATGGCTGGTATATCTGTTCTTGTCATTTCAAAATGGCTTCCACCATCAGACTTGGTGCCGGCGGCTGTTTATTCCTGGTTTTTACCCTTCCACCCTTATACAGAACTATGGTCTTTGCTGAAAGAATTCTCAAGCATACAAGTCAGTGATCTGCAAAGTTAGTGCCGCTTTACACGCTGCGACATCGCTATATGTGGTGATCGCTGCCGTAGCGAACATTATCGCTACGGCAGCGTCACACGCACATACTTGTGTAGCGACGTCGCTGTGACCGGCGAACCGCTTCCTTTCTAAGGGGGCGGTTCATTCAGCGTCACAGCGATGTCACAGCAGCATCACTGAACCGCCGCCCAATAGAAAAGGAGGGGAGGAGATGAGCGTTCGGAACATGCAACCCACCTCCTTCCTTCCTCCTTTTCCGGTGGACGCAGGTAAGGAGGAGATGTTTGTCGTTCCTGCGGCGTCACACATAGCGATGTGTGCTGCCGCAGGAACAACAAAGAACATCGTTACTGCAGCAGCAACGATAATTGGGAATAGGGGACAGGTCACCGATGAGCGATTTTGAACGTTTTTGCGACGATTCAAAATCGCTCATAGGTGTCACACACAACGACATCACTAAAGCGGCCGGATGTGCGTTACAAATTCCGTGACCCCAACGAGATCGCTTTAGCTTTAGCGATCTCGTAGCATGTAAAGCCACCTTAAATGTTCAATGGTGAATTGAGATGAAAGTGACAAAACAGAGGCAAGGATCAGAACCGCATATAAGGTCCAAGAGTTACGAGGGGACATACTGTCGGAGCAACCAATGCAGATGCACAGGGCCAATGAGGTAAAGGGGGCCCATGCAGGGTGGTTAATAATGAGGGAAATCTGGTCTGTTGTTCAGAGCCTGAGGCCAAATGGCCAAATTTCCCTTGTCACAAGCAGCCCGCCAGGCAGGGAGTGATCCTGCAGCTCAGCTGCACAGTATAGACATTGGACCTGTTCACAGCTTCCTACCCAGCACTTACTCTGTGACACAGGTGCACTTGGCTTGATGACATCAGCAGGCCATGCGTGACTGTGTCATTGGAAGAGTACCCTGCAAGAGAAGAAGCAGTGCTGCAGGGGAATGTACAAAAAAAATAGTGATTTAAAAAAAAAAATATACACTGGGGAGAGGACAATAAGGAGGAGGGATGGGATCAGAGTAAGGTGTGGAAAATGGACTTCAGGGCCTAATAATATACATGGAGTGGAGAATGTTATATATGGATTTAAAATTCATTGACATCCTCCCCCACAATGCATTATATGGCCTTGATAGCCTCCTCCCAACTCACAATTCATTATATGGTTTTGATAGCATCCTCACATCCCACAAATCATTATATGACCCTCACTATCCTATCATCATACAATTTCTACCACCACAGCTGGTGGAATTGAGCTTTTTAATGAATTCTGGACTGCAAAGGGCCCGTATATTCTTCATGTACAGGGGCCCTCTTTTTGGTCTGTGTCCCCTAGTGAGCACACTGATGTGTGAATGTGGCATAAAACCATGGAGACACCTGAAATATGTTGATGCAGATTATACAGACTTATTTCATCAAGTCTACATAAAACATTGCTGGTTTTCCCCTCCAATACCAGACATTTTTTTATATATATAACTGAATATTTTATTGAATTTTTCAAAACAAACAAAGAGAAAATACATGGATATGGCCCGCAAACATGTGAGCAGTAATTTTAAACCATAAATCAGAACACACATCATATTATCCATTGATATATTAGAAACAAAGGATGTGACAAGACAGACAATACAATACAAGACAAGGAAACATAGGGAAGGAGGGGACGGAGTAGGGAGGATGAGTATATCAAACTTCCATCAGAACCATGCCGAGCTATCATTCTTTATTAGCCCAGTAAGTATCCCAAACACTCTCAAAATTATCCACCATGTTATTTGACATGGCGGATAGATACTCCATCCTCCTCACATCTTGGATCCTAGAATGGAGATTACTAAGTGAGGGCGGATGGGCTAACTTCCAGTTACGGGCAATCAGACACCTGGCTGCTGTGGTTATATGTAACAGTAACCGCTTCACTCTCCTCCCCAACTGGACAGGTTGAATATTCAGTAGATAGAATTTAGGATCTAAGGGTATCTTAAGATCGGCTACTTTGTAAATAAGAGATTTATAAAAAAGCAAAAAAGAAAATATCATTACTTACAGCAAGATGGAATTGCAGCTGTATATTGCTCAGGCCAAAAGACTACTACTACTCCAGCAGGATACAGCTAAACCCCCACTAGGTGGAGGCAACACAGGTGCAGGTGAAGCCATTCACACTCACTTCCAAATATGGAGGAGGTGATGGCTGGATGGTAAAACTGCACACTGGTGGCTTGCATAGAGCACTGTTCACACTAGCAGACGCACAGTCACAAACCCGCAGCCTATTAGGTGACGCCCATACTATTAGATCAGGCGGGCTGCCAAGCCGTACCCCCACTGCGCGCTACGTAGGGACAGAAACTCTGATAGCAAGGCCTTACAAAAAGGGGCCTGGCTGTATCCTGTACAAAAAAGTTTTTGAGGTTTTTTGTTAGCGTTATGGCCATAAGACGTAAGCCTACAACCCTCGTCACGGGAACCTCATGCTTGTAGGTCCCTACACTATATATAATATAAAAAAGCAAAAAAGAAAATATCATTACTTACAGCAAGATGGAATTGCAGCTGTATATTGCTCAGGCCAAAAGACTACTACTACTCCAGCAGGATACAGCTAAACCCCCACTAGGTGGAGGCAACACAGGTGCAGGTGAAGTCATTCACACTCACTTCCAAATATGGAGGAGGTGATGGCTGGATGGTAAAACTGCACACTGGTGGCTTGCATAGAGCACTGTTCACACTAGCAGACGCACAGTCACAAACCCGCAGCCTATTAGGTGACGCCCATACTATTAGATCAGGCGGGCTGCCAAGCCGTACCCCCACTGCGCGCTACGTAGGGACAGAAACTCTGATAGCAAGGCCTTACAAAAAGGGGCCTGGCTGTATCCTGTACAAAAAAGTTTTTGAGGTTTTTTGTTAGCGTTATGGCCATAAGACGTAAGCCTACAACCCTCGTCACGGGAACCTCATGCTTGTAGGTCCCTACACTATATATAATATAAAAAAGCAAAAAAGAAAATATCATTACTTACAGCAAGATGGAATTGCAGCTGTATATTGCTCAGGCCAAAAGACTACTACTACTCCAGCAGGATACAGCTAAACCCCCACTAGGTGGAGGCAACACAGGTGCAGGTGAAGCCATTCACACTCACTTCCAAATATGGAGGAGGTGATGGCTGGATGGTAAAACTGCACACTGGTGGCTTGCATAGAGCACTGTTCACACTAGCAGACGCACAGTCACAAACCCGCAGCCTATTAGGTGACGCCCATACTATTAGATCAGGCGGGCTGCCAAGCCGTACCCCCACTGCGCGCTACGTAGGGACAGAAACTCTGATAGCAAGGCCTTACAAAAAGGGGCCTGGCTGTATCCTGCTTTTTTATATTATATATAGTGTAGGAACCTACAAGCATGAGGTTCCCGTGACGAGGGTTGTAGGCTCACGTCTTATGGCCATAACGCTAACAAAAAACCTCAAAAACTTTTTTGTACAGGATACAGCCAGGCCCCTTTTTGTAAGGCCTTGCTATCAGAGTTTCTGTCCCTACGTAGCGCGCAGTGGGGGTACGGCTTGGCAGCCCGCCTGATCTAATAGTATGGGCGTCACCTAATAGGCTGCGGGTTTGTGACTGTGCGTCTGCTAGTGTGAACAGTGCTCTATGCAAGCCACCAGTGTGCAGTTTTACCATCCAGCCATCACCTCCTCCATATTTGGAAGTGAGTGTGAATGGCTTCACCTGCACCTGTGTTGCCTCCACCTAGTGGGGGTTTAGCTGTATCCTGCTGGAGTAGTAGTAGTCTTTTGGCCTGAGCAATATACAGCTGCAATTCCATCTTGCTGTAAGTAAGTAAATAAGAGATTGTACCAACTTCCAGAAGCATTGGATATTTGCGCATACCCATAATATGTGCGGTATATCTTCCCCTGTAGTACCAAATCTCAAGCAGTTGTCGGGTATAGTTGGATTTAGTTTATGTAGTAGTGATGGGGTGTGATACCAATACATGAGTAATTTATACTGGTTTTCCTTATAGACATAGCACGAGGATGTTTTTGAGGCAGTATCCCAAATCTGTTTCAACATACATAAGGGAATGGTCTCACCAAGAAAATCCTCCCATTTACTCATATATGTATGATTTGGCTTGTCTTCTGGGTAGGGAGTAATTAAAATGCGATATATGTCCGAAATAAGGCCCTTGGTGGAGACCCCAGCTCTACATAAACTTTCAAAGAGTGTAGGGGTAGAGACTTCTAGAGAGGAAAAAGGGGAGTGCATCAGATGTCTAACTTGTAGGTACCTATATTGGGAGTTGCCAGGGAGATTAAAATTAGTTGATATTGTGCGTATATAAATGAATAAAATTATTATTATTATTATTATGGGAGAAGGACCCTGGACCATGGTCTACAATGTCAGCAAAACAAAAGAGCTTCCTGTAGAACCATGTCTTAGTCACAGCACCTTGCATACCATCTGGCATCTTGGGGTTAAAAAGAAAGGAAGTCAAAGGAGAGCGTTCAGATTTAGGTGGATTTCTTTACATAGCAATCCCAGATCTTCTTAGTGAAGGCTATGGAGCCCAGGGTATGTGGATCAGGCTTGTTAGATGAGGTGCCCCAGAAGTAAGGTTTGGGATGCGTTGGGGCTAGCCATAGTTTCTCTATTTCCATCCATCTAGAGAAGGCACAGCGATTAGACCATGCAGGGGTGTGACGTAAGTGTACTACCCAGTAATATTTAGTTATCAGGGACCCCCAGGCCTCCTCTCAGTCTACTGTCCAGCAAAGTCATTTTTTTAATTCTATGTCTCTTATGGGCACAAACAAATTGAAGTATAATGGACTGTATATTGCGTAACTCTTTGTATGGTACACACACCAGAAGGGGCTCAAATAAATAAAGCAGCTTTGGCACAACAGACATTTTGACAACAGAGATTCTTCCTAATAAAGACAGTGGGAGCTTGTTCCAATTAAGTAGGAGTCTTTTTAGTTCAGTAAATAATCTAGGATAGTTATGTTGATACTAGAAGGTGGCCCGATTCTACGCATCGGGTATTCTAGAATTTACGTATTGTGTAGTTAATGTATGATTTTTGTTATATATATAGATGTTGTTGTGTGTAGTTACCAAGTGTTTGTGTAGGGAGCTGTACATGTTCTGGGTGTTGTCTGGGTGTGGGGAGGGTGAGAACGGTGTTGTTTGTGTGTTGCGTTGTGTGTGTTGCGTTGTTTGTGGAGCGCTGTGTGTGTGTGTTGCGCGGTTTGTGTGGGTGTGGGGTGTGTGTGTGTGTTTTGGTGGGAGGTATGTTTTGTGCAATGTGTGTGTTGTGCGGCATGTGCGTATATTTGTGTGTGCCGCGCTGTTTGTGTGTTGGGTGTCTGTGTAGGGCGGTGTTTGTGGTTCCCAGTGTGTGTGTGTGGTGTGTTGTGCAGTGCGTGTGTGGTGGTGTGTGTGTGTTTTGGGGGGAGGTGTGCACCCCCCCATCGTGCTCCATCCCCCATGCTACGCACTCCCCATCGTGCTCCATCCCCCATGCTGCGCACCCCCCATCGTGCTCCATCCCCCATGCTGCGCACCCCCCATCGTGCTCCATCCCCCATGCTACGCACTCCCCATCGTGCTCCATCCCCCATGCTACGCACCCCCCATCGTGCTCCATCCCCCATGCTGTGCACTCCCCATCGTGCTCCATGTCCCATGCTGCTCACCCCCCATCGTGCTCCATCCCCCATGCTGCTCACCCCCCATCGTGCTCCATCCCCCATGCTGCGCACCCCCCATCGTGCTCCATACCCCATGCTGCTCACCCCCCATCGTGCTCCATCCCCCATGCTGCTCACCCCCCATCGTGATCCATCCCCCCATGCTGCTCACCCCCCATCGTGCTCCATCCCCTATGCTGCTCACCCCCCATCGTGCTCCATCCCCCATGCTGCGCACCCCCCATTGTGCTCCATACCCCATGCTGCTCACCCCCCATTGTGCTCCATACCCCATGCTGCTCACCCCCCATTGTGCTCCATCCCCCATGCTACGCACTCCCCATCGTGCTCCATCCCCCATGCTACGCACCCCCCATCGTGCTCCATCCCCCATGCTGCGCACCCCCCATCGTGCTCCATCCCCCATGCTGCGCACCCCCCATCGTGCTCCATCGCCCATGCTGCGCACCCCCCATCGTGCTCCATCGCCCATGCTGCACACTTCCCATCGTGCTCCATCCCCCATGCTGCACACTCCCCATCGTGCTCCATCCCCCTATGCTGCGCACTCCCCATCGTGATACATCCCCCATGCTGCGCACCCCCCATCGTGCTCCATCCCCCATGCTGCACACTCCCCATCGTGTTCCATCCCCCATGCTGTGCACTCCCCATCCTGCTCCATCCCCCATGCTACGCACCCCCCATCGTGCTCCATCCCCCATGCTGCGCACCCCCCATCGTGCTCCATCCCCCATGCTGCGCACCCCCCATCGTGCTCCATCGCCCATGCTGCGCACCCCCCATCGTGCTCCATCGCCCATGCTGCACACTTCCCATCGTGCTCCATCCCCCATGCTGCACACTCCCCATCGTGCTCCATCCCCCTATGCTGCGCACTCCCCATCGTGATACATCCCCCATGCTGCGCACCCCCCATCGTGCTCCATCCCCCATGCTGCACACTCCCCATCGTGCTCCATCCCCCATGCTGCGCACCCCCCATCGTGCTCCATCCCCCATGCTGCGCACCCCCCATCGTGCTCCATCGCCCATGCTGCGCACCCCCCATCGTGCTCCATCGCCCATGCTGCACACTTCCCATCGTGCTCCATCCCCCATGCTGCACACTCCCCATCGTGCTCCATCCCCCTATGCTGCGCACTCCCCATCGTGATACATCCCCCATGCTGCGCACCCCCCATCGTGCTCCATCCCCCATGCTGCACACTCCCCATCGTGTTCCATCCCCCATGCTGTGCACTCCCCATCCTGCTCCATCCCCCATGCTACGCACCCCCCATCGTGCTCCATCCCCCATGCTGCGCACCCCCCATCGTGCTCCATCCCCCATGCTGCGCACCCCCCATCGTGCTCCATCGCCCATGCTGCGCACCCCCCATCGTGCTCCATCGCCCATGCTGCACACTTCCCATCGTGCTCCATCCCCCATGCTGCACACTCCCCATCGTGCTCCATCCCCCTATGCTGCGCACTCCCCATCGTGATACATCCCCCATGCTGCGCACCCCCCATCGTGCTCCATCCCCCATGCTGCACACTCCCCATCGTGTTCCATCCCCCATGCTGTGCACCCCCCATCGTGCTCCATCCCCCATGCTGCGCACTCCCCATCGTGCTCCATGCCTCATGCTGCTCACCCCCCATCGTGCTCCATCCCCCATGCTGCTCACCCCCCATCGTGCTCCATCCCCCATGCTGCGCACCCCCCATCGTGCTCCATACCCCATGCTGCTCACCCCCCATCGTGCTCCATCCCCCATGCTACGCACTCCCCATCGTGCTCCATCCCCCCATGCTGCTCACCCCCCATCGTGCTCCATCCCCTATGCTGCTCACCCCCCATCGTGCTCCATCCCCCATGCTGCGCACCCCCCATCGTGCTCCATACCCCATGCTGCTCACCCCCCATCGGGCTCCATCCCCCATGCTATGCACTCCCCATCGTGCTCCATCCCCCATGCTACGCACCCCCCATCGTGCTCCATCCCCCATGCTGCGCACCCCCCATCGTGCTCCATCCCCCATGCTGCGCACTCCCCATCGTGCTACATCCCCCATGCTGCGCACCCCCCATCGTGCTCCATCCCCCATGCTGCACACTCCCCATCGTGCTCCATCCCCCATGCTGCGCACTCCCCATCGTGCTCCATCCCCCATGCTGCGCACCCCATCGTGTTCCATCCCCCATGCTGCGCACTCCCCATCGTGCTCCATCCCCCATGCTATAATAGTTCTCCTATTATACTCAGAGAGGAGTATAATAGGAGGACTATAATAGGAGGAGTAGTCCTGGGGGGACAGGAGTATAATGCCGGCTCCCTGCACATGTATACCGGGAGCCGGTGTACGCTGGTAACTATGATACACATCGGGTAACTAAGGGACCTTAGTTACCCGATGTGTATAATGGTTACCAGCGTTCACCGGCTCCGTCACGATCCCAGCAGCGCAAGGTTATGTCTGGCACTGCTGGGATCGTGACGGAGCCGGTGTACACTGGTAACTATGATACACATCGGGTAACTAAGGGACCTTAGTTACCCGATGTGTATAATGGTTACCAGCGTTCACCGGCTCCGTCACGATCCCAGCAGCGCAAGGTTATGTCTGGCGATGCGTGCGGAGGGCCGGGGCGAGTGTCCAATCCGTGCGGGGGGCGGGGCCAGGCCGAGGCGTGCAACCAATCCGTGGGGGGGGGGCGGGGCCAGGCCGAGCCAGCGGCCAATCAGCTTTGTGTCACCGTAAGGACACAATTTTGGAGCAAGACAGACAGACAGACAGAATAAGGCAATTATATATATAGATAAGAGCTTATACTTAGTTGTATCCCCAAGTAAGTGAAGGATGTATCGTTCCATTTATAGTTGTAATTTTCTCGCAAGGAGGACACCCGCGCCGGCGGAATATTAAGGGGCAAAGCCTCTGTTTTGCTCTGATTGACCTTATACCCTGACAGCCTTCCAAATTGTAATAATAGTATGCAAATTCGGAAGGGTGATCTGTGGATGGGACAATATCAATAAAACATCATCTGCATATAAAGATAACAAACTCTTTGTTTCGCAACAATACCCCACGAATATTAGGGTCTATAATACTATTGTATGAACTGAGGATTTCGATTGCATTAGGGCAATGACAACCAGAGACGGGTTCTTGGTGCAAGACGTTTATAATATGCAACCAATAATATGTACACAGAACAGAACATAAACACAGTAGAACATAAACACAGTAAATACCTGCCAGGTTCGGAGCAAAGGGGAATTCCCGGGGCCGCACACCGGACTCCCCCAGGGAGACCACCAGGAGCGAACCCCTATACAGGGGCTGTCTGGCGATCAACCCAGAAGGCCTAAATGCGCAGCAGCCGGGACACGAAAGGGCAACAGGTATAGTCCAAAAATGTCCGTACGTGATGTGAGTCCTAGGGTGGATATGAAACGGAAGGAACCGGGCAGAAGTACCAACCAAAGACGGCAGACGGAGTCCGGGCACAGCTTGATGAGACCAGGTGAAGTCCAGAGCCGGTGTCGGGTGTTTTCAACAGGATCCAAATAGTAATCAGGAATCAAGAGCAGCAGGGCAGGAGTAGACAGGAAGCAGTATACTCTGGCAACTAGACTAAGCTTAGGGGCGGGCTTTTAAACAGATGAACAGGAAGTAGGGCAACAGAACAGAAAACTCCATGTTAACCAAGGGCAAAATCCTTCAGAAGAAAACTGGAAATCCTGGAACTCTGACAGGGTCCATGTGAATAGCAGCAGCCAATGGCTCAATGCACATAACAAAGAGAAGGAGAGACAACGGACACCCCTGACAAGTGCCGTTGTGTATCTGACACGGTTGGGATGTGGCATGAAGAAGCTTGACCGAAGCTGAGGGGCATGAATATAGACTTTTCAGGGCAGTAATAAATGCACCCGAAATTCCAAAATGACGCAACGTCTCAAACATGAATGGCCACCTCAGACGGTCAAACGCCTTCTCCGCATCCAAACTGAGGAGTGCCTCATTCTCCGTCTTATTGACAACCTCCACTAAGTCAATAATCTTCCTGGTGTTGTCCCCTCCCTGTCTACATGGGACAAAACCCACCTGGTCTTTATGTATTAGGTGAGGGAGTAGGACCGAA
Source organism: Anomaloglossus baeobatrachus (assembly GCF_048569485.1). Lineage (NCBI taxonomy): Eukaryota > Metazoa > Chordata > Amphibia > Anura > Aromobatidae > Anomaloglossus > Anomaloglossus baeobatrachus. The sequence goes on along the minus strand of NC_134353.1, from coordinate 339,024,491 downwards.
AGGCGTAGGGCCAATAATTTAGTAAAAATTTTTAAATCAGCATTAAGGAGTGCTATAGGTCTGTAATTGGCACATTCCATAGCATCCTTCCCTGGTTTGGGTATAAGTGTAATATATGAATGCAACATACTTGTGGGTATAGGGGAGCCCCTGAGGAAACCATTAAATAGTTTAACTAAATAGGGGGTGAGTCGATCCACAAATGCCTTGTAATAGAAGTACGTCAGACCGTCTGGACCCGGCGACCTCCCATTAGGAAGTAATTTAAGCACCTCTCCCACCTCTTCACCCGCGATTTCTTTATTCAGTGTATCTATAGCACTCCTAGTAAGAGTAGGTAGCTTACACTGCCCGAGAAAAGAGTGAATCAATTCCCTCTGTTTTCCTGGGACTGCGGTAAGGGAGCTAGGCAAGGAATACAGTTTAGACAGATAATCCTGGAAGATCTTTGTAACTTTAGTAGGGTCATAGAGGATATTCCCCCCCACATCTCTTAAGGCATAAAGAGATGAGTTCCCCCTATCCTCTCTAAGTTGGCGAGCTAAAAGGGAATGCGATTTATTTCCTTTGTCATAGTATTTATGCTTACTATAAAGTAGTAATTTTTCTGTTGTATTGACCGCTAGGTCCTTCAGTTGGGCACGAGTCTTTTCTATTTCTCTGAGGGTACGTATTGATGGGTTAAGGGTCATCCTATCTTCTAATTCTCTGATAAAGTCTATCTTTTTTAATGCGGGAGCTTAATGCTATTGTGACGCCCTGGACTAGCCAGCTGGCCACAGGTAGGCCCTAACACAAACACCTTGTCCCCTCCTTAATACGGTGACAGCAGCCAACCTACAAAAACCTTGTCACCTCTCTCAGGGTTCAAAGGGCACACCGGGGGGGGCGGGGCCAGCTGATCGGCCACGCCCACCTAGGAGTCCGGAGAGCCTGAGACAGGACACAGTAGTGTCTGTGAAGTGGAGAGTCAAGTTCAAGTGCAGCAGGCCTGAGGTGTCAGGCTTGCAGCGTTAACACTGACCGGTGCCGGGGTCGTAGCCCTGGTACCGTGGCAAGGAGGCAGACGGTGGTTGCCGCCTGTAGGAGCTGGGATTACAGCCGGTGGAACCGTAAGGGACCGGGACCGGGTAGTGGCCTGCCGGTACCGAACCGGGGAACAGATTAGAAACCGGAGCACCAGGAGGGGTACTCAGACCCAGTATGAGGCCCAAAAACAACTGGACCGAGTTGAATCAACTGATTGAGGACTGAACTTTAGGTCCTTTCCCACCTAAGACCCGACTGAAGACAACAGCCCAACGATAGGGGTAGAAAGCCACCGCCCAGGTATCGAGACCCCACGGGCCAGCGTCTGTGAGCACACGGGCTCTACTGGCACGCATCAGGCTGGGGAGTGGACTACCGTTGCTCAGGCATAGGATTCATCAAAAGTGAGGTGCAGGAGAAAGGCGGACACCATCAACCTGAAAAGGGGAAAAGCGCAGCCGGCTGCGGGCATCGTCCACCATCTTGTTTGGTTTACCAGAGACTCCAGCGTGTTTGTAATAGTGAGTACAACAGTGCCTTTGGGCCGCGCACCGCACTGACACGCCAGCACGCATCCATTCCCCCGCCTCAGCACCTCCCTCGGGCCCCCGGGACCATCATCCCCCCCCTACCCACGGAGGGGGTCAACACCAAGCTGCGCAATACCCTCCCCGGGAGCCTAGTCAACGGCAGCGGTGGTGTCCATCCATTCACCACAACCCATGGGTGGCATTACAAACTCAATTCCCAAACAACCGCGGCCCCGGCCGTGGACCTCTCCACCGAACACCACCTCTCACGTAGCGCTAGCAACTCCCTTTCAGAGTGACGTGACCCCCGGGTCCATGAGGATCTCGAGCCACCCACCGACAAACACGGATCCAAGCTGCTCGGGAGCCGGCTGAGCCCCGGGGCAGTACACTATACATTGCCCTCTAAAGACAGCCTTATGGGCTTCCCAAACAGTAGAAAAATTAGGCACTGACCCCTCGTTATTCTCGAAGTATTCTATCAGCCCCGCTTCCAATTTGTCTCTGTAGGGTGCTCTCTTGAGGAGGGACTCATTGAGCCTCCAGTGGCAGACTCTTGTACGTGAGGTTGTCTGATCTAGGGTGAGAGTCATTGGCGCATGATCTGACCACGTTATTGCACCAATATCCACATTACTCGTCAGTCTAAAGGGTACTTTACATGCTGAGATATCGGTACTGATATTGCTAGCAAGCGTACCCGCCCCCGTCGGTTGTGCGTCACAGGCAAATCGTTGCCCGTGGCGCACAACATCGCTAACACCCGTCACCCAGACTTACCTTCCCTGCGACGTCGCTCTGGCCGGCGATCCGCCTCCTTTCTAAGGGGGCGAATCGTGCGGCGTCACAGCAACGTCACACGGCAGCCGTCCAATAGCAGAGGAGGGGCGGAGATGAGCGGCCGGAACATGCCGCCCACCTCTCTCCTTCCTCATTGCCAGTGTAAGGAGATGTTCATCGTTCCTGCGGTGTCACACATAGCGATGTGTGCTGCCGCAGGAACGATATTTTGAAAAGGAGCGACGTGTCAACGAGCAACGATTTTTCACGTTTTTGCGCTTGTTGATCGTCGCTCCTAAGGGTATGTGCGCACGTTGCTTTTTACCTGCTTTTTACCTGCTTTTTTGCTGCTTTTTCTTCTGCGCTGTTTAATGCCAAAATGGATGTGTTCTTCTATTCAAGCAAAGTCTATGGGAATTTGGGTTTCTTGTTCACACTATGTTGTTCAAAATGCTGCCTTTTTGAGGCAGAACTTTGGTCAAAAACTCAGCTTTGCAGTGCAAAACCCAAATGGCAAAAACAATTGACATGTTGCTTCTTTGAAAAGCTGAGTTTTTGACCAAAGTTCTGCCTCAAAAAGGCAGCATTTTGAACAACATAGTGTGAACAAGAAACCCAAATTCCCATAGACTTTGCTTGAATAGAAGAACACATCCATTTTGGCATTAAACAGCGCAGAAGAAAAAGCAGCAAAAAAGCAGGTAAAAAGCAGGTAAAAAGCAACGTGCGCACATACCCTAACTGTCACACGCTGTGATGTAACTAACGGCGCCGGATGTGCGTCACTAACGACGTGACCCCGACGATATATTGTTAGCGATGTCGCAGCGTGTAAAGCACCCTTAGGGGCTTGAATGTTGCCAAAGAAAAAGTTGATCCTGGTGTGTGTACCATGAGGGGGAGAGTAGAAGGTAAAGGTTTTTTCTGAGGGATGCTTAATATGCCACAAGTCAAATAAGGCGAACCTGTGGATCAGTCTTCGAAAGGCGGCAGTCAATTTACGCTGAGACGGATCCAACAGTTGATTGTTGATGGATAACCTGTCTAAGGAGTCAGAAAAAATAGTGTTAAAATCTCCTCCCACAATCCATGCTGAAGAAGAAAGACGTGTTAGCTTAAGAATTACCTGATTTAAAAAGAGGATCTGGGAGGTATTAGGGGCATAGACGTTACACAGAGTGATCGGAACATCCTTATATGTCCCTTGTAAGATAAGGTACCTACCCTGTGGGTCAGCCAAGGAAGTAGTAATTTGAATGGGGCAGGTCCTTGATATCAAAATAGGCTTTTTTCCTTACTTGAGAAGCAAGGAAAATTGTAGGGTATAGGTGTTTAGCAAAGTTGCAATTCCCATTGAGATTAAGGTGCGTTTCCTGCAAGAAAACCACATCAGTTTGCTGGGTCCGCATCTCACAAGCGCCATACGCCTCTTAATGTTTGAATTTAACCCCTTAACGTTTAAGGTTAAAATGTTAACCATATTTTAAGTTATTGTAGTAGAAAGCAGAAGTAACGTTACATACAAAAGCTAACCGAGTATTATCCGACTCAAAATTGCCCAAATGCCCGTGATGGGCCCACATGGATCTCAACAGAGTACAGAAGATTTTCTCACCACATCCAGGGTAGACACAGAAGGTATGGGGGAAGACAATGACAAAACACATAAGATATGACATTTATATGTCTCAAATGTAACTGGAAAAGAGCGAGGCCCCAGGCAAAAACCTTCACCCCCGCCACCGCCCTTCCTGGCCAGGGCTAAAGAAGAAAACATTTGTATAATATAAAGCTTTAGCAATATCTTAATCCCTAACCTTCTTTACCAACTCTTTTATAGGAGGAACCAGGGTAACTCTAACCCTATAAGGGGGTTGGCAGCTATGGACACGTTGCGACCACAGCTAGTGCCAGAAACTAAATTCAAAATAACAGAGAGGGGAATAGTCAATTCCCACCGTCCTAACAGCAAATCAATGCAAATATTATGAGGAATCATAAACAACATATACTAATAACGAAAATGTGAACAGCTACTTATGAGAAAGAGGGCAATTCAGAGACCCGAGAATGAACAAGGGAGGGCATGAAGCACACTTCCCACTAACCCCAAAGGGGCTGCAGTTCAAAACCAGTTTCAGACAGAGGGTTCCAGTGCCCAGAGAACAGTTGTCTCAACTTGGAATCGGTCTTGCCTTAGACAGGGATGAGGGGGATCCCCCCCTGGAATCCACCTGTTGCCAGACCGGACGGGGTGGGTTGGTTGGTTGCTCTAAGTCCCAGTCTGCCAGGGAAGAAGGAGATATTCCCAGGTCGATGCAGAAGGTCGGAAGATCGCGGGTAGAACACAGCACAGCAGTTAGACCATCTTTCGAAGCTATGAAAGCAAATGGAAACCCCTATCGATACCGGATGCCCCTGTCCTTTAAAGAGGCAAGGAGAGGCTGTAGGTGTCTCCTTTTCTGTAGGGTAATCCAAGATAGGTCAGGAAATAATTGGATCTGAGTCCCTTGATATTCAATTCTCTCCATGGTGCGAGCTGTACCCATGATGGACTCTTTCAGTTGTAAGTCATGAACACAACATATAATATCATGGGATTGATTTTGGGGCCCCCTAGGGCATATTGCTCTATGTGCTCTGTCCAATTTTATCCTATGAGTTTCAGGGCATTCCAGCACAGTGTTGAATATGGTTTCAAGTATGGCATGGACTTCCTCATTGCCCGTGGCCTCCGGGACACTCTTCACTCGAATATTATTACGGCGGCCTCTGTTGTCCAGGTGTTTGTTAGTGTCACTCAAAGCTTGGGCATAGGAAGTCACATTTTTCTGTAGTTTGATAATATATTGTCTAGTGAGATCGTGATCTCTTTCCAGAGTCCACCCTATCCGCTAATAGCTTAACATTCTGGCGAATTGAGTTAATTTCTGACCCACAGGCTTTTTTCATTTCTGAGATCAGGGATTTAAAGTCCTCTTTGGTAGGACGAAGATCCAGATACTTTTTCAAGTTTTTATGGTTAGAGTGATGCTCCATATCTCCTGACTTAGTCTCTGATGGGGAGTCACGTGACCCTCCCCCGTCCTCCTGTTGAGACACCAGAGCAGACAGCGAGGGCGTAGAGTCTAAGTCCATATCCAATGGATCTGCCCACGCTGTTTTATTTTTCGCCTGACTGCCTTTATGGGTTGATTGTCTTTGTGACTTTGGTGGCATAGGATCTTCCACAGCACAGACTCTCTTAGTAAGGGGGTCACAAATGGCTGTCCCCTTCGTAATCTGTATAACCAGCCTGGTCCTCTTCTCCTCCTCAGCCCAACCAGATCGTCACACAGTGCAAAGTATAATGTCTCCTTCCAATATAGCTTATTGGTATGGTACTATTAAAATTGTAGATAACAAAGAGTAGTAGAGATGGGTCTCAAAGCCGCGCCAAAGACCACTGGATCAGATTAGCTTAAGATTAATGCTTCTTTATTTCATGCACAGGTCAAGTCAACGTGTTTCAGGAGACACAGCTCCCTTCTTCAGGACAAACCAGCAAAGAATCATCAAATGAGATTTGATGATTCTTTGCTGGTTTGTCCTGAAGAAGGGAGCTGTGTCTCCTGAAACGCGTTGACTTGACCTGTGCATGAAATAAAGAAGCATTAATCTTAAATTAATCTGATCCAGTGGTCTTTGGCGCGGCTTTGAGACCCATCTCTATTACTCTCTGTCATCTACCTTATGGGGACCGCTGCCGGGACTTGGTGTTACATGCTGTTATAGGTGTTGTGACTTTCACAACCCTTTTTGGTGAGTAGTATTACTCTTTGCCTCACCCTGTATATATTGGGGTAAGACCCTATTGCGCTTTCTTTCTTTGTCGCTCCTTATTGGGAGACCCAGACAATTGGGTGTATAGCTTATGCCTCCGGAGGCCACACAAAGTATTACACTAAAAGTGTAAAGCCCCTCCCCTTCAGCCTATACACCCCCCGTACTGCTACGGGCTCATCAGTTTTTATGCTTTGTGCGAAGGAGGTCAGACATGCACGCATAGCTCCACAGCTTAGTCAGCAGCAGCTGCTGACTATGTCGGATGGAAGAAAAGAGGGCCCATAACAGGGCCCTCAGCATGCTCCCTTCTCACCCCACTCTTGTCGGCGGTGTTGTTAAGGTTGAGGTATCCATTGCGGGTACGGAGGCTGGAGCCCACATGCTGCTTTCCTTCCCCATCCCTCAATTAGGGCTCTGGGTGAAGTGGGATCCTTTCGGTCTCCAGGCACAGGAGACCGTGCTCCATCCACAGCTCCTGAGGACCATGCTGGATAGGAGCCGAGTATCGTTCAGGGACATGGCCCTGCTACTTTGAGGTACTCTGTGTCCCCGTGGGGACCGCGCACAGCAACACTCCAGCATTGCTGGGTGTGCTAGTGCACCGGGGACAGCAGCGCTGACTGCGTTTGTGCCATTACACACTTCAGCGTCGCTGAGTGTGTTCGTGTAGGGGGACTGCCGTGCTGACCGCCGCTGCCATGGTTATCACTGCGGCGCGGCTGGGACTGTTAGTGCGCCGGGGACTTCCGCGCCGACCGCGCTTATACGGCGGCCGCGCTTATGACTCGAGTCCCCGGCTTTTGCGGCCTAGTCTCTTTTTCTTCCCGCCCCCAGCCCTGCCAGTCAGGGGAAGGGCGGGACGCTGTACAGGACGGCAGCACTGAGGGCTGGAGCATGCTTTGCATACTCCACCCCCCTCACTCTGCACAGTGGGGCACCAGTTCCCGCACTTTTCTGGGTCACGCCCACGGCTCCCTCCTCTCCTCAGGACGCCGGCAGCCATTCCTCTCAGCTCTGCTAACGCTGGAGAGGAGAGACAAGCTCAGGGAGACCCAGGCAGGATTTCTGGTGCCCACACAACCGCTTTGCGCAGGCGGTAAGAGCACCTGTGGTGCTGGCCCCACTAGTGCAGAAGTGTACTTATAGATTATATGATTATAGACTATACTTTACACTGTATGGTGCACTGTTGATTTTTGTCTATATACCCTCCTGTATTGCTCAGAGGAGACAACAGCATGTCGTCCACAAATAGCAAGGGTGCCAAAGCACAGACTTACTATGCTGCCTGTGCAGCATGTACGGCTATACTGCCGACAGGTTCCACTGACCCTCATTGTGTGCAATGCTCGGCCCCTGTGGCACTTTCTCAGCCGGAGCCTCTGCTAAGGGCGGCCCAGGGAGAACCACCTGTTAACACTGTCCAGGTGACAGGGACGGAGTTTGCAGTTTTTACTGAAAGACTTTCTGAGACTATGGCTAAGATATTAGAAGCCTTGCAGTCCAGGCCGGCATCTCAAGCCAGGGGCACTGTGGAATCATTGCCCCCTGGTCCCCCTCAGTTGGAACAGCAATGTCCTCCCGGGGTGTCTCATGGATCCCAGGGTGAGGTCTCTGACACGGACCGCAGCCCCAGACCGATTAAGCGAGCTCGCTATGATATCCCCTCGACATCATCACAATGTTCAGGGTCTCAGCGAGAGGACTCTCTGTATGATGAAGCGGAGGTAGCTGATCAGGATTCTGATCCTGAAGCCGCTCTCAACCTTGATACTCCTGATGGGGACGCCATAGTGAATGATCTTATTGCGACCATCAATGAAATGTTGGAAATTTCTCCCTCAGCTCCTCCAGTGGAGGAGTCAGCTTCTCAGCAGGAGAAATTCCGTTTCAGGTTTCCCAAGCGTACAAAGAGTATGTTTCTGGACCACTCTGACTTCAGAGAGGCAGTCCAGAAACACCGAGCTTGTCCAGATAAGCGTTTTTTCCAAGTGCCTTAAGGATACACGTTACCCTTTCCCCCCTGACGTGGTCAAGGGCTGGACTCAGTGTCCCAAGGTGGATCCTCCAATCTCCAGACTTGCGGCTAGATCCATAGTTGCAGTGGAAGATGGAGCTTCACTCAAGGATGCCACTGACAGACAGATGGAGCTCTGGTTGAAATCCATCTATGAAGCTATCGGCGCGTCTTTTGCTCCAGCATTCGCAGCCGTATGGGCACTCCAAGCTATCTCAGCTGGTCAGGCGCAAATTGACGCACTCACACGTACGTCTGCGCCGCAGGTGGCGTCTATAACCTCTCAAACGTCGGCATTTGCGTCCTACGCTATTAATGCTGTCCTGGACTCTGCGAGCCGTACGGCGGTTGCAGCCGACAATTCGGTGGCAATACGCAGGGCCTTGTGGCTGCGGGAATGGAAGGCAGATTCGGCTTCCAAAAAAGTGCTTAACTGGATTGCCATTTTCTGGCGACCGTTTGTTTGGTGAGAGATTGGATGAAATCATCAAACAATCCAAGGGAAAGGAAACATCCTTACCCCAGGCCAAACCAAAAACACCCCAACAGAGGAGGGGACAGTCGAGGTTTCGGTCCTTTCGGGGTGCGGGCAGGTCCCAATTCTCCTCGTCCAAAAGGCCTCAGAAGGATCAGAGGAACTCCGACGCATGGCGGTCTAAATCACGCCCTAAAAAGACCGCCGGAGGTGCCGCTACTAAGGCGGCTTCCTCATGACTTACGGCCTCCTCACACCGCATCCTCGGTCGGTGGCAGGCTCTCCCGCTTTTGCGACACCTGGCTGCCACAAGTAAAAGACCGTTGGGTGAGAGACATTTTGTCTCACGGTTACAGGATAGAGTTCAGCTCTCGTCCTCCGACTCGATTCTTCAGAACATCTCCGCCTCCCGAGCGAGCCGAGGCTCTTCTGCAGGCGGTGGGCATTCTGAAGGCAGAAGGAGTGGTGGTCCCGGTTCCTCTTCAGCAACAGGGCCACGGTTTCTACTCCAACCTGTTTGTGGTTCCAAAGAAGGACGGGTCCTTCCGTCCTGTTTTGGACCTAAAACTGCTCAACAAACACGTAAGGACCAGGCGGTTCCGGATGGAATCCCTCCGCTCCGTCATCGCCTCAATGTCCCAAGGAGATTTCCTAGCATCGATCGATATCAAGGATGCTTATCTCCACGTACCAATTGCTCCAGAGCATCAGCGCTTCTTGCGCTTCGCCATAGGAGACGAACACCTTCAGTTCGCGGCACTGCCGTTCGGCCTGGCGACAGCCCCAAGGGTTTTCACCAAGGTCATGGCTACAGTAGTTGCGGTCCTCCACTCTCAGGGTCACTCAGTGATACCTTACTTAGATGATCTGCTGGTCAAGGCACCCTCTCAGGAGGCATGCCAACACAGCCTCAACGTTACTCTGGAGATTCTCCAGAGTTTCGGGTGGATCATCAATTTTCCAAAGTCAAATCTGACACCGGTCCAATCGCTGACATATCTTGGCATGGAGTTTCATACTCTTCCAGCGATAGTGAAGCTTCCGCTGGACAAACAGCGTTCACTACAGACAGGGGTTCAATCTCTCCTTCAAGGTCGGTCACACCCCTTGAGGCGCCTCATGCACTTCCTGGGGAAGATGGTGGCAGCAATGGAAGCAGTCCCTTTCGCGCAGTTTCACCTGCGTCCACTTCAATGGGACATCCTACGCAAGTGGGACAGGATGCCGACGTCCCTAGACAGGAACGTTTCCCTCTCTCAGGCAACCAAAGCTTCCCTTCGGTGGTGACTTCTTCCCACTTCATTATCGAAGGGGAAATCCTTCCTACCCCCATCCTGGGCGGTGGTCACGACGGACGCGAGTCTGTCAGGGTGGGGAGCAGTTTTTCTCCACCACAGGGCTCAGGGTACGTGGACTCAGCAAGAGTCCTCACTTCAGATCAATGTTCTGGAGATCAGGGCAGTGTATCTTGCCCTAAAAGCGATCCAGCAGTGGCTGGAAGGCAAGCAGATCCGAATTCAGTCGGACAACTCCACAGCGGTGGCTTACATCAACCACCAAGGTGGGACACGCAGTCGGCAAGCCTTCCAGGAAGTCCGGCGGATTCTGCTGTGGGTGGAAGCCACAGCATCCACCATATCCGCAGTTCACATCCCGGGCGTAGAAAACTGGGAAGCAGACTTTCTCAGTCGCCAGGGCATGGACGCAGGGGAATGGTCCCTTCACCCGGACGTGTTTCAGGAGATCTGTTGCCGCTGGGGGATGCCGGACGTCGACCTAATGGCGTCACGGCACAACAACAAGGTCCCAACATTCATGGCTCGATCTCAAGATCACAGAGCTCTGGCGGCAGACGCCTTAGTTCAGGATTGGTCGCAGTTTCGGCTTCCTTATGTGTTTCCTCCTCTGGCACTGATGCCCAGAGTGTTACGCAAGATCAGGGCCGACTGCCGCCGCATCATCCTCGTCGCTCCAGACTGGCCGAGGAGGTCGTGGTACCCGGATCTGTGGCATCTCACGGTCGGCCAACCGTGGGCACTGCCAGACCGACCAGATTTTCTGTCTCAAGGGCCGTTTTTCCATCTGAATTCTGCGGCCCTCAACCTGACTGTGTGGCCATTGAGTCCTGGATCCTAGCGTCTTCAGGATTATCTCAAGAGGTCATTGCCACTATGAGACAGGCTAGGAAACCTACGTCCGCCAAGATCTACATTTCTCGAACGGCGCCCCTGCGCCGCTCGGATGCACTCTTTGTCCTTGTCGCTGGCCAGCGTAAAGGGACACAAGCTTCCAAGTCAACCCTGGCTCGGTGGATCAAGGAACCAATTCTCGAAGCTTACCGTTCCTCGGGGCTTCCGGTTCCCTCAGGACTGAAGGCCCATTCTACCAGGGCCGTGGGAGCGTCCTGGGCCTTGCGACACCAGGCTACGGCTCAGCAGGTGTGTCAGGCAGCTACCTGGTCGAGCCTGCACACTTTCACGAAGCACTATCAGGTGCATACCTATGCTTCGGCAGATGCCAGCCTAGGTAGGCGAGTCCTTCAGGCGGCAGTTGCCCACCTGTAGGACGGAGCCGTTACGGCTCTATTATGAGGTATTATTTACCCACCCAGGGACTGCTTTTGGACGTCCCAATTGTCTGGGTCTCCCAATAAGGAGCGACAAAGAAGAAGGGAATTTTGTTTACTTACCGTAAATTCCTTTTCTTCTAGCTCCAATTGGGAGACCCAGCACCCGCCCCTGTTTTTGTATAACACATGTTGTTCATGTTAAATGGTTTCAGTTCTCCGATATTCCTTCGGATTGAATTTACTCTAAACCAGTTTATAATTTTTTCCTCCTTCGGGCTTTTGCACCAAAACTGATGAGCCCGTAGCAGTACGGGGGGTGTATAGGCTGAAGGGGAGGGGCTTTACACTTTTAGTGTAATACTTTGTGTGGCCTCCGGAGGCATAAGCTATACACCCAATTGTCTGGGTCTCCCAATTGGAGCTAGAAGAAAAGGAATTTACGGTAAGTAAACAAAATTCCCTTCTTTTCCATAGTTTTTCTTCATACTATTAAAATTGTAGCTGTTCACTTATATCCTCCTTACAGACGGTAGGGCAGGCCTCCCCCGCTATGCAGACATTATGCAGGGACGTACATCACCTTCACATGTCCCTCCTGTGCTCCCCTTGCAGCAGGCTAATGTCACAGTGACCACCAGGTGGCGATAGAGTGGAACACAGGGAGCGAGGAGTTGTAGATATTAAAAAAAGGCGGGCTCTGAGTAATTTCTCTGAGGCTCTGTCCCGCCCCCCCCTCTTCTCCGCTCCTGTGTCTGGGGGAAGGGAACCGGAATGTCCCCACTATATACCGCTACGAGGCAATATCAGGTCCTCCAGGCTAGGCCAGTCTGTGGCCGTGCTACAGCTTCTCTTCACCCCGCTCATGGATTCAGGACTGTCGCTCCTCACCGCTGCACTCAGGGCACCCACTCACCCCCCTACTCAGATGTATTGTACCGTTCTCTGCATTGGCTCCGCTCACCACAATTACACTCCGGGACTTTCCCCAATACCACACATTTTAAGCTGGAATATAGCTAATGTGACGCCCTGGACTAGCCAGGTAGTCACAAACACAACATCACACACACACCCTCCCCTGGATAGTTAAAAACAGTCAAACAAAATCCTTGTTACCTCCTCCAGGGTCTGATGTCCACACCGGGTGGGGCGGAGCCAGGTGGTTGGCCCCACCCACCGAGGAGTTCACAGGCCTGGAGGCAGAAAAAGTGACAGATTCGAGTTGGAGTTGAAAGTGAGAGGACAGAAACTGTTAGTGTCTGGGTAGGAGCCCAGGCACTGTCAGTAAGGTCGGCAGACGGTGGTGGCCGTCTGCAGGAGTGGGTGCAGGTCAGCAGAACTGTAGGACCGAGGACGGGCGGTGGCCCGCCAGTACTGAGCCGAGGAGCAGATCTGTACCAAGCACAAAGGCAGGGCCATCAGACTCCGACCAGGCTAGGAGCCGCCGAAAAAGTCAAATCCGATACTGACCGGGACCTTGGGTTCCCTCACACCCAAGACCCGACAGAAGGCAACCGTCCACACAGTGAGGATAAAAAGCCACCGCCATAGGCTAGAGATCCAAGGGCCAGCGCCTGCGGGCAAAACGGGCTACTTCGGTACATACACGCCGGGGAGCGGACTACCATTGGGCAACCATCGGAGTCAATTCTTACTACAACGGTGCAGGGAAAGACAGCCACCATCAACCTGTCTGGGGAGAGCAAAGACACTGCAGTCGGCTGCGGGACCCGTCCATCCAGCCGTTTGGTTTACCAGAGAGACTGTGAATCTGTGCCTGAGTGAGTACATCCGTGCCATCTGGCACCGCGCCGCGCTGCCTCCGCAACCCTGCATTCCAGCTATCCTGCCTCCCCGTACCGCCACTGGGATCGCCAACCCCTACCCACGGTGGAGGAACCAACATCCTAGCTACTCCCTGCCATCGCTCCCGGGATCGAACTATCTCCCCAAACAAACCACCCCCCTTTTCACTCGTGGGCGAGGAGCGCTGCTCGAGTCCCCGGGTCCGGCCCACCGCTCGAGCCACCGAGCAGCAGCAGAAGCCCCGGACCCGAGCGTAGTGAGCGCGGCCCCTCCGCCCGTGACATTTATTTCCATGCGCTAAATATTGGGGGATATTTCCTACCTTTTTCTCTTATATATTTAACCATTTTAAAGTATTAGATATACTAAAAAAGAGAATCATTCCTCAGTCTGTCACTTCTGCACTTTGTTGGAGAACCAAAAGAGCAACAGAGCACAGAAGAAAAAAAACCTTTTTATTCTCAATATTGAAATTAATATTATTGTTTGTACAGAAGATAAATGTTTGTAAGTTTTGCTGCTCTGAACTTCATCTAACTTTTTATATAATGATGTAATTTTTTTTCCTTTCGATATTGCTTTGCTTTTGTAATGACATTGTAGATGTTGTTCTGCTTGGTACATCTGCTATCTGCAATATCACAGTCCTTTAAGAAGGTGCTGGGAGTGATGTCTATCTATATGGATGTTGATGATGGGTTGATTAATAAGGAGTTTCACCTCCGATGACAATGGTGACACCATGCATATTTTGCGCTGTGTAAATGGCACCGGTTCTGTTCACAGCTCTGATATGAACAATTTATAGCTGAGCGCTGGCCGTGCTGAGTCTGGAAAATTGTGTAATGAGAGATTTCGGCAAGTGCTGTGTTAGGCTACTTTCACACATCAGTTATTTGCCATCAGGCACAATCCGGTGGAAAAACTTATGTGATGGATCCGTCGAAAAAAAAAAACGATCAGTTTCAGTAGTTTTTTCCATCCGTTTCGTTCGTTTTTCGACAGATCCGTTGTGATACTAAGCATGCTCAGTTTAAAAAAAAAACACAATCCGTCGTTGGATCCCGTCATATGACGGATGACGACGGATACGGCGCCCATAGGCTTATGTACCGCCCCGTGCTTGGCAGCCGAGCCGCTCGGATCCGGACCTTCAGTGGGTGGCTCGAGGGTCTCCGGACCCGGGGGTCCTGCGGTCACTTCAATCAAAAAGGGGGTTTGCAGTTTGGGGACATAGGTGTACGGCCAGAGCCGTGTTTAAGTTCGTGACGCCACCCACGGGTTGTGGTGAAGCTGGACACGACCGCTGCAGTTACGGGGCACCCGGGAGAGATGTTGCGCAGCAAGTTGTTAACCCCTCCGTGGGTAGGGATGGTGGCCCCGGGACCCGTTGGCGGAGTTGGGCGGTGCAGGGAGATGGGCGGCCGGAGGGCACTGATGTACTCACTATTAGTAAACACACATGAGTCTCTGGTAAACCAAGGTGATGGTGGTCGGTGCACGTAGTCGGCTGCAGTCTGATCCCCCACCCGGTTGGTATTCTCCGTCTTTTTCCCGCACCTGTTTTGTGATGGTGGACTACCTGCGCTTGCAACTACAGGAGTCCACTCCCCGGCTTGGTCGCCTAAAGAGCCCTTTGCCCGCAGACACTGGCCCGTGGGATCTCTCTGCCGTGGCGGTGGCTTTCTATCCCCCTCGTTGTGCTGTTGTCTTCAGTCGGGACTTTGGGTGGGAAAGGACCTATAGTCCTGGCTGCAATCAGTTAATTAGCTAGCCCCCAGTAGCTTCTGGACCTAGCTTCAGGGTCTGAGTACCCCCCTTTGTTCTCTGGTTTCCGAGTCGGTTCCCCGGGTCGGTACCGCCGGGCCACTACTCTGTCCCGGTCTACCGCAGTTCCACTGAGCCGTCTTCCCGGCTTCTGCAGACAGAGACCTCTGTATGCCTCCTAGCCAAGGGTGCCCGGCTCCTACCATGGCACCTGTCAGTTAGTTGCAGACCTGACACACAGGCCTGCTTCCACTTTACTTCGCCTCCACTAACAGACTGACTACTTTTCCCGCCCCATGCCCTCTGAACTCCTCGGTGGGCGTGTCCTACCGCCTGGCTCCGCCCCCTGGTGTGTCCATCAAGCACTGGGGGGGTGACTAGGGTTTAAATGTTTGGCTGCTGTCACCTTGTTAGGGGACTGGTGTAATGCGGGGCCCTATCTGTGACTACCTGGCCCGGCCAGGGCGTCAGACTTACACCACACGGCGCCGGATCAATTTGCCGTTGCCAAAAAAAAGTTACATTGTGCGTCCTTTCCGGCAGCTGGACAAACAAATTTCGCCAAATCTGGCGCACGCCGAATAAAATGTGAGGCCGTGCGGCACAATCCGGCACTAATACAAGTCTATGAGGAAAAAACGGATCAGACGCTGGATCCGTTTTATCCGCAATTCACCGGATTGTCCCTGATGGCAAAAAACTGATGTGTGAAAGAGGCTTTATCTGTTACACTGGTGGAAGTGGATGCCATGTAATAACTATCTGCTCAGGAAGAAACTGATTAAAGGCCTCAGTTTCTCAATTTCCACATGTGTATAATGGTAACTGGCTGTATTAATAAATTCCTCTACTTGATCATAACTGTTACAATCATTTATACATTTCTTAAGGGTACTTTACATGCTGCGACATCGCTAGCGATGTGAAATTCTAGATCGCTCGCACATGGGTAAATTGACCTATGTGCGATCTCGAATGATCGCACTTGCGATCTAGAATTTCACATTGCTAACGACTTCGCTAGCGATGTCGCAGCATGTAAAGTACCCTTTAGACATAAAGGGCTGAACATTATAATATTCATTTAATCATTTACATAGGATTGCAAGTAGATATTCAAGGCTGTCAAAAGAATTGGGATTTTTAAATTTTGAAATCTTTTAGTTTTCAAAGTTGACACTTTTTACATTATTAACCCCTTCAGCAATCAGATTTTTCATTAGCAATTTTCCATTTTTTTTCCTCCTTTTCTTCAAAAGTCATAACTTTTTTAAATTTTTCTGTCAATATTGCCATATGAGGGCTTGTTTTTTGCGAGACGAGTTGTACTTTTGATTGACATAATTAATTTTGGCCCATATTGTACTGTATAACAGGAAAAAAATTACAAGTGCGGTAAAATTGCAAAAAAAGTGCAATTCCACTTTTTTTTGTTTATTTACCATGTTTATTATATGGTAAACCTGACCTGTCAGTATGATTTCCCAGGTCAGTACGAGTTCATAGATACCAAATATAAATAGTTTTACTAAGAATTGCGCTTTTTGTCGCCGTTTTCCGAGACCCGTGATTTTCTCATTTTTCAGCATCTGGGGGTTCAGTGATGGCTTATTTTTTGTGTACTAAGCTGACATTTTTAATGATATTATTTTTCAGTTGATGTGATGTTTTGATCGCCTTTTATTGCATTCTATTGCAATGTTGCAGTGACCAAAAATTGTAATCTGGAGTTTTGATTTTTTTCCCCTTATGCCCTTTACTGATCAGATTAATTATTTTTTTATTTTGCTAGATCAGGGATTTCTTAATGCGACAATAAAAATGTGTATTTTTTATTTTTTTATTGTTTTATTTTCAATTGGGCAAAAAGAAGATTATTTGAACTTTTGTGGGGGGGTTTTAAAAACATTTTTCATATTTTTAAAACTTTTTTTACACTTTTTATTGTTTTTAATAGTCTCCTTACTTGAAGCTGGTACACTTTGATCGCTTTTGCTGTTCAGAGCAATGCTTCAGTACTGCTCTGTACAAGCAGAAATGATGATATCCTGTGAAAGCCGGTGCTCAGTATCCTTGCTTTCTTTGCCTTGACGGCAGCCGTGCCAACTGGGCACACTGTCAGAGGCAGGACTGGCCTCAGCGGACAGAGTTCTGTGTTGGGTAGAATGACGTAAAGTAGGAGCCTCTGGTGGACTCCCGCAAGATGCGTATTCCACCACTGCAGATCAATTTCGGGCTCATAAAATAAGATCGTTTATCTAAGCTGTTTGATGCAAAGGTCAAAGCTGGTATCTTTATTGTCACGGGCGGCGGGGCACTGCGCTCACTAACGCTCGGGTCCTGCGCTGCTGCTGATGCTGCTCGGTGGCTCGAGCGGTGGGCTGGATCCGGGGACTCGAGCGGCGCTCCTCGCTCATGAGTGAAAGGGGGGACGATTGGTTTGGGGAGATTGTCCGTGACGCCACCCACGGTTTGTGGTGATGGTGGCACCACCGCTGCCGGTGACGGGGATCCCGGGAGGGATGACAGGAGGCAGCGAGGATGTTATCCCCTCCGTGGGTAGGGGGGTTGGTGCTCCCGAAGCCCGATGGTGTGACAGGGAGGCTTGCTTGGTGGGGTGCAGGGTTGCAGGGACAGCGCGGTGCCGGACGGCACTGGTGTACTCACTCAGATAATCAACGACAGAGTCTCTGGTAAACCAAACGGCCGGATGGACGGGTCCCGCAGCCGGCTGCAGTGCTGATGTTGTGCTCTCCCCGGACGGCTGATGGTGGCTGTCTTTCCCTGCACCTGCGTACTCTGTTGACTCCGATGGTTCCCCACACGGTAGTCCGCTCCCCGGCGTATAGATGCCGTAGGAACACTTTTGCCTGCAGGCGCTGGCGCTTGGATCTCTAGCCTTGGCGGTGGCTGTATATCCTCAAGGTGTGAGCGGTTGCCTTCTAACGGGACTTGGGTTGTTAGGAAACCCCTGGGGTTCCGGTCACACTCGGTATTTGACCGTTGCCGGCGGCTCCAAGCCTGGTCGGGGTCCGATGGGCCTGCCTGTATGCTTAACTTCACTCCGGTCCCCGGTTCGGTACCGGTGGGCCACCGCCCAGCCCCGGTCCTACAGTTCTGCGGAGATCCGTCACTCCTGCACCTGCAGACGGCCACCACCATCTGCCAACCTTGCTGTAGGTGCCTGGGCTCCGACCCAGACACCGCAGTAGTTTGCTCCTTCCACTTCCACCTCCAAAACTGATCTGCCCTCCTTTTCCCGCCTCCAGGACTGTGAACTCCTCGATGGGCGGGGCCAACTGCCTGGCTCCGCCCCACCTGGTGTGGACATCAGCCCCTGGAGGGAGGCAACAAGGATTTTTGTTTGACTGCTGTAACTGCCAAGGGTGGGGGTGTGTGTATGTTGTTGCAGTCTGTGACCCCTGGCTAGTCCAGGGCGTCACATTATCGTACCACAAATTAATAAGATTATAGAGTGCAGCAAATTTTCCAAGAAGCTGAATAGGAAGCAGAGTACAGCTTGTAACAGTTCTGCCCAGGGGCGTACATAGAAATCATGGGGTCCCATAGCAGTATTTGTAATTGGGCCCCCCCCCAAAAAAAAAAAAAATATATATATATATTCAGCTATACTCATCGAGAGCATATCACACAACTTTGAAGACCTTACAAACTAATTTCTCTCCCTGGATTTCCCTTTCATTGCGCCCACAATTTATGATGCCATCAAAAAAGTGTCTCACAAACACTGCACAATACCCCCACAGTGAATTCCTCCGCACGCACAGTATGATGACTCTATTGTACCCCCCTTCAACTACTCCAAGACAGTATGATTCCCAACTGTATCCCCCACACCTCTCCACACTGTATAAAGAACCCTACAGTGTAATGTACCTACATAAAGTATAATGTCCTCCACATTGTATAATAGTCCTCACTAGCCCTCCACATTGTATAATAGTCCTCACTGGCCCTCCATATCCTATCATGCCCCCCCCGCATAGTCCTCTATGCATTACAATGCCTCCCACATAGTCCTCCATGCATTATAATGCCTCCCGTATGGTCCCCCATGCATTATAATGCCTCCCGCATAGTCCTCCATGCATTATAATGCCCCCCGCATAGTCCTCCATGCATTACAATGCACCCCCGCATAGTCATCCATTCATTACAATGCCTCCCGCATAGTCCTCCATGCATTTTAATGCCTCCCACATAGTCCTCCATGCATTTTAATGCCTCCCGCATAGTGATCCATGCATTATAATGCACCCTGCTTAGTCATCCATGCATTATTGATGGGATGGGGCATACATGTTACTTGGGGGGTAGCATATACATTATCTCTCCAGCCATACCTGGATGGAGCCCATACACTCCAGCCATACCTGGACGGAGCCCATACACTCCAGCCATACCTGGACAGAGCCCATACACTCCAGCCATACCTGGACAGAGCCCATACACTCCAGCCATACCTGGACTGAGTCCATACACTCCAGCTCTACCTGGACAGAGCCTATACACTTCAGCCATACCTGGACAGAGCCCATACACTCCAGCCATACCTGGACGGAGACCATACACTCCAGCCATACCTGGACGGAGACCATACACTCCAGCCATACCTGGACGGAGACCATACACTCCAGCCATACCTGGACGGAGACCATACACTCCAACCTTACCTGGACGGAGCCCATACACTCCAACCTTACCTGGATGGAGCCCATACACTCCAGCCATACCTGGATGGAGCCTATATGTCGCGGGCAGGGGGGTGACTGACCACGTCAGGGAAGGCTACCTGAGGTGCTCGGATCCGGGATCGTGGCTGGGGCTCGAGTGGCAGCCAGATCCGGGGCTCGTGCAGCGGTCCGTCGGCCACAACAATGAAAAAGGGGTATTTACAGGGGAAGAGTTTGTTAGTGACGCCACCCATGGGTTGCAGTGATGGTTGGTGACACCGCCGCTGCCTTGGTATGGGACGCCCGGGGCTGATGGAGCGGGGCAGCAAGGTGGAATCCCCTCCACGGGTAGGGGAGGTGTAGTCCCGAGGCCCGGAGGATGGTGCAGGGTTGCAGGGAGCAGACTTTAGGAATGGACCGGATGGTACCGGTGTACTCACTGTGGTAATAAATCACACAAAGTCCATGTGGTAAACCAAGGCCAGATGCCGGGAGCCTCTGGAGGGGTGTGCTTGGTCCTGCACATGGGCTGACAGGGCAGGGGCCCTTCCTCCTGCACTTGTAGTTTCTTGTGTGTTGACTTAAACCGCATAAAATGTGAGAAATCTGCTCCCTGTGTTTTGTGTACTGTGGGAGCCTTTGCCCGCAAAATCTGACCCGTGGGATCTCTGTGGGTTCTGGCGGACACCCTAACCCCCTCGTTGGGCTTCCGTTTTGCTCTCTAGGCTACTCGTGGGACCAAAATCTGTAACCTTGTCCCCTACTGGCTAATCGGTAAGGTGCTTGAAGTGGTCCTTGCCCTGGGGTCCAAGTACCCCTACTGTGCACGGCCTCTGGACCAGATTCCCGCTGTCGGCACCGGCGGGCTACAACCCTTCCCCAGTCCACTTTAGGTCTCCTGCGACCATATCTCCGTCGCCTGTGGCCCTGCTCTGCCGTCTACTACCTAGTCAGCTCAGGTAGTCCGGTAGTCCAGGGGCTCCAACCCTTGACTACCAGTCCACTCCTCTCTCTTCCTCCGTGTAGAGTTGTCTGCTCTGTACGCTCCCTGACACCTCAGGACCCCTAGGTGGGCGTTCCCATCCACCTGGTCCCGCCCACTGGTGTGCCCCTATTGTCCCGGGGGGGTGACTAGGCTTTTGTGGCTGGTGTTACCTGTGTGTGGTGTTGTGTTGGTAGGCCAAGAAGGATGGAGTCCTGCACCAAAAGGATTTGTGCTCTCTCTGTGACAACCTGGTTTTGCCAGGGCGTCACACTCCCCCTTGGTAAAACACAGCCCGTCCTTAGGCTGTCCGGCACTGGTATTTATTTTAACTGCATCTAAAAGAATGTAAAACAGTAAAAACATTAAACATTTTTTCTTGTCTTCAACTTTTTATTTTGAAAAAAAAATGTCAACAAGTTTTACAACCAAGAGTGAAAACACATATACAGGTATCAAAAACATTTCCCAAGTATGCATTCAAATACAATGTATAATAGGCATATCAGAGGGTAAGTGGAAGGCAAGCAGTTTCTTATCACACATAAGAGTGAAAGAGAAGAAAGGTCAGGGCCCGGTCTGGAGGGCTCAATAGTACATTCTCAGATCCCTTTAATGCATAAAACACAAACATCTATTACAGTAGGGGCCTTCTCTGTCCTATATCTGGTATGAGTCCGCAAAAGCGTCCCATAAAGACCACGTCGTTAGAAATCCATCCATTGTGTTATGAAGCTGGGCCGTTAGTCATTCCATACTTCTAACATCTGTTATCCGAACATACAAATCTGAGACAGACGGAGGTGCCACTCTTTTCCAGAACAATGAAATTAAGCACTTGGCAGCTGTGAGGATATGAAGCAGTAACTTTATCTCGGGTTTACTTAGAAACGATGGGAGGGCATTCAACAGATATACCACCGGGTCTCTACTCATATTTTTACCCACCAATCTATCTATCAGGATTTACACCTCCTCCCAAAAACCTTCCATGGTTGGGCATGTCCAGAATATGTGATATAAGGATGCCCCGCTGAGCCCGCATCTCCAACAGACATCTGGGCAAGCATGGTTAAACTTATGCAAAAGCTTCAGGGTGTGGTACCACGTCATAAGGTCTTTAACTTGGTTCTCCTTGTAGAGAGTGCTAATTGAGGACTGAAATGTCCTTGCCCAAATGACTGACCAGAGTGCTTCCGACAAAGGTCTTCCTACCCAGCTCTCCCATCTCTTCATATATGTATGTCTCACTGTGTCTGAGGGATTCCCGGCCACCAATATTGTATAAATGGCTGATATTAGTCCCCTGGTTGAGGTCCGGCCTGAGCAGAGTGTCTCAAATGCCGAAGGGCGGCGTACCTCCCTCCGTCCCATAACATCCGTAAAAAAATGTGATATCTGTTGATATGAGAAATATAGATGGAAAGGTAGCTTATATTGGTGTCGCAAATCCGAGAATGGCTTGAGTTTTAATGTGGACGGATTGACTATATCCCGAAAGCAATAAAGACCTGCCTCTGCCCATCGCCCGACTACTTCTGGGCTCATACCTGTAGTTAACTGTGGAGTGAACAAAAAAGGGGTCAGCAGGGAAGACTGTGATGCCAGCTGAAACTTCATCCTACACTGTCGCCATAAGTCTCTTGTAAATGCCATTGGGCCCAGGAGATCTCTAGAGGAGGTTTCAATAGGGCGACCCCAGATTAGAGAGCTTGGATGAAAAGGTGCCATCCAAAGCTTCTCTATTTCTGTCCATTTGTTGAAAGCTGGCAAGGTCGTCCATGAGGCCAGGTTACGTAGGTGTGAAGCGTAATAGTAAAGTGTAATGTTTGGACATGACAAACCCCCCTTAGTACGTGATGCACATAGGACTGAGTCCGGAATGCGGTGTCTTCCCGAGTGCCAAATAAATCGCAAGAGTGATGATTGAACCTTTTTCAGTACCCCTAGGGGTACTCGCACTGGCAGAGTATCAAACAAATACAAGAATTTAGGAATAATTGACATTTTAATTGTGGCGATTTTAAATAGGAAAGAGATCCGCAGGGATGACCATGTCTTTAGACTATTTTCAACGTCTCGTATCAAGGGTGGGAAATTTGCCTGATATATTGTTTTATAGTTGAGAGTTATCTTGACTCCCAAGTATCGCAGGGAATCCGTGCGCCAGGAATACTTGAAGTTTTGTTTGAGGGACTGTAATTTAGCTTCCGGAATGTTGAGAGGTAGGGCCTCAGTTTTGTCCGCGTTAAGTTTATATCCCGAGAGCCTGGCGTATTGGGCTATTACCTCATGGAGATTTGGTAGGGAGACAACAGGGTTGGTCAGAGAGAGCAGGACGTCGTTCGTAAATAAGGCTACTTTGAAGGATTTCTTCCGGACTTTGACCCCCATAATATCTGGATTATGTCGAATTTGCGCCGCCAGTGGCTCAATGCTAAGAACGTACAGTAGGGGGGACAATAGGCATCCCTGCCTGGTCCCATTTCTGATAGGGAGGGGCCCTGAATGTGCATGGGGGAGGCGAATTGTCGCCGCAGGAGAAGAATACAATCCCCTGAGCGCCGAGACAAATGGCCCCGACAGGCCGAAGTGGCCCAAAACAGAAAACATGAAGGACCAGTCCAGCCTGTCGAAAGCCTTCTCCGCATCTAGCCCTAAAAGAAGAGCCTAACCCCCCCCCTATTTACCACGTCCACCAGATTTAAAATCCGTCGAGTGTTGTCTCCCGCCTGACGGTAGCGGACAAATCCCACCTGATCCTTATGGATCAGATGCGGGAGCCAGTTATTTAAGCGGTCAGCCAGCAGTTTAGTGAATATCTTAAGATCTGAGTTTAGAAGGCTAATAGGACGGTAGCTCGCACATTCCATAGGGTCCCTTCCTGCTTTAGGAATGACAGTTATATATGAGTGAAGGAATGTATTTGGGATGTCGTCACCCTCCATGAAAAGGTTGAAAAGGTGTGTTAGGTGAGTAGACAGCTCTCCCTCCAAAGTCTTATAATATAAATAGGTAAACCCGTCCGGGCCCGGGGCTTTGTGGCCTGGCAAGTCCTTAATGATTTGATGGATCTCCTCCGGCACCACCTTTCGATTAAGGTCCTCCAATGCCTCCCGAGACAGTTTTGGGAGATGACAGTCAGTCAGGTAGTCATTCAATATTTTTTGTTCTATTCGGATGCCTCATTGGTAATAGCGGGGGGATAGAATACAACGACGTATAGTATGTGTGGAAAGTTGAGCTATTTTCGTGGGATCATAGTGAGGGGTACCTGTGGTATCCTTTATAGCGCATGGGGCACTAGTTATCGCTTGGTCTCTAAGCTTTCTAGCACACATCGTATGGGGTTTATTGCCGTATTCATAGTATTTCTGGCGGGAGTAACGCAGGAGTCTTTCTATGTTTCCATGTGAGATCTCTTTTAGTTTAGCTCTCAAGTCTATCACTTTTTTCAGGCGAATTTTAGTGGGGTGAGTATGAAGCTGACTCTCTGCTGTACGGAGGTCCCTTTCGCACTGACGGTAAAGCTGTTGTGAATCCTTTTTGAGCTTAGAAGACTATGCACTCCCCTCTAACTACTGCTTTGTGGGCCTCCCATATCATCGGGAAAGATGGAAGAGACTGAGAATTCTCTGTAAAGTAGTTCTGTATGACCTTCCGGAGAGATTCTCGAGAGGAAATGTTAGTGAGTAAGGATTCATTCAGTCTCCAGTGGGTGCGTTTCAGGGGGGGGGGGGTTGTTAGATTAAGGGATATCAGCACAGGGGCATGGTCCGACCAAGTGATACTGCCAATTTGTGCATGTTGGAATGTTCTAAGTGTAAGGATGTTGCCTAGAAAGTAGTCAATTCGGCTATACGATTTATGGGGATGTGAGAAGAAGGTGTATTGTCTTGCTGTCGGGTTGTCAATTCTCCAAAGGTCAAACAGTTGATGTTTGCGGATCAGTTTGCGGAACCCAGTGGATAAGTGTGGTGATCTATGCGAGCCTGCCGGATGTGAAGGTGCAAGCATTCTATCAGCCTTGTCTGAAAATACCAAATTGAAGTCTCCCCCTATAATGTGGATGGTCTCTCGGGAGGCGTGACAGCGTTGAGGAAATAAATCTAAGCTTGCCAGAGTTCGGAGCATACAGGTTACACAAAACTAATGGTACTCCATTTAGAGTGCCTTGGACGATCAAAAAACGACCTGAGGGATCTGCTTCCCATCTGCCCACTTGGAGTGGGCAGGTGCGAGAGATCAGTATGGCCACCCCTGCTTTCTTCCTTGTGTTTGTAGCTGAAAAGGATTGGGGAAACCAATGGCGGGCAAAGTTAAAGGAACTTTTCTCTGTGAAGTGCGTCTCTTGCAGAAACACCACTTCCGCCCTTGATTTTCGCATCTCTTGGAGGACCAGCCTCCTTTTAACATCAGAATTCAGCCCTTTAACACTGAGACTCATTAACCTAGCCATCCCAAGATCTCAACATACTCTAATGTAAAGGCCCGGCACTTCCGCTTGGTGTGCGTAAGAAATATACTCCAGAAACCCTTCTGCAATTGGCGAAGCGCATACCTGTAGATAGAAATTAGACATAGAGAAACAGAAAAGGACATAACTATGTTCAACAATAAAATAGAAACTTTTCAGTTATGAGATAGGTATATGGTAAACAATACCACTCGTCCACTATCCCAGTACCAGTCGACTTACATTCACTCCAAATAGAAAATGTCACACTAAGTACAACCTGCACTGTAAACCAACGTGCGACTAGACTAGTCAGACTCTGATAGCGGGTGAGTGGTGAAACTCCACAAATCAGACCCTCGGGCCTTCGCCCTCCTCCAGGATTCCGGGATGGGGAAGACGTCCCCCCCCCCAAAAAAAAAAATGAGCACAAAAGAAGCTATATAAATGAGCCAAGTAACCCCAACTGGAGTCTATGAGTAACCATAAGTGTACAGGATGGTACTTTCAGGTGGGCCTCTTTTCTCTTGAACTCCCAGGTCGCCGTTTACGGGGTGAAGTAGCTGGTTGCCACGTTGGAGGAAGCCGCGGCATCTGTTGAGGCAAAGTCCAGTCTGGCAAGTCTGGAACCGGGAGATCAAAAACCCGACAAAAAGGCTCCAGGTCTGCGGGGGCCCGGAGGCTAGCCGACGTCTCTCCGTGCCATGCAGTGAGGCTAAACGGGAACCCCCATCTGTAAAGAACATTATGGGCTTGCAAGGAAGACAGTAATGGGCGGAGAGCCCTCCGTTGTTGCAATGTTATCCACGAGAGATCTTGAAAGAGCTGGATCTTGGTGCCCTGGTACATCACTTGTTTTGGCGGTCGGGCTTTGAGCATTATTTCTTCTTTAAGTTGAAAGTCAATGATATGACAGATAATGTCTCTTGGGTTCCCCTTTAGATTTTTGGGGCGAAGAGCCCTATGCGCTCTATCCATAGGAACTAGGTTTTCCGGGGGCCTCTGGAGGAGCGAATTAAATATGGTCTGCAAGATTGCGGTGACGTCTTCCTTTGTTTGGACCTCAGGGACGCCCCTAACCCGTATGTTATGGCGCCTGCCTCTGTTATCCAGATCCTCAACATGGCGCTGTAACTCTCTTATAACGTCAGCTTGAGAGGAGGCTTGGGACTGGAGGTGGCGGATAGTTGTTCTAGCTTCACCATGGTCATTTTCCAGTTGGTTTATTCGTTTGCAGATGGAAAGAACGTCCTGCCGGACTGTTGCTATTTCAGATTTCCAGGCGTCCTTGACTTCTGAAATGAGTGTTTGGAAGTCTTTCTTGGTAGGGAGTTGCCTGACAAATTCCCGCCACTCTGTTGGAGGGCACCCCGGTTGTGTAGTCACTGGTCTGGCCATCACATTGTCTGGGGCCTTTTTCTTATTGCTTTCCAAAGCAGGTGGGCCAGGAGGTGGCTCAGGGTCTCCCCCCATTGAGCTACAGCGCCTGGATTCCGGAGCCCAAGGTCCCTAGGCGGTTTATGGGCTCTTTGAGGCCTGGGTGTAAGGGCCTCATTTAGTAGTGTTAGTGGCCCCAATGGGGAAGGCAGGCCACTCTCTGTTCTGTTTACTTTATTCCCTGGGGGCTGGGGGATTCCAGCAGATTGAAGGTCTGCCCCTCCATGCTCTAGGGTCCCCCCAGGGTCTCCCCTTCAACATTAAATATTTTTTCCCTTATAGGGAGGCACATTTTCTTGAACATTGCAAACAACATGTCCTTCTCCCTTCAACCCGCCACCAAAAAACACCTGAACCCCGGTGCCACCACTAACACTGGTGTCACACCACCCCGAGTTCCTGTTGGTAACCGGGCAGAAGTTCTTTAGCCACCAGTCCACCCCAAAGGATCCCAAAGCTCCGGAACCCTCTGGCCTGGAGGTTAGCCACCGGTTTTGCTGGTGACTGGGACTCCGCCGACTCTACCACAGGCCCTTCCTCCAACCAGTCCTCTCCAGCGGGTGTTGTAGTTCTGGTGGTAGGATAACAAGAAGGTAGATGGGGGTATGTACAATGACCCAAGAGAGTTATTGGGTGGCCTCTACCAGTCCAGAGGCCTTGGTCCAACAAAAATGTAAACTGGGAAAGGGGGTAGCCGGGATCCGCTACCTTTTACTCTTTTTGCTCATAAAGGTGATGGTGAAAGGCGAGGCATGGCTGCTCGTTGACCACAATCCACTTCTTGATGTCAAGAGCAAACCACCCCTGGTCTCCACAATGCTTTGTGTAGCTGACCATGTCCCTGGGTTCCAGATTCCTGTCTGGATAGCCAGTCGGCAAATGAGGGGCTACATCCCTCTGGGACACGAAAATCTCTGCTTCTAGTCCCGGGTCATATATAAATCCCCACCCTTTTTGGGAATCAAAATGGCGGACTTGCCCTCGGTAGGTTTGACTCCGGACCCGGAAGGTGGCTTGCAGGCAATTCTTCTCTTTGTAAGTACGGGCCAGCACATCAACCTTACGTTTCGCCCTGGCAGCTATCTCCTTGTGTAGCTGCTGCGGCTGCCGCTCCCAGTACGGGGCACGGGTTCCATGCTCTGCCTCCTGCTCAGGAGTCAGGCCCACTCGAATGCCCTCGGCGCCGGCTACAACCGGCCTCACATACTGCAGTGGGCCCCACCGATCAGTGGCCTGCTCCATTTCCCTGCAGGTACACTCTGGCTGCTCCTCAGCCGGGACGGGATGCTTGGGAGTGGCTGGCGCTGTCGCCGGCATAGATTTTTTTTTTTTAAACTTTGAATTTTTATTGAGATTTTCAATTTACGTTTTTCATACATAAAATAAAACATAAAATTCACAATTCTTATCGAACCTAGACAAACAATGACAGGACAGGTGAGGAGGGTTAGGAGGGGAGAGGAGAAATAGGAGGGAAGAGGGAAGGGTTTCAAGAGTCCATGCTCCTTCCATAGGACCCATAGGACTCAGTCTCACAGATCCTCCTGTCCCGCAAAGTAGTCCCATGGTGCCCACACGGCCTGAAAACGGTCAACTGTGTCATGCAATAGTGCCGTGAGATGTTCCATGCGTCTAACGTCCAGTAATCTATACTTGAGGCTCTGGAGTGAGGGTGTCCCTGGCTGCCTCCAATTCTTTGCAATTAAGCATCTGGCCGCCGTAAGGATGTGGGACAAAAGCTTAGAGGCCGTTTTTCCCAATCCCCCATTCCCAAGACCCAGAACATAGATCAGGGGATCAAGATCAACCTCTATATATAGTACTTTATGGATCAACCCTCTAACCCGCTCCCAGCCGGCATAGATTTAAGGTCAGGTGCCGCCTCCGTTGTGGCCGGACGGATAGCTGGAGCCGACGTCATCACCGATGCGCCCGTGTTCGGGGCCGGATCAGATGTCATCGGAGTTGCGGTCTGGCTTGGGGCCGGATGAGATGTCATCGGGGTTGCGGTCTGGCTCGGGGCCAGAACGGGTGCTGAGGCGGTGGTGAGTGCCAGAGTACCCCGGAACTGGGTCCTCTCTCGCAGACTGCACGGGTTCCACTGCCACAGGTCAAGGTAGCAGGTCGGTCGGGGCGTTGGCTGCGGAAACGGGTGACAAGGGAGGCGACGTGGCGGACGGGGGCAGACCGGACCCCTCAGCCGGGCCAGCCAGTTCCTGGGGAACATAGGGGCGTAGGTCACTGCTTACCCGCTCCTCCGAGGCCATCTCCATCTTGCGGGCCCGGACAGCTGCAGCCAGGCCCTTCATCTCCGTCGTCCACCTCGCCAAGATGAAGTGGGCTTGGGCTTGGATCCTCCGGCACATCCTCTCCGTCTGTTCCTCAATCCACTCAGCAGTTCCAGGAATGGGGCTCTCCGAGCGTTGTTTGCCAGGCTGCTGTGACATCTTGCCGTATTGGTGTCCAGGAACGGGTTTCTCCAGAGTCCTGGTGTCCCTGCACTTTATCTTCTCTGGTCACATGCCGCTTTTCTTGCCCTCCCCCTTGGTTTCCCAGCAGCAGTCCTTCTACTCTGGGGGTCACCGAGTTCTGCCCGCGTTCTTAGGGGGAGGGGCTTAGGACAAGTGCTCTTTTCGGGGAAAAGATGGTGAGGTTGTTGGTTTTTTTTGGTGCAAAAATGGTGGGCAAGATGGCTGCAGTCCAAAGATTTCGGTGTTTCACGGGTTAACAGTTCAGGAAAGGCGCACTTCACCCAGGTTACGGATGGGGTAAGAATCCTGTTCGTTCGTGATGCCAGAAGTTGTTGCGGGCAGGGAGGTGACTGACCACGTCAGGGAAGGCTACCCGAGGCGCTCGGATCCGGGATCGTGGCTGGGGCTCGAGTGGCAGCCGGATCCGGGGCTCGTGCAGCGGCCCGTCGCCCACAACAATGAAAAAGGGGTATTTACAGGGGAAGAGTTTGTCAGTGACGCCACCCGTGGGTTGCAGTGATGGTTGGTGACACCGCCACTGCCTTGGTATGGGACGCCCGGGGCTGATGGAGCGGGGCAGCAAGGTGGAATCCTTTCCATAGGTAGGGGAGGTGTAGTCCCGGGGCCCTGAGGATGGTGCGGGGTTGCAGGGAGCAGTCTTTAGGAATGGACCGGATAGTACCGGTTTACTCACTGTGGTAATAAATCACACAAAGCCTTATGCGGCTTCACATGTCGGGCAGATCTGCACTGCACCTTCAGATGTTATTCTGGAGCCCCGGGAGTGTCACAGTTAACAGACGCTGCCGTGTCTGCTAACTGTGACGTCACGCTGTGCGCCCTGGACTCCTACTTCCTGCCGGAGAGAATCAATGGAGCATGCAGACCAGAGACAAGCCAGGGGAAGGTAAGAACTCCATACC
Organism: Anomaloglossus baeobatrachus; assembly: GCF_048569485.1. Classification (NCBI taxonomy): domain Eukaryota; kingdom Metazoa; phylum Chordata; class Amphibia; order Anura; family Aromobatidae; genus Anomaloglossus; species Anomaloglossus baeobatrachus. The sequence goes on along the minus strand of NC_134353.1, from coordinate 338,994,730 downwards.
TCCCAACTTTTAAAGAACGGAAAGAGGGAGGAAGTTCGCGGCACGTGGAGAGCGCTGCGGCAAATTTTTAGGTCACGCCCATGGCCATGCCTCTTACCACACCCAGTCAGCAATGACAATCATTGTTTTAGAAACAATAATTAAAAAAATATAACGTATTTTTCGGATTATAAGACGCACTTTTCCTCCCAAAAATTTGGGAGGAAAATGAGGGGTGCATCTTAAGATCCGAATACAGCTTACCGGGGTGCTGTTTGTGCGGCGACCGGGTGCGTTCTGGTGGCCGGGTGCCTGTGGCTGCGTGCAGGCAGCCGGGTGCCCGTTGGTGCCGGCTGCCTCTCTGTACGTGCGGGCGGGCGGATGTGCGTGCGGGCGGGCGGGCAGCCGGGTGCCTCTAGGTGCCGGCTGCATCTCTGTACGTGCGTGCGGGCAGCCAGGTGCCCGTCGGTGCAGGCTGCCTCTCTGTGCATGCGTGCGGGCAGCCGGGTACCCGTCGGTGCCAGCTGCCTCTCTGTACGTGCGGGCAGGCAGCCGGGTGCCCGTTGGTGCCGGCTGCCTCTCTGTACGTGCGTGCAGGCGGGCGGGCAGCCGGGTGCCAGTCGGTGCCGACTGCCTCTCTGTACGTGCGTGCGGGCGGGCAGCCGGGTGCCCGTTCGTGCCGGCTGGCTCTCTGTGCGTGCCGGGCGGCTGTGCGGCAAGTATCCCAGTGCGTCCGCGGTCCCAGTTTCAAATGATGGCGCCGGGAGTCAGTGCGTGCGCAGATGGAACTCTTGGATGAGCGCTCCATCTGCGCATGCGCCGCTCCAGGCGCCATCATTTGAAGCGGGACCGTGGACACACTGAGACACTTACTTCACCGGCCTGCTCCACCTGTCACCCGCCGCCACGGAGCCACCGCGACTCCCACCCCGGACGCCGCTGCGGCTCCCACCACGGACGCCGCTGTCACCACGGACCCGCTGCGGCTGACGCTACTAACCCGCCGCGGCTGCCAGCACAACCTCTGCCTCCTGTGGCCCTGCTTCACCACCACTGCTGGCCCCCTCCGGTAAGAGAACACCGGATTATAAGACGGACCCCATTATTATTTTTTGTTTTTTTACCTTTTTTTAGCTCTAAATTTGGGGTGCGTCTTATAATCCGGTGCACCTTATAAAACGAAAAATACGGTACATAGAATTATTTCTAAGTAGTAAATTAAAATATAAATGTAAACTTGGCCGTGTTACTTTTAAACTAGAATATTTTAAACCACAAAATTCTGTTTAATCTGTCCCCTAAATCTGCCCCATGTACAAAACTGCAGACTTCATGACAGATCCGCTCTATTAGATAAAATATCTGTAATAATACTGTGCTTTTGGTTAATGGGAGGAATTAGTGAATACAGGCAACTTAGGCGGGCTTTGCACACTACGACATCGCAGGCCGATGCTGCGATGCCGAGTGCGATAGTGCCCGCCCCCGTCGCAGCAGCGATATGTGGTGATAGCTGGCGTAGCGAAAGTTATCGCTACGCCAGCTTCACACACACACTCACCTGCCGTGCGACGTCCCTGTGGCCGGCGACCCGCCTCCTTGTTAAGGGGGCGGGTCGTGCGGCGTCACTGTGACGTCACTCGGCAGGCGGCCAATCAGAGCGGAGGGGCGGAGATGAGCAGGATGTAAACATCCTGCCCACCTCCTTCCTTCCGCATATCCTACGGAAGCCGCAGTGAGGCCGGTAGGAGACGTTCCTCGCTCCTGCGACTTCACACACAGCGATGTGTGCGGCCGCAGGAGCGAGGAACAACATCGGACCATTGCGTCAGCGTAATTATGAATTACGCCGACGCTGCACAGATGATACGATTACGACGCTTTTGCGCTCGTTAATCGTATCATCCAGCCTTTACACACTGCGATGTCGCATGCGATGCCGGAAGTGCGTCATTTTCAATTTGACCCCACCGACATCGCACCTGCGATGTCGCATTGTGCAAAGTGCCCCTTACTGTTCTGATTGTTCCAATTGTGGAGACATGGGGGTCAGTGGGTGCTCTCCTGTGGAGACACGAGGGTCAGTGGGTGCTCTTGTCCGCTGATCCGGCCGCCTTTAGAAAGACAGCATGGCCCAGGGCTCATCCCAACTGAACGCCTGACATCCTTAATCCCTCCCTCTCCCCCTCAGCTGTGATCCGACGGCAGGATCAGATCACAGTGTAATGGCTCACGCTCACAGCACAGCAGGAGCCGAGGGTCATTAGCATATCGCATCACATGGGATATGCCAGTATGACCTCAGCTTGGTATGTGCGCACATTGCGTTCTGTGCAGTGCAGAAAAAAACACACCCTCTGGCAGACTAGACAAATGTAAACACTGCGTTTGTAAAAAAAAAAAAATGCACCCAAAAAAAAATGCATTTTGGATGCATTTTCCATGCGTTTTGCGTGCGTTTTGGATGCATTTTTGACCGTGCGTTCCCCCGTCAATTCAGCTCTGTTATATGCCCGCTGACAGCAGACACAGACAGAGTTGCGAGATGAGCATGAACTCAGATGAATTTCACTCGACTTCATTGTCATCCCGCGGCTCTGTCTGTGTATCGCGTCCTGATTAGTGGTCACCCTTGAAGGACGCACCGGTGACCGCAAATCCCCTGAGTGACTAAAGTGAGCAGCGCCATCAGCGGTGCCATCACTCAGGTTACCCACGGCCAGCTGGAGTCCTCCACCTGAGACCGCAACTCACATGTGATGTCATCGCTGATCGCGCAGCTCACTTCAGTCACTCCGGCGACTTGCTGTCACAGTTGGAGGATCCAGCAGTGGCCGCGGGTAACCTGAGTGATGTCATTGCTGATTGTGCGGCTCACTTCAGTTGCTGCGTGGAGCTGACAGAGCGCAATCGTGATCTGTGGCCGCTCATGTCAGCTTCATGTAGCAGAGCTGGATGCGTCGCGGGACCTCATGTGGATTACGTCGGACCTGGAGGGGTATTTGGGGGTTTAATAAAATGGTGAAAGAGGGTTTTTTTTGTCTTTTATTCCAAATAAAGGATTTTTGGGTGTATGTGTTTATTTTCTTTAACTTACAGGTTAATTGTCGTGTGCGGAGGAGGGGACGCTGCGCTCACCCACTGCTCGGGTCCAGCTGCTGCTGCTGCTTGGTGGTGGCTCGAGCGGTGGGCCGGATCCCGGAGACTCGAGCGGCGCTCCTCACCCGTGAGTGAAAGGGGTGGTTGTTGGTGGTTTAGGGATATTGTCCGTGACGCCACCCACGGTTGTGGTGAGGTTGTGACACCACCGCTGCTCTGGACAGGGATCCCGGGAGCGATGACAGGGAGCAGCTTGGATGTTGGTTCTCCCCTCCGTGGGTAGGGGGGTTGGTTGTCCCGGGGCCCGATGAGGGTTAGGGATGGCAGGCGGGTTACGGGGCCTGGTGAGGTGCAGGGTCGCGGGGGCAGCGCGGTGCCGCACGGCACGGTGGTACTCACTCAGCCAGTAATTCACACGGAGTCTCTGGTCAAACAAACGGCTGGATGGACGGATCCCACAGACGGCTGCGGTTGTTCTCCTCCCGGCAGGTTGATGGTGACTGCCTTTCCCTGCACCTGTGTTGTGTTTACAGTTCCAATTGCTTCCCACTGGTAACCCGCTCCCCAGCTTGAATGGGTGCTGAAGGAGCCCCTTTTGCCCGCAGGCTCTGGCCCTGGGAACTGTAGCCTTGGCGGTGACTGTGTTTCCCGTTACGGTGTGAGCTGTTGCCTTCAATCGGGTCTTGACTGCTGGGAAACCCCGGAGGTTCCCTTCGCTAACGGATTTGACCAGTTTTACGGCGACTCCTAGCCTGGTCGGGGTCCGTAAGCCCTGCCGGATGGTGCTGGCTTCTCTTTGCTCTCCGATCCGGTACCGCCGGGCCACCGCCCGTCCACGGTCCTTACGGTTCGCTCTTATCAGCCTCTCCTGCAGACGGTCACCACCGTCTGCCAACCTTGCTGTTCCGTCCGGGCCACACACCCGGACGCCTTCAGTCTCCTCTGCTACCACTTCACTCTCCTAAACTGATCTGATAAACTGCCCTTCCTTTTCCCGCCTCCAGGACTGTAAACTCCTCGGTGGGCGGGGCCAACCACCTGGCCCACACCCTGGTGTGGACATCAGCCCCTGGAGGAAGGCAACAAGGATTTGTGTTTCGCTTCGGTGTGCCTAGCCGGGGTGTGGGGTGTGTTGGTGTAGTACCTGTGACGACCTGGCTTGTCCAGGGCGCCACATTCCCCCTTAGTAAAATGAAGACCATCCGCGGGCTGCCCGTCCATCACCGGTTTTATTTTTGTTTCTGTAGAAAAGGGTAAAAACAGGTAAAACACATAAAACATTGGAACATAAGCATTTTCATGAATCTTCCCATAACGGGAGGTACGGTGCTTAAACGTTGCAAACGGTAACGGCTTCCGCTCTTCTCCCACCCAAACAACCTGGCCCTGATGCTGCCCCTAAGAAGTGGGCAGCACCCCTTGCCCAAGTCCATCACCAGGCTGCCCGAGCGGGTCCTGTCTCTTTCAGGGGACCCACGTCCTTGGGGAACCCCTGAACCCCCGGAGGATCGCCACCGGTTATGGTAGTGGCAGGCCTGGGCCATCCCTTTCCTCCAGGCCCATCCTCCCAAATCAGCCTCTCCGGAGGCAGTAACGGTATCAAGCCAACAACATTTTTATTTACATTCCACTAAGTTTGTGGTTGCCCTGCAAGTTCTCGGGCTTGTCCGTAAGCAGTTTCTTATGCAAGGATTGCAGACAGTTCCTACGGGGACAACAGTTGCCGGCAATGGCTGGTTCAATCACGGTTCAATCAGGTAAACTTCTTCGGTTGATTCCTTTTATCATTCACAAACTTTCAAACTGGTGCACTCAACACATAAAGCTCCCCTTTTAAAGAGTAGTTTCCCTATACCTGAGTGGGGGTCTACCTAGGTTGGGACGAGTGGAACTTCGGGGTCCGGTGTCAGTGTTGACAGGCAGTGGGGCAGAGGGAACAATCAGTTCCTCCTCCCTGCTATCATGTAGGGCAGGCGGAGGCGTAGGGGAGCTGGGTACAGGTACATCCCTGGGCACTGGCTCGCGGTTAACCATTTCCATCATTTCTTCATCCACGGGTTGTGGGAACAGTATCACTGGAAGGATCACCGCACCGTTCTGTGTAGGCCAGTCTGCTGGTAAATCACCCATCATGGTGTGGATTACCTCTTTTCCTTCTCCACTGGACTGGGAACTGGAGCCTCATCCGCTACTTTCAAGGCTGGTGGGCACTTCTTCACGTGGTCTCGGGAAACCGTGGCCAAAGTCCCCCCCTGGTCATGGCTGATCTGGTAGGCCTTCCCATTCTCACATTCTGTGGGCTGGACTGCATACGGTTTTTTTTCCCATTGATCATCCAGCTTGTGGGCCCTTCTTTTCCGCTTCAGCACTACATCCCCAGGTTGGAAGGGACCGGCAGGCGCCTTCTTGTTAAAGCTCTGCTTCTGTTGTCCCCGACTCCGGCACAAGTTCTTTTCAATATATTCCTGGACCTGTCGGTACTGTGCCCTCCGCCGAGTGTCCCATTCAGCTGTCGACGGGAGTGCTTCTGGAGCTTCCAAGCCCATTTCCAGATCCACTGGTAGCCGGCCGGGATGAGCTCTCATCAGGTATGCTGGAGTGCATTTCGTAGAGCTGGAAGGGACGTTGTTATACATATCGACCAGGTCAGGTAGCTTCTCCGGCCACAGGTTCCGCTCTTCCAGCGGTAACGTCTTGAGGAGGCCCAGGACCAAGTGGTTCATCTTTTCACACATGCCATTGGTTTGGGCGTGCTAAGGTGTGGTCCGGATCTTCTTGCAGCCGTATAACTGGCAGAATTCCTGGAATACCTCTGCTTCGAAGGCCGGACCCTGGTCGGTAAGCACCTTCTCGGGGTACCCATGCGGTCGACAGAAATAAGCCTGGAAAGCCTTAGCGGCGGTACGGCCGGTTAAGTCCTTAACTGGGACAACCACCATGAACCTTGAATAGTGGTCTACAATGGTCAGAGCGTAAGTGTACCCACTTCGGCTGGGGGTGAGCTTTACATGGTCAAGGGCAACCAGCTCCAGCGGTTAGTGCGTAATGATCGGGTCTAGGGGTGCCTTCTGGCTGGCCTCGTCCTTCCTTCTCAATGCGCAAGAGCCACATTCTCGGCACCAGGCCTCCACAGATTCCCGCATTCCACTCCAATAGAACCGCTCTCTAAACAACATCTCCAGCTTCTTCCACCCGAAGTGCCCCGCACCATCATGGTATGCTTGCAGGACGGAGGGCACGTTAGCCTGGGAAATCACCAGCTGGCAGATCTTCTCGTGAGTCTTCGGATTAAATCAGCTCGCGATACAACTTCCCCTGGTGTAGGTACAGCCGGGTCCGTTCTCGCCACAGACGTTGGGCTTCAGCAGGGGCAGCAGGGTCTATCCCAGCAGAACCCTGCTCCACTAGGGTCTTGACCAGGCGGACAGCAGGTGCCTGGTCCTGAGCTTCCTGCCACTCCTGTCGGGGCAGCGGATCCAGGTTCACCCGTTGTTGGTGGACGTGTACCTTCTCAGTTAACGGCCGGTGAAATGCAGGCAACTCAATCTCTTCGAGGTCATCATCCTCCGGCCCCTCTTCCGACAGGTGGGGCATCCGGGAGAGTGCATTGGCATTGACGTTGGTACGGCCGGCCCGGTACTTGATGGTGAAATCGTAGTTGGCTAACCTGGCCACCCACCGCTGCTCCAACGCGCCCAGCTTGGCCGTATCTAGATGGGTCAGCGGGTTATTGTCTGTGTGTGTGGTGAACTTGGCTGCTGCCAGGTAATGGCGGAACCGCTCGGTGATAGCCCACACCAGTGCCAAAAGCTCAAGCTTGAAGGAGCTGTAGTTCTCAGGGTTCCTCTCAGTCGGTCGGAGTTTTCGGCTAGCATAAGCTATTACCTTTTCCCTTCCGTCTTGGACCTGGGATAGAACAGCCCCCAAGCCCACATTGCTGGCATCAGTGTAGAGGATGAATGGGCAGCTGTAGTCAGGGTACGCTAGGATTTCCTCTCCGGTCAGCTGGCGGAAGGATTCCTCATGCTTTTCTTCCCACACCAATGGGGCTCCTAGGGGTCTACCACCCTTGGTCTGTCCCACGAGGAGGTCTTGCATGGGGGCAGCCATCTTCTTGTACCCCTTAATGAAGCGACGGTAATATCCCACCAGGCCCAGAAACTGCCTCACTTCCCTCACCGTGGTCGGTCTCGGCCAGTCTTGGATGGCGGTGATCTTCTCGGGGTCGGGAGCGACACCTTCCGCACCAACCACATGTCCTAGGTACTGCACTCTGGGTTTCAGCAGATGACACTTTGAGGGCTTTAACTTCATCCCATACTTGGCAAGGGACGCGTACACCTCGGCCAGGTGCTCCAGGTGGGCTTCATACGTCTGTGAGTACACAATCACATCATCCAAGTACAGCAAGACGGTCTCGAAATGTAGGTGCCCCAGACAGCATTCCATCAGCCGTTGGAAGGTTCCAGGGGCATTGCACAGCCCAAACGGCATGCTATTGAACTCGCAGAGTCCCATAGGAGTGGTGAAGGCAGTCTTCTCTCGGTCTTCCGGTGCCACGGCCACCTGCCAGTACCCGCTGGTGAGGTCAAGGGTGGAGAAGTAGTTAGCGGTTGTCAGCGCGGCCAGGGACTCTTCAATGCGGGGCAGAGGGTAAGCATCTTTATGCGTTATCTGGTTAATCTTCCGGTAATCCACACACATTCGCATGGTGCCATCCTTCTTCTTAACCAGCACCAACGGGGCGGCCCAGGAACTACAACTGTCCCTAATAACGCCTGCCTCCTTCATGTTCCTCAACATGTCTTTGGCGCATTGGTAGTGCGCAGGGGGAATAGGCCTGTATCTCTCCTTGATAGGGGGGTGGGTACTGGTAGGGATGTGATGTTGGACCCCTTTAATCTGCCTAAAATCTAGGGGGTGCTTGCTAAAAACTCGCTCATACTCCTGTACCACCCAGTATACCCCTTCCTTGTGGTGTGTGGGGGTATCATCAGTGCCGACGTGTAGCTCTCGACACCATTCGCCTAACTCCCTCAGGGATAGGTGGGGACTGGCAGCAGGCGGTCCGATCCAGAGAACGGCTTCATGGATGGTGTCGGGATCTAGAGTGAGCAATTTGGCAAGGGTAGCGTACCGGGGAAGCCTAACCTCTTCCTCCCCACAGTTCAGTACTCGCACGGGCACTCTCCCTTTTTTGACATCTACCACCCCTCGGGCGGCCATTACTGTGGGCCAGTGTTCGGAGGACATGCGCTCTATCATGGCGGGGTAGTCTCGCCCTTGGGGCCCTACCGCTGTCCTGCACCAAATCATCATCTCGCTCCTGGGAGGCACAATCAAAGGGGTAGCATCCATCATTCTCACTCCACCAATCTCTCCTCCTGTCGAGTTCACATGTTGGCGATACATCAGGGCCCGGATCTCACGCTGCACAGCTCTCTGTCGGTTCCCCGCTGCTGTGGCGGCCAGCTGCTGCAGTAGGGTCAGCACGTCATTCATACAGTGCTCCATCACATTAGTCCCCAGCACCACCTTCGGGTTATGATCACTGGGTTCATTCATTATCACAATCAAACCCTGGTGTTGCAGTTCAGCTCGTCCCACAGTCATGGCCACTTGTTTGTACCCCACTTGGGTCAACGGGAGTCCATCAGCGGCAATTAGTTTCATACTGGCATCTGGGGGGGCTAGTTCGTTCTTTCCCCAATACCGCTGATACAGTGTGTATGGTATTGTGGTTACCTGCGATCCAGTGTCCAGGAGAGCCGTCAGCGGGATACCGTCTACTGCCACAGGGATGATGGGCCGGGCTCCGATGTATCGGTCCCGCCAGTCGGGGGGCCATTAGGTTCTACTCCTGAGGATTGGCCCGTGGCCCCAGGGGTTGCTCGTTTAACGGACACTGTCGGGAGTAGTGGCCGGGCTTGCTGCACCTGTAACAAATCGGAGGTCCATACCGTGAGTCATTGGCCCTTCTCCGCTGCATCCAAGGGACGTCCTCGGGGCTGTCGGCGAGCTGCATCTTCCCCGGGGGCTGGGACCTGGTCGGAGGCTGGAGTGCGGCGAGGATCTTGGCGAGGTCCCCATCCATGCGGCGGACTTGGGCAGCCAGTTCCTCCATCATTCCGCTTGGGGCTGCAGGTACCGGAGGTGTTGGAAGGACAGGGGCCACCACGACGGGAGCCGTCTCAGCTGGCCATGGGGCTGCCTCAGGGACTTCCGATGCTGGAGGCTGCAGAGCTTTAATGGCCCGTTCCTTTAACACGGCAAAGCCCACATCAGGGTGTTCTAGGGCCCATAGCCGAAGTTGCTTGCGGTCCTTCGAGGACCTCATCCCCTGTACAAACTGTTCCACTAGCATTTTGTTGCTGTCCGCATCGTTGATGGTGTCTACCCGCTTCAGGGTGCGGAGGGCGGTTTGCAGACACAAGGCGTAGTCCCGAATGCTATCCGCGGGCCGTTGCCGGCATTGGTAAAACTGCATCCGCAGCTCGGCTTCGGTACGGGTCTCAAAGACAGTCTGTAGCTTCTCAAAGATGGTGGCTACAGAGGACCGGTCCCCCTCGACCCAGGTCTTTGCCTCCTGCTCAGCCGCGCTGGTTAGCTGCCCCAGCACTACCGCTGCACGTTGCTTATCAGTTAGGGGGTACAGTTCTAGTAGCGGGCTAAGCTTCTTCCGGAAGACCTGCAACGCATCAGGTTTCCAATCGTACTGCAGCAGCCAGGTAGCTCCGGGCACATAGGGCAAGGAGAACGGCATCACCTGAGCGAGAGCTGGGGCCACGGCACCTCCCGCCAGTGCGGCCGGGGCCTGGGCAGGCCCATTCCCATCCGTGGGTGCCATTGCGGCTGCGACCGCCGCTCCTCCAGCGGCTCCGTCGGGCGCAGACATCTTGTTTCCGTCCCCCTTAGTCTTTTTCCGGCTCCTCCTCTTCAGAGATCTCTGGTGGGCTTTTCTTCCCAGGCATCTCCATCTGCGTCTCGGATAGGGCACTCTCTTGTCAGCGTCTATGGCTAACAACGCAACACTCCGTTCATTCAGTCCGTCAGATTGTATTTCAGCGGACGGAGACCCTTCAGAGTCCGTGCTATAGCCTGATGAATACCCGGGTCCTCTATGACCCCGGCTCCTTTTGCCATCGGACTTGCTTTTGCCCTCTGAGGCAGCACGTTCATCGAGCGGGCCACCTTTCTCTTCAGGGCCATAGCCCATATACCGTCGCCATCCCACACCAACTGGGCGAAGTTGGTTTGCGATTCTCTGTCTGTCTAACTTCAATTGGTTTAAGTCTTTCAAGTATCCCAGGCAGTATTCTAGGAGGACTCGTATGTCTTCAATACACTCCATTGTTCCCGCAATGGCACATGGAACCATAACGACTTCACAGGGCATCTGGGCTTTATTATGGATATCGATTCTTACTCTTGTCACACCGGTCTTATCAACCATGTCCTGCATGGCTCTTCCATGTCATCCGATAAGCCTCATGACCATCTCTCTGGGCACTTGTATGGTCTCTTCCACAAACTCCAACAACCGTCAAGCTGTCTTCACCGCTTCTGCAGTTGTCCCATAGATACGAAAGGTTCCACTGTCTTTTTCTATTTGCACAGCTGTAACACCTGGAACCTTCCGGGCTTGCTTAATATTATTGCTTAGGGCTCTCAATGCCAACCCAATTAACGTTTTCTGCACAACCACCACCTCTTGAAAGCCTGCGGTCAGCTGCGCCAAGCGTCTAGTGTCTTCATCCTTCTTTGCAGTGATGATCCACTTCTTACGAAGACACCGTGGGTGCATGTCACTCAGGATTGCCACTTGCTTCTTTGTGACATCACTGAAAGAGCACACCACCAACTGATTAGACTCTGCAGCAAAGTACACTTTACAGGCCCCTACTGCCTTCTGGAATCTCTCATGCACCTTCTCACTGGCACAGGCTTCTCTTAAGGCCGGTTTCACACATCCGGCTTTTCGCCGGTTTGCCGGATCCGGCGCTCTCCCGTACAGACAATACAGTACAGTGACAGCGCTGTAACTTCCGGGTCACATGCGCCGGTCACATGACAGCACGTGACCGGCGCTTGTTGCGCTGTCACTGTACTGTAGTCACTGTATGGGAGAGCGCCGGATCCGGCAAACCGGCGAAAAGCCGGATGTGTGAAACCGGCCTAAGTCTTCCGGCACGTCTATCCGGCACTTGAAGACTGGTCTGCTTCCTTCACTGTCAAGGACACTAGACTGTTCCTGAGGTCTCTTGCCTTCCTCCATATTCTCCACCAAAGGCTTCACCTGTTGAGTTACACACACCTCGGGTTCCGCCCCGGCCTCAGAGCCTTTGGGTTTCAGGCTCTTAGCTGAGCCAATCTTCTTGTTTGCGGTCTTGGTCTTACCCACTGAGTCAGTCAGGCTCTCAGCTTCTGCTGAGACCTCACATCCAGACTTCACCTCCTCCTCAGAGGCTCTTTCCACTTTTACAGCACCAGCTGTCTTGGGACTTCACTGCATTACCTCCAACGTCCTCTTGGGTCTCTGCAGCGTCACCCTCTGCCTTCTCTTGGGAGTTTACAGCATCGCCTTCTACCAGGGTGTCACGCCCTTCAGCACGGTACGCTGTTCCTCTTAGAACCTTGGCATAGTTTTCACAATTCATCACTCCAACACTGGGTAGCTTACCAGTCTGCTCACCATGACCTTTGTGGGTTTGCACCTCACCAACACGGTCCAGGATTCCGTCTCCTATATTGTTCTGTAGGATGTCTTCATCTACAGCACTTTCATTCGACAGACTATCATGCTTGGAAATTACAGGAGACACCTCAATTTCTTCTTAGGTCGGCTCCCATCCTGCATTTCCACCCTGCTGATTTTTGTCGTGACAATGTGTCAGTTCAGTCTCTGATTCCTCTTTCTTTTGCAGGATATCACTACCTGACTCTACCGTAGCAGTTGCTACCAGCAACCTGTGTTCATTATCCAGGTCCTTCACTTTCTCTGCACCCTCAGGTGGCATACACTGTGCTACCTCTCGGCGCTTATTACGTCTTCGGCGTCGGGAGGAGGTTTTACCCTTCTGTCCCTCACTGTACTCATTTGTCACTTTTCTTGAGTCAGTGTCTTTACTGGAGTCATCGTCACTCCCCCTGGTGTCCTGGACTAACCCGTCCCCACTTAACCAGGTGTCGGCCCCCCTTTCGGGAACTACTGGGATTTCAGTGGTCCCCCTGTCACTTCCCTTTGGAGACGTCATGTCCCTAACTTGGGGAGACCCTCTAGTTCCCTTGGTCACCCCTAACCTGCCGTGTTTAACGGTCACACTATCATGTGTTACATTAAAGGTCATGTCACTAAGGTGGGCATGTCCCCCATTTTCTTTGGTCACCCCTAACTTAGGACTGTTGCCTCTAGGAGGCGCTCTCTCCTCTTTCTTACACAAAAACATACAACAAGGTACTCCTTCAGTTTCCAGCTGGGGTGGGGCTTCCTTAGCGCCACTACGATTTTTGCATGAGCTCATGTGCTCTTTCCCCAGCTCCCACAAGACCGTAAATACACCACAGTCTCAGCCAATTATAACGGGGTGTGACAGGTCCGGGACTATAGCCACATCACGCAACTCAAAACCTTTGGCAATTTCAATGACTACTCTGGCCACGGGATATTCTTTCCCATTCCCATAACTGCCACTGACTCTAATCAGTTTTCCCGGAATCGAGTCTACATCGAGCGTGGCCCTTACCAGGGTCACCAAGCTCGCTGGGTCTAACAGCACAGTCATATATTCTTCATTCACTTCAATTAAACATTCCTGTGGTTCCTCTCTGGAGCCGAAGTCCACACCGCATGCCACTACTCCCTTGGACGTAGGATGCTCCGCCCCATTTTTGGTGACCACCGCTTTCTGGGACTCCATCCTCGGGTGGGCAACCACCCCTTTATGGGACTCCGCCCCCTTTTGGGCAACCACCCCTTTGCGGGACTCCGACCCCTTTTGGGCAACCACCCCTTTGTGGGACTCCGCCCCCTTTTGGACAACCACCCCTTTCCGGGCTTCTGTCCCCTTTTGGGCAACCACCCCTTTTTGGGACTCCGCCCCCTTTTGGAGTTTCTGTGGCTTCCTTGCCGTGTCCTTAGATCCCAATTCACACAGTTCCCAGTCATCTCCCTGGGCACCCTGTGTCCATACTGGCCCCAGCAGGGAGTTCATCAACTGGTCCACTGCTGCCACGTCGCTGCGCACAGTTAGCTTCTGCGGTCCACACACAAGAAACTGGGTCAGCACCTCCATAGCGTCCATTTGAGCTCCCTCCATGCTGAAACAAGAAAACAAACAGGAGGGACGCTCCAATGGGTAATACCCGGTGGTCAAAGACAGGGGGGGGGTTAGAGAACCACTAACCTTTCCGGGTTGTACCGCCCGTACAACCAGGATCTCCAGCCTGTGGTGTATCACTGCTCACCAAGCAGGGCCCCGCAATTCCTGGCTGGCCTGGAACCTCTGGTCGCTGTTCTCCCGTCGCTACAGCACGGAATCCCGCAGACCCACCGATCCACCACGAGCCGCTGGAATGCGCTGTCACTGTTTGATGACCCGGCAGATCCACAGGTGCGGAAATCCAACCCGTGCTCCTGGAAATGCTGCCTGCATTCTCCACCATATGTGATGTTGCACCTTGCAACATGGGGGTTACTCACTCAGCATGAGGGCTTCAGGTAAACACGGGAGGCACATCCTTATTCTCAGGCTTCTTTATTCAGACTTTACACAGCATACTGCCAGGACTACATACAACAATGGCATTACAAGCAGGATACAGGCACATTCCCCAAACATCAGGTCTCCTGGTTCAGTCCGGCACAGAAGTCCCAGCCTAGCCTTCTCAGACAGCAGGTTTCCACACCTCCACCCCCAGACAAACCCTGTTACTTCCTTCACCACAGGAAGTTCAGAGCAGGGCCCTGGGTGTGTCCAGAGGCCTGACTTTTACCTCTGGGACCACACCCCAGGGTGGAGATTTGGGTGAGAAAACTCACCCATCTCGTTAGCTGGTCACAACAAACCCAACCCAGCCACCAGACATTAACCCATTCAGCCCAATACCAGTGATCATATCACAATATATATATATATATATATATATATACATATATATATATATATATATATATATACATATATATATATATATATATATATATATATATATATATATATACATATATATATATATATATATATATATATATATATATATATATGAGTGTGCGTATGTATGAGTGTATATGCATGTGTGTGTTTATATGTTTATGTGTGTGTATATTTGTCTGTTTCAGACTTTTTTGTATGAATGAGTATGTATCTGTGTACATGTGTGTATGTACAGTATATGCCTGTGTGTCTGTGTATTTGTGATTGTGTATGTGCCTGTCTGTATTCTGCGTGCATGTATGTGCCTACGTTTGTGTGTCAATATACATATATCGCATACACTCCACATACACACACCACATACAGTGTGTGCAGGCTTGTGCCTGTGTCTACATATGTGTGCGTGTCTTTGCATGTGTTTGCCCTTCTGCATGTCTACATATGTTTGTTTGTGTGTATCCTTGTGCATGTATGTGCCTGGCTGCATTCTTGTGCATGTCTGCATATGTGTGCGTGTGTCTGTGTGCGTGCATGTTACTGGCTGCGTTCTTGTGCGTGCGTCTGTGTGCCTGATTATTAGTGTATGTCTGCATTCATGTGTGTGTCTATGTGAATATGTGCATGTGTGTCTACATGCACCTGTCTGCAAGTATGTAATTTTTTCTATATGTGTGCACATGTGTGCCTGCCTATGTGTATGTGTGCCTGCTATTGTGTGTGGCTACAGATACAAGCGTATATGTGTGTATGTGCACATTTCTGTGTCTGCATATGCGTGTCTGTGTGCATGTCTTTATATGTTCATGCCTGTGTGTTTACGTATGTATGAGTGTGTGTGTTTGTCTGCATGAGTGTTCATGTCTGTGTGCATTTGTATGCATCTGTCTGTGTGCCTGTCTGCATGCATTTGTCTGTCTTTGTATATCTGTTTGTATATGTATGTAAGCGTGTGTGCATGTATGTGTGTCTACATACGTTTGCATGTCAGTGCATCTTTGTATGTGTGCATGTCTACATGCATGTGTTAGTCTGTGCCTGTCTGCATGTGTATGCATGTATGTGGGCCTACATCACATCTTTAAATATTGCTGCTATGCGCTGCGCTCAGATGTCATCGCATGGTTTCGGATGGGTGGGGTGGCCATTTGACCACACGGGATATGAAGCCACAGGGTGGAGGGGGGAGCGCAGAGAGGTGAGAAGAATCTTGTTGTTCCTCCCTCTGTGAATGGACAGAGTAGTGCATATAGGATCCCAGGATGGGGCAATTTAGAGGGCCTGGGATGGAGGAACATAGGGCCACAGGATGGGGCAGTTTAGGGGCCTGGGATGGAGGAAGATAGGGGCCCAGGATTGGGCAGTTTAGGGTCCTGGGATGGAGAAACATAGGGGCCCAGGATGGGGCAGTTTAGGGGCCTGTGATGGAGGAACATAGGGGCCCTGGTTGGGGCAGTTTAGGGGCCTGGGATGGAGGAACTTAGGAGGCCAGGATGGGAGACATTATTAACTATAGGGGGCCAGGAAGGTAGACATTATTAAATAAAGGGGGCTAGGGTTGGAGAGACATTATTAAATATAGGGGGCCAAGATGGGGGACATAATTACTATATGGGGCCAGAGTGAGGAGCATACATTATTGGTTTATGCTGGCAAATAGTGGAGATAATTACTGTTTGTGCAAATTAGGGGACATAATTACTGATGAAATATATTTTATTTTTTATGATACTATCTTCCATGGTGGGAACAAAAGTCTGATGTAGTGTAGAAATTGGGGAAACAGTGTGGAATGTGCCCTGGAGTGATCAGCTATAGGTGACTGTGTGTTATTTTCTGCAGAGCCATTTTCTGGCTGGAAGAAATGATGGCGGTCAGTGCCAGATGGAGAGGAAAAGCGAAGGTGAACAACGTCAGCTAGAGATGTCACTGGTAAGTCAGTGTGGAATGTGCTCTGGAAGCGATCAGCTATAAGTGACTGTTATTTTCTGCAGTCACGTTATGGCAGGAAGACGTGATGGCGGTCAGCGTCGGATGAAGAGGAAAATGAAGATTAATAACTTTAACTAGAGATGTTACTAGTACGTCAGTGTATTACCTGTGTACACACACACACACTATACACTATATACAGAACTCCTGTGTATAATGTCACTGGTGATCACTGTATTACCTATATACAGATCTCCTGTCTATAAAGTCACCAGTGATCACTGTTTTAGCTGTACCCTATATACAGAATTCCTGTGTATGTCACCGGTGATCACTCTGTTACCTGTACACTATACACATACACTATATACAGAACATCTGTGTATAATGTCACTAGTTATCACTGTATTACCTGTACACTGACACTATATACAGAGCTCCTGTGTATAATGGCACTGATGGTAATATTAGTGTTATTAGTATTGTGGTTTTTAATTCATGATCATTATTGTAGTATTATTCAGTCAGTATGTGGTCTGGTCATGGCATGTTGGTATTTGACCCTTGTATGTAGTTGTATTCGGTCACTATGTCATGTTAATATGTGTTCTGGTCACGATATGGTGGTATTTCTCTTTGTATGTGGTATTATTCGGTCACTATGTGCTCTGGTCATAGTGTAGTGGTATTTCTTCCTTTTGTATGTGGTTGTATTCAGTCACTATGTGGTGGTAATATGTTGTCTGGTCACGATATGATGGTATTTCTCTTTTGTATGTGGTATTATTTGGTCACCATGTGGTTTAGTCACAGTGTGGCGGTATTTCACCCTTGCATGTGGTATTATTCGGTCACTATGTGGTCTGGTCATAGTGTTGCAGTATTTTTTCCTTTGTATGTGGTTGTTTTCTGTCACTATGTGGTGGTAATATGTTGTCTGGTCACGGTGTGATAGTATTTCCCCCTTCTATGTGATATTATTGGTCTTGGTATACTGGATTGTGTTGTGTATGGAGGTCACTTTTTCTCTCTGATATCAATATAGGAAATATACTTTCCAATAGAGATTAAATGCTTGAATGTTTAACCCCTCCCTGTCCTATTATTATTACACTGTAGCACATATGCACTTACAGAGGTTGTCTGGTGAAAACAAGTAATCGCCTATGCATTTTACTATATGGAGGACTATCTGAGGCCCATTATTCTCTTTTAAAGCCCTTGCACACGTTGAGTATTTGGTCAGTATTTTACCTCAGTATTTGTAGCCAAAACCAGGAGTGGAACAATCAGAGGAAAAGTAGAATAGAAACACGGCACCACTTCTGCATTATTCGCCCACTCCTGGATTTGGCTACAAATACTGATGTAAGAAACTCACCGTGTTTGGGGGGCACTTTTGTTGTCATCAAATTTAATGGCTGCAGTGAAAGGGGAATCTAGAGGCTTTAATAGGAGGAAAATTATTTGGTAAGGGCTGTAAAGTTGTGAAATATGCTCTTCTGTGTCCCAGCTGAATATTATTATTATTATTATTATTATTTTTTTGGGGGGGGTGGGGCCCAATTAGAAATTCTGCTATGGAGCCCCATGATTTTTATGTACGCCCCTGCCTACACCTGTATATATCCCCCTCAATATTTCTTATGTTAATGGTCTAGGAAGCTAATGGCTGTGCCAGAACAATGTGGCTCCACTGTAAAATGGTTTCATCTGTTTTGGCAGCTTTTGAAGCCCATAAAGGTGATTTCTATGCCTTTGTTTTTGCCTCCCACTAAATTCAATGGGGTTCGGCGAACACAGGTGAAGTTGGCAAACATGAACTGAATCGAACCTTTAAAGGATCGTTCATCTCTTGTAAAGATATCACAGCTCCTGGGCAAGGGAGCAAGCAAAAGAGAGTATACACGCAGCAGAGGTGGCTATACAGTGCCTTGTGAAAGTATTCGGCCCCATTGAATTTTTCAACCTTTTCCTACATTTCAGGCTTCAAACATAAAATAAAAATTTAAATTTTATGGTCAAGAACCAACAACAAGTGGGACAGAATTGTTAAGTTGAATGATATTTATTGATTATTTTACATTTTTGTAAAAAATAAATAACTGAAAAGTGGGGCGTGCAATATTATTCGTCCCCTTTACTTTAAGTGCAGCAAACTCACTCCAGAGGTTCATTGAGGATCTCTGAATGATCCAATGTTGTCCTAAATGACTGATGATGATAAATATAAGCCACCTGTGTGTAATGAAGTCTCCATATAAATGCACCTGCTCTGTGATAGTCTCAGTGTTCTGTTTGAAGCACAGAGACAATCATGAAGACCAAGGAACAAAACAGGTAGGTCCATGATACTGTTGTGAAGAAGTTTAAAGCCGGATTTGGTTGCAAAAATATTTCCAAAACTTTAAACATCCCAAGAAGCACTGTGCAAGTGATCATATTGAAATGGAAGGAGTATCATACCACTGCAAATCTATCAAGACCCGGCCGTCCATCCAAACTTTCATCTCAGACAAGGAGAAGACTGATCAGAGATGCAGGCAAGAGGCCCATGATCACTCTGGATGAACTGCAGAGATCTACAGCTGAGGTGGGAGAGTCTATCCATAGGACAACAAATCTGGCCTTTATGGAAGAATGGCAAGGAGAAAGCTATTTCTCAAAGATATCCATAAAACGTGTCATTTAAAGTTTGCCACAAGCCACCTGGGAGACACACCAAACATGTGGAAGAAGGTGCTCTGGTCAGATGAAACCAAAATCGAACTTTTTGGACACAATGCCAAATGATATGTTTAGCTTAAAAACAACACAGCTCATCACCCTGAACACACCATCCCCACTGTCAAACAAGGTGGTGGCAGTATCATGGTTTGGGCCTACTTAGCTTCAGCAGGGACAGGGAAGATGGTTAAAATTGATGGGAAGATGGATGGAGCCAAATACAGGACCATTCTTGAAGTAAACCTGTTGGGAGTGTCCAAAGGCCTGAGACTGGGACGGAGATTTGTCTTTCAACAAGACAATGATCCAAAACAAAGCAAAATCTACAATGGAATGGTTCACAAATAAACGTATCCAGGTGTTAGAATGGCCAAGTCAAAGTCCAGACCTGAATTCAATCGACAATCTGTGGAAAGAGCTGAAAACTGCTGTTCACAAACGCTCTCCATCCAACCTCACTCAGCTCAAGCTGTTTGCAAAGGAAGAATGGGCAAGAATTTCAGTCTCACGATGTGCAAAACTGATAGACACATACCCCAAGTGATTTGCAGCTGTAATCGCAGCAAAACATGGCACTACAAAGTATTAACTTAAAGGGGATGAATAATATTGCACACCCCAATTTTCAGTTTTTTTATTTTTTACAAAAATTTACAATAAGCAATATTGTTCACCTTCACAATTGTGTCCCACTTGTTTATTCTCCTCCATAAAATATAACATTTTTATCTTTATGTTTGAAGCCTGAAATGTGGGAAAAGGTTGAAAAATTCAAGGGGGCCGAATACTTTCGCAAGGCACTGTAGGTGTTCTGGCACCCTGGGCAAGAATTTATTTGGCGTCCCCTCCGCTCAAGCTGTTTAGTAATCGTCCTGTGACAACTTATGTGATTTTCACTTTTATAGTCACATGCTGCTGAGCTGCTTTTCCTTATTCTTTTAGTGTACAAAGAAATACTACAGCCCCTGCTTCAGTGAGAGAAACATGAAGTATGAAAATCGCATATGAGCAGTCATGTGATGACTGATCGGACAAGCAAGCAGAGGTGAATCTTGACAGTGAGTATATTACTGTTAGGATAGAGTATACTACTGTGGTATGATTTGAATTATGATGCGGTATATCTCCAGCTGTTTTGTCAGAAAGTAGTTTTGCTAGATGGTATGATCAATTTGTGATTACATTAGCACAGGGGTTTATCTGCATGTTGTTGTTCTTATATTTAAATGTGGCGCCCTGGACTAGCCAGGTCGTCACAGGTACTGCAACAACACACCCCACACCCCGAGATAGGCACACCAGTCACACACAAATCCTTGTTGCCTCCCTCCAGGGGCTGATATCCACACCAGGTGGGGTGGAGCCAGGCGGTTGGCCCCACCCACTGAGGAGTTCACAGTCCTGGAGGCGGGAAAGGAAGACGGTTGAGTTAGGGAGAGTGAAGGAGAAGGAGTGAAGTGGTAGTAGAGGAGCAGACTGACTGTGTCCGGGTACGTGGCCCGGGCACCGAGAGCAAGGTTGGCAGACGGTGGTGGCCGTCTGCAGGAGAGGCTGATTGACGCGGAACCGTAGGACCGGGGACGAGCGGTGGCTCGCCGGTACCGAACCGGGGAGCGAAGAGAAGCCAGCACAAACCGGCAGGGCCTGCGGACCCCGACCAGGCTTGGAGTCGCCATTAAACTGATCAAATCCGTTAGCGACTGGAACCTCCGGGGTTTCCTAGCAGCAAAGACCCGTCTGAAGGCAACCGTCCAAACCGAGAAAGGGAAATACAACTACCGCCACAGTTAGAATTCCCAGGGCCAGAGCCTGCGGGCAAAAGGGGCTCCTCCGGCCCATATCCAAGCTGGGGAGCGGGTTACCGGTGGGAAGCCATCGGGACCGAAGATACACAACAGGTGCAGGGAAAGGCAGCCACCACCAACCTACCGGGAGTAACTACCGCAGCCGGCTGCGGGACCCGTCCATCCAGCCGTTTCTTTTACCGGAGACTCCGTATCCATCATTGGCTGAGTGAGTACCACCGCGCCGTCTGGCACCGCGCTGCCCCCGCGACCCTGCACCTTGACAACCCTGCCTCCCCGTCCCACCTCTCCGGGCCCCGGGACCACCAACCCCCTACCCACGGAGGGGGGAGAAACATCTCGGCTGCTCCCTGTCATCGCTCCCGGGATCCCCGTCTAGAGCAGCGGTGGTGTCCCAACCTCACCACAAACCGTGGGTGGCGTCACGGACCAACTGCCCAAACCCCAAATCACCCCTTTCACTGTCCGGGCGAGGAGCACCGCTCGAGTCCCCGGATCCGGCCCACCGCTTGAGCCACCAAGCAGCAGCAGCAGCAGCGCCGGACCCGAGCGCCAGCGAGGGCGCAGCGGCGGCGGCATCCACCCCGCCTGCGACACAACTTGGCGTCACAAACAGGATCTTACCGTTCTGCCGGCTGGCAGAAGTGCGCCTTGTGTCCCGCCGGTGGTGTCCGGCCGAAAAATTTCAGAAGCCGCCATCTTGGGCGCGAAAACTTTCCCGCTCGAGCGTCTTCTCGAGCAGTGGAGGCGCGAACGCCGAAGCTCCGCCTCTGAAGAGGAGGTGCAGAGAAAAGACCAAGGGGGGTCGGATGGCGTCCGGCCGCATGTAAGCACGGCTATAAAAGCAGGGACGCCAGGACTCTGCGGCCATATTTGGTTCCTGGAAGGTACTGCTACCAACATGTCCACCCCGTTCAGCCACGCAGAAATCACGGAGCCGGTGCCCGGGACAGCGGCATGGCTCAGGGCCCGCACGGCGGGGATCTGCCGGTGCTACAGGAATCAGATATGTCTTCTGATGGAGCAGTGGACGGCGGAGGTGGAGGAGGTAGCTGCGGTCACCCGGGTGTACGGCATGGAGGCCATGATGGAGGAGCTGGTGAGTGACCAATGCCCCTGTGTCCCTGAGGGACCGACGGCTGCGGCTGAGGGACCCGGTCTGCCCCTGGCCCCCATACTGCCTCCGTCTTCTCTGCCCACATGCCCCGCCGCTGCTTGTCCATCTGGCTTGCGGCCCCCTTTAGCGGCAGCAGAAAGAGTGGCGAGCCTGGAGACTGCGGCAGCTGGCGGCAACCCGCCTGGCGCAGGAACGGACGATAGTGACTCCGGGCCTGACACCGAACCTGTCTCGGAGGAGGAAGGAGTCGTCGCCTTGTATGACATGGAGGCCACTTACATCCCACGGAGCGGGAATAATGGATATCGGGCGGCCCTTCCCCGTCGCGCCTGCCATGCGCTGGAGGGCTTGGTACCCGTGTTTTTCCACCCGGGGCCGGGTGAAGAGGATGAAAGTAAGCAGTGACGGCAGCGGTCCCTCCGTTGCACCGTTGTCCCCGTTGGGACCACCAGTACTGTTAAGTAAATGAATGAAAATAATCAACCGAGAAGTTAATCTGATTGTCAACAGTGATTGAACCGGCCGTTGCCGGCAGGGTTGTCCCCGTAGGGACCCTTTGCACCGTGCGTAAGGAACTGCTTACGGACACGCCCGAGAACTTGCAGGGCAACCACAAACTTGTGGGAATGTAAATATTTGGCATAAATCCGTTACCGCCTTCGGAGAGGCAGATTGGAGGAAGGGCCCGCAGAAGAGTAGGCTGGGGCCCGGTCACCACCTGGACCGGTGGCCATCCTCCGGGGGTCAGGGGTTCACCATGGACGTGGGTCCCCTGAAAAGACCGTAGGGTGCGAAACACCATACCCTCTCGGGCAGCCTGGAGATGGACTGGGGTCAAGGGGTGCTGCCCACTTCTTAGGGGCAGCATCAGGGCCAGGTTGTTTGGGTGGGAGAGAGCGGAAGCCGTATGTTTTAATAAAAGTGACTACCGTTAGTAACGTTTAAGTGCCGTGCCTCCCGTTAAGGGAAGATTCATGAAAAATGCTTTGTTAAATGTTTTCTACCTTTTTCTACAGTTTAACAAAAATAAAACCGGTGATGGACGGGCAGCCTGCGGACGGTCTGCATTTAACCAAGGGGGAATGTGGCACCCTGGACTAGCCAGGTCGTCACAGGTACTGCAACAACACACCCCACACCCCGAGATAGGCACACCAGTCACACACAAATCCTTGTTGCCTCCCTCCAGGGGCTGATGTCCACACCAGGTGGGGTGGAGCCAGGCGGTTGGCCCCACCCACTGAGGAGTTCACAGTCCTGGAGGCGGGAAAGGAAGACGGTTGAGTTAGGGAGAGTGAAGGAGAAGGAGTGAAGTGGTAGTAGAGGAGCAGACTGACCGTGTCCGGGTACGTGGCCCGGGCACCGAGAGCAAGGTTGGCAGACGGTGGTGGCCGTCTGCAGGAGAGGCTGATTGACGCGGAACCGTAGGACCGGGGATGGGCGGTGGCTCGCCGGTACCGAACCGGGGCGCGAAGACAAGCCAGCACAAACCGGCAGGGCCTGCGGACCCCGACCAGGCTTCAAGTCGCCGTTAAACTGATCAAATCCGTTAGCGACTGGAACCTCCGGGGTTTCCTAGCAGCAAAGACCCGTCTGAAGGCAACCGTCCAAACCGAGAAAGGGAAATACAACTACCGCTACAGTTAGAATTCCCAGGGCCAGAGCCTGCGGGCAAAAGGGGCTCCTCCGGCCCATATCCAAGCTGGGGAGCAGGTTACCGGTGGGAAGCCATCGGGACCGAAGATACACAACAGGTGCAGGGAAAGGCAGCCACCACCAACCTACCAGGAGTAACTACCGCAGCCGGCTGCGGGACCCGTCCATCCAGCCGTTTCTTTTACCGGAGACTCCGTATCCATCATTGGCTGAGTGAGTACCACCGTGCCGTCTGGCACCGCGCTGTCCCCGCGACCCTGCACCTCGCCAACCCTGCCTCCCCGTCTCATCTCTCTGGGCCCCGGGACCACCAACCCCCTACCCACGGAGGGGAGAGAAACATCTCGGCTGCTCCCTGTCATCGCTCCCGGGATCCCCGTCCAGAGCAGCGGTGGTGTCCCAACCTCACCACAAACCGTGGGTGGCGTCACGGACCAACTGCCCAAACCCCAAATCACCCCTTTCACTGTCCGGGCGAGGAGCGCCGTACGAGTCCCCGGATCCGGCCCACCGCTCGAGCCACCGAGCAGCAGCAGCAGCATCGCCGGACCCAGCGCCAGCGAGGGCGTAGCGGCGGCGGCATCCTCTTCGCCCGCGACATAAACACTTGACAGAAGTGTTCTTTACTCTTTGCTGCTTTTAGTGTAAAACCACACAATCAATTCTTTGGTGCAGGGACGTAAAAATCGCAGTCGCACGGACCAAGGCCAGGTGCATTGGGCCTGCCGATCTCAGCACCTGTTTCAGCTTTATGTGTGTCCAGCTGTGTGGATTCAGCTGAAATACATTGCAGCACAGAGACCTGTCAGATCCCTGCCCTGCGATGCTCCAGCCGCCAATTAAGGCTATGAATATTCACTGCTCCCCACGCCCATAATCCTGGGCATGGGAAGCAGTGAATATTCTGACACAACTGAAGTGGGCTGTAAGTGGGCACGAATGACAGTGCCGTCATACGCTGTGTCAGTTGCGAGCATGTAAGCATCTGAAGAGGACATGGGTGAACAGCAGGAAGATGAGTGTAACGTTTTTGTTCTTTTTTTAACTGTGTGCAGCGCTCTGGGAATCATAGTTACCAGGATGGGACATATACCAGGATGGGGACATTACTGGGACCTGTATACCAGCATATAGATATGATGGGGTCACACACCAGGATGGGGGTCATATTTACAGGGATGTGACCCAGGAAGGGGGGGACATTACTACACAATGAAAGGGATGGGGGGCAACGCGTATGTCTTTATAGGACTTTGAATGCTACAATCGTGCAGATGGGGGAGGGGGCAGGCCCGGATCAAACTTTGCACTGGCACCCATTGGACTCTAGTTACGGCACTGCGCAGGAGTATTATCTACATTTATCTCTCTGTATATGATATACATCCACTATGAAAGCACCCAATAATCAATTTGGTAGAAAAAGCAGCTCATCCATCAATCATCAGTCAGTTGTGTATTATACTGATGATTAGAGGTAGCGTGTTCCTGACAACTTGGTGGCAGCGGTGAGATATCTGCATCATCTCCGCAGATGTTTACAGCAGGGCCGCCATCAGAGCATTACAACCAGTACTGCTGTATAGGGCCGGGTAAAGAGAGGAGCCTGAGGCCGGGGTAAATACTTAAGGTTAATTAATATCTGGGTCCGGCCACACCATCTCTTTACAGGGCCTCACTCTGTCCAACTCTGCCCTACTCTGCCTCCCCTGGCCTACCCACTAGCTCTTCTTTGGGCCCCACTGCCGTTTCCACCGCTGCCACCAAAGCAGGGGGGCCAGCCAAGTCTGACATCTTTAGTGACGTCAGTCACCGCTGGCCTCCCTCTTTTCTGTGTGAGGTTTGTACTGCACATGTGCTAAATAAGCTGCCATGCAAATTGTAAACAGGAACTCACCGAGAGATGATCCTCCAATCACCAAAATGCACGCCAGGATGGCGAGTATGATCTGTATGTGTCTGTCTTCCTGTTGCCAGCTCATACACAGCACCATACTGTATATACAGGTCCATACTCAGGGTCTGACTGGTCCACCGGGGCAACGGGAAATTCCCCCGTAGTAGTCGGGTCCTTAGTGGGCCCCCCCACATGTGCTTGATATAGGGCTAGTAACCGCAGGCAAGGGCAGGGGGCCCCAGGCGGCTTCACCAGCGGCTGTGCCAAGGTCACGGGGCCACCTGTTTCTATGTTGGCTGGGGCTGCCCTGCGCCTTCTATTGTCCGAGTCCCGCCACGGCCATTTTACAGTTAATGTGGCTGTCTCTGCCAACTGTGCTGTCACGTAGTGCACCCAACACTGCTACTTCCTGCCAGAGAGCATCTTCAGTGGAGCGTGTGGGCCAGACCGGAGACAAGCCAGGGGAAGGTAAAAGCTCCACTTATATGTGTGTTTGTTTATGTATATGTCTGTTTACACTCATATATATAAAAAAAATAGTCATATAATCTGTATACATGTGTATGTATTTCTGTCTGTATGTAAATGTGTGTGCCTTCATGCATGTGCCTGTCTGTATTCTTGTGCGACTGTGCATACATGTGTCTGTGTGTCTATCTATTTGTGCATGTGTCTGACTGAATTCTGTGTGCATGCATGTGCCTGACTGCATTCTGTGCATGCATGTGCTTGACTGCATTTTGTGTTCACCCATGTGCCTAACTGTGTTCTGTGAGCATACATGTGCCTTTGTGCGTTTTTATGCATGTCTGTGCATGCATGTGCCTGTGTGTTTTTTTACATGTATATTTGTGCATGTGCCTATGTTCTGTGTGCATGCTTGTGCCTATGGGTCTGTTTGTTCTTGTACATGTCTACATATATATGTGTGTGTGTGCGCATGTGCCTGGCTGCGTTCTGTGTGCATGTATGTGCCTATGTGTGTGTGCATGCATGTGGCTGTGGATGTGTGCGTTCTTGTGAATGTCTACATTTGTGTGTGTGCATGTGCCTGGTTGCGTTCTTGTGCGTCTCTTTATATGTGCGTGCGTTTGCGTGATTATATATGAAGGGAGACATTATTAAATTAAGGGGGCCAGGATGATGGACATAATTACTATATGGGGCCAGAATGAGGAACATACATTTTTCGTTTATGGTGGCAAATGGTGGACATACCGTATTTTTCGGACTATAAGACGCACCTGACCATAAGACGCACCCTGGTTTTAGAGGAGGAAAATAGGAAAATAAAATTGTAAGCAAAAAATGTGGTCATGACACACTTATGGGGCGAGGATCTGCTGCTGACACTGTTATGGGGTAATGTCCTGCTCATATACTCCCCAGCTTGCTCATATACTCCCCAGCCTGCTCATATACTCCCCAGCCTGCTATTACCCTCATCCTCCTCATATACTCCCCATCCTGCTCATATACTCCCCAGCCTGCTCATATACTCCCCAGCCTGCTCATATACTCCCCAGCCTGCTCATATGCTCCCCAGCCTGCTCATATGCTCCCCAGCCTGCTCATATGCTCCCCAGCCAGCTCATATGCTCCCCAGCCTGCTCATATGCTCCCCAGCCTGCTCATATGCTCCCCAGCCTGCTCATATGCTCCCCATCCTGCTCATATACTCCCCAGCCTGCTATATACTCTCCATGCTGCTCATAATATACCCATATCCTGCTATATGCCCTCATCCTGCTCATATACTCATCATCCTGCTCATATACTCCCCAGCCTGCTATATACCCTCATGCTGCTCATATACTCCCCATGCTGCTATATACCCTCATCCTGCTCAAAAACTTCCCAGCCTGTTCATAATATTCCCCTATCCTGCTATATGCCCCCATCATCCTGGTGTATGGCCGCATCCTGTGGCACATAAAAAAAAATAAACGTTCATACTCACCTCACCTCACTCCCTGCAGCACCGCTCCTCTTAGCGTCTATGTCAGCGGCAGCGCCGCTGAATGCAGCCGTCCCCCTGCAGCGTCGCGATGTCCTCCGGTGGTCTGTGCCGGCAGCTGTGTGTGGACACGTGCGCGCAGCGATGACGTCATCGCTGTGCGCGCCGCTAGTCACGCAAGTCAGCTGACCGGACAGACGGGAGGAGGAGCGAGGCTGCAGGGGAACTGTGAGTAATGTGTACTGATTCACTGCCCCCCGCACTGATGATGATGCGCGGGGGGCAGTGAATACAGCCGCACATGATCACTCCAGGCTGCAGTTGCCAGGGGTGATCATGCGGGCTGGCTGTTTATCCCTGCCCATCCTCCCGCCCACCTGTCAGTGCCTGCTTCAGCGCTAAGAGATGGGCGGGAGGATGGGCGTGCATATTAAATGAGCGGGTCCACGTGGTCACGGCAGACTGCTACAGCCTGCTCGTGCCCCCGATGACCCGCTCCACAGCAGCACCCTCATTCCCCGCAGCCACAGTCAGACCATAAGGCGCACCCCCAACTTTCCACCAACATTTGGGGGGAAAAAAGTGAGTCTTATGGTCCGAAATATGGTAATTACTGTAGGGGCAAATTAGGAGACATTATTACTGATGTAATTTAATTTTGAGGATACTGTCTTTAATGGGGGGAACAAAAGTCTGCCATTTTGTAGAAATTGGGGGAAAAGTGTGGAATGTGCTCTGGAAGCGATCAGCTATAAGTGACTGTTATTTTCTGCAGTCACGTTATGGCAGGAAGAAGTGATGGCGGTCAGCGTCGGATGAAGAGGAAAATGAAGATTAATAACTTCAACTAGAGATGTCACTAGTACGTCAGTGTATTACCTGTGTACACACACACACACACTATACTATATACAGAACTCCGGTTTATAGAGTTATCGGTGATCACTGTATTACCTGTATGCTATATACAGAATTTCTGTGTATAATGTCACAGGTAATCACTGTATTACCTGTACACTGACATTATATACAGAGCTCCTGGGTATAATGGCACTGATGGTAATATTATTGTTATTGGTATTGTTTTTATTCATGATCATTACTGCAGTGTTATTCGGTCACTGTGTGGTCTGGTCATGCGGTGTTGGTATTTGACTCTTGTATGTGGTTGTATTCGGTCACTTTGGGGTGGTAATATGTGGTCTGGTCACAGTGTGGTGGTATTTATGTCTTGTATGTGATATTATTTGGTCACTATGTGGTCAGGTCATGGTGTGGCAGTATTTTTCCGTTGTATATGGTTGTATTTGGTCACTATGTTGTGGTAATATGTTATCTGGTTACGGTGTGGCTATATTTCTCCCTCATGTGGTATTATTGGTCTTTTCACCAAAGAACCCCTTTAATGCAAAGTACCGTAACTGTACATCCCAGTTATGATGTGTGCACAATAGATGTGCAGGGGCCGCCTGTGTTTTACACTCAATGCTCCACTATAATGGGGATAATGGCTAACACATATTTGCACCCCAGTCTGACACTGTCCACACTATATCCTGTATTACAGTGTATCTGTATATAGTGTGTAGAGTATGGTGCTGTGTATACACTATATATGCCCTGCAGCCTCTATTGTGTATACACCCCACAGACTCGTGTATTCAGCCTCTATTGTATATGCAGCCTCTATTGTGTATACCAATGAAGAGTAAGCCCGGCTCAACCGTGTGGGACGGTGCTCTGAAGTAAAATTTAGCCAATATAGAATAGAGAAACTTCGGCACACGTGAAAGAATAGAGGAAAATTTGCTTGAATTTAATGTCTTTATTTTGGGAAAAAAAGGGGTAACAAAAGAACGTCCCTCATACCACCGACGTTTCAGCGTGTAGCCTTTATCTGGGTGATAGGGATCTAGCAAAGACAATAACGATGAAGAGAAAACACTGAAAAATACGTTTCGTGTTGAATCAAAGAGGCTCTCCATTGCGCTGGGGGGGGGGGGGGACTGTGTGAAAGGCCCTATCGATCCTCCAGGATCACTATTCTTGTGAGATGCCAAATGAAAGGATATAATATCCCTGTATGTAGGACAATGAATAAGGATATGGTAAATCCTTGTGGTATATATTTTGTGGAGCACTAAAGGGTTTTGGCATGCGTTATGTCCCTTATCTGCAAAGTTGTACAGAGGTATGTCCCTGTATGTCCAATAATGAATTACGCGCTTAATGGATAGTATTAATCCAGGGAAAAGATGGTGAATCCTGTTCTCTGGATCAAGGTGGAAGGAGCAAATGGCCTTGGGCAATGTGATACAGCGCCTGCAGTGGTGGCTGGAGTGAGGGTGAGAAGTGGCAGGGACATACCTCTGTACAACTTTGCAAATAAGGGACATAACGCATGCCAAAACCCTTTAGTGCTCCACAAAATATATACCACAAGGATTTACCATATCCTTATTCATTGTCCTACATACAGGGATATTATATCCTTTCATTTGACATCTCACAAGAATAGTGATCCTGGTGGATCGATAGGGCCTTTCACACAGTGACCCCCCAGGGCAAAGGAGAGCCTCTTTGATTGAACACGAAACGTATTTTTCAGTGTTTTCTCTTCATCGTTATTGTCTTTGCTAGATCCCTATCACCCAGATAAAGGCTACACGCCGAAACGTTGGTGGTATGAGGGACGTTCTTTTGTTACCCCTTTTTTTCACAAAATAAAGACATTAAATTTAAGCAAATTTTCCTCTATTCTTTCACGTGTGCCGAAGTTTCTCTATTCTCTATTGTGTATACAGCCAGATACTCTTTTGTGTATACAGCCAACAGACTCTTGTGTATTCAGCCTCTATTGTATATGCCGCCTCTATTCTGTATACAGCCACCAGCAGCCTCTATTGAGTATGCTGTATACCCAATAAAGGCTATGGGCTGCACTCCGCAGCCTCTATTGGGTATAACACCCTCAGCAGCCTCTAAAGGGTACTTTACATGCTGCGACATCGCTAGCAATCTCGTTAGCGATGTGAAATTTTAGATCGCAAGTGCGATCTTTCGAGATCGCACATAGGTCAATTTACGCATGTGCGATCTCGAAAGATCGCACTTGCGATCTAGAATTTCACATTGCTAGCGATGTCGCAGCATGTAAAGTACCCTTAAGTCTTTATAATCTGCATATATGAGTACACAAGCTGCATATAAATAGGAGAGTGGGCAGTGGGATTGTGGAATGTTTGAGATATGGAGGTGGAGCTGGGGTGGAGCTTGGGTGGAGTCTCAATAGGGCCCAATTATTTTGGCAGTATAGGGCCCTTAAATTCCTAGTGGCAGCCTGGTCTCCAGCCATCCCATTTTTTACCCTTTCCTAAAAAATTTACATGACACCCTATTGCTTTTCAATTGAACAGAGGTTTTTTGTGTATACACACAATATGTTATTTGTATAATTTTATTTGGAATTTAGAAAAAAATGGTAGGTTGCTGTTGTTGTTGGTTTGCCAGATGGTAGGTTACTGTTGTTGTTGGTTTGCCAGATGGTAGGTTGCTGCTGTTGTTGGTTTGCCAGATGGTAGGTTGCTGTTGTTGGTTTGTCAGATGGTAGGTTGCTGTTGTTGTTGGGTGTGCCAGATGGTAGGTTGCTGTTGTTGTTGGTGTGCCAGATGGTAGGTTACTGTTGTTATTGGTTTGCCAGATGGTAGGTTGCTGTTGTTGTTGGTTTGCAAGATGGTTGTTTGCTGTTGTTGTTGGTTTGCCAGATGGTAGGTTGCTGTGTTTGTTGTTGGTTTGCCAGATGGTAGGTTGCTGTTGTTGGTTTGCCAGATGGTAGGTTGCTGTTGTTGGTTTGCCAGATGGTAGCTTGCTGTTTTTGTTTTGCCAGATGGTAGGTTGCTGTTGTTGGTTTGCCAGATGGTAGGTTGCTGTTGTTGTTGGTTTGCCAGATGGTAGGTTGCTGTTGTTGGTTTGCCAGATGGTAGGTTGCTGTTGTTGGTTTGCCAGATGGTAGGTTGCTGTTGTTGTTGGTTTGCCAGATGGTAGGTTGATGTGGTTGGTTTGCCAGATGGTAGGTTACTGTTGTTATTGGTTTGCCAGATGGTAGGTTGCTGTTGTTGTTGGTTTTCAAGATGGTAGTTTGCTGTTGTTGTTGTTGGTTTGCCAGATGGTAGGTTGCTGTGTTTGTTGTTGGTTTGCCAGATGGTAGGTTGCTGTTGTTGGTTTGCCAGATGGTAGGTTGCTGTTGTTGGTTTGCCAGATGGTAGGTTGCTGTGTTTGTTGTTGGTTTGCCAGATGGTAGGTTGCTGTTGTTGGTTTGCCAGATGGTAGCTTGCTGTTGTTGGTTTGCCAGATGGTAGGTTGCTGTTGTTGGTTTGCCAGGTGGTAGGTTGCTGTTGTTGGTTTGCCAGATGGTAGGTTGCTGTTGTTGGTTTGCCAGATGGTAGGTTGCTGTTGTTGGTTTGCCAGATGGTAGGTTGCCGTTGTTGTTGGTTTGCCAGATGGTAGGTTGGTTTGCCAGATGGTAGGTTGATGTTGTTGTTGGTTTGCCAGATGGTAGGTTGTTGTTGGCTTACCAGATGGTAGGTTGTTGTTGGTTTACCAGATGATAGGTTGTTGTTGGTTTGCTAGATGGTAGGTTGCTGTTGTTGTTGGTTTGCCAGATGGTAGGTTGCTGTTGTTGTTGGTTTGCCAGATGGTAGGTTGCTGTTGTTGTCGGTTTGCCAGATGGTAGGTTGTTGTTGTTGTCGGTTTGCCAGAAGGTAGGTTGCTGTTGTTGTTGGTGTGCCAGATGGTAGGTTGTTTATGTTGTTGTTTTGCCAGATGGTAGGTTGTTGGTTTGCCAGATGGTAGGTTGTTGATGTTGTTGTTTTGCCAGAAGGTAGGTTGTTGTTTTGCCAGATGGTAGGTTGTTATTAAGTTGTTGATGTTGTTGTTTTGCCAGATGGTAGGTTGTTGTTGTTTTGCCAGATGGTAGGTTGTTGATGTTGTTGGTTTGCCAGATGGTAGGTTGTTGTTTTGCCAGATGGTACGTTGTTGATGTTGTTGGTTTGCCAGATAGTAGGTTGTTGATGTTGTTGTTTTGCCAGATGGTAGGCTGTTGATGTTGTTATTTTGCCAGATGGTAGGTTGTTATTTTGCCAGATGGTAGGTTGTTGATGTTGTTATTTTGCCAGATGGTAGGTTGCTATTACGTTGTTGATGTTGTTTTGCCAGATGGTAGGTTGTTGTTGTTTTGCCAGATGGTAGGTTGTTGTTTTGCCAGATGGTAGGTTGTTATTTTTGCTAGATGGTAGCTTGTTGTTGTTTTGTCAGATGATTGGTTGTTTTTTTGCCAGATGGTAGGTTGTTGATGTTGTTATTTTGCCAGATGGTAGGTTGCTATTAAGTTGTTGATGTTGTTTTGCCAGATGGTAGGTTGTTGTTGTTTTGCCAGATGGTAGGTTGTTGTTTTGCCAGATGGTAGGTTGTTGTTGTTTTGTCAGATGGTTGGTGGTTGTTGTTATTTTGCCAGATGGTAGGTTGTTGATGTTGTCATTTTGCCAGATGGTAGGTTGCTATTAAGTTGTTGATGTTGTTGTTTTGCCAGATGGTAGGTTGTGGTTGTTTTCCCAGATGGTAGGTTGTTGATGTTGTTTTGCCAGATGGTAGGTTGTTGATGTTGTTGTTTTGCCAGATGGTAGGTTGTTGTTTTGCCAGATGGTAGGTTGTTGATGTTGTTTTGCCAGATGGTAGGTTGATGTTGTTGTTGGTTTGCCAGATGGTAGGTTGTTGTTGGTATGCCAGATGGTAGGTTGCTATTAAGTTGTTGATGTTGTTTTGCCAGATGGTAGGTTGTTGTTGTTTTGCCAGATGGTAGGTTGTTGTTTTGCCAGATGGTAGGTTGTTATTTTTGCTAGATGGTAGCTTGTTGTTGTTTTGTCAGATGATTGGTTGTTTTTTTGCCAGATGGTAGGTTGTTGATGTTGTTATTTTGCCAGATGGTAGGTTGCTATTAAGTTGTTGATGTTGTTTTGCCAGATGGTAGGTTGTTGTTGTTTTGCCAGATGGTAGGTTGTTGTTTTGCCAGATGGTAGGTTGTTGTTGTTTTGTCAGATGGTTGGTGGTTGTTGTTATTTTGCCAGATGGTAGGTTGTTGATGTTGTCATTTTGCCAGATGGTAGGTTGCTATTAAGTTGTTGATGTTGTTGTTTTGCCAGATGGTAGGTTGTGGTTGTTTTCCCAGATGGTAGGTTGTTGATGTTGTTTTGCCAGATGGTAGGTTGTTGATGTTGTTGTTTTGCCAGATGGTAGGTTGTTGTTTTGCCAGATGGTAGGTTGTTGATGTTGTTTTGCCAGATGGTAGGTTGATGTTGTTGTTGGTTTGCCAGATGGTAGGTTGTTGTTGGTATGCCAGATGGTAGGTTGCTGTTAGGTTGTTGATGTTGTTGCTTTGCCAGATGGTAGGTTGTTGTTTTGTCAGATGGTTGGTTGCTGTTGTTGTTTTGCCAGGTGGTAGGTTGTTGATGATGTTGGGTTGCCAGATGGTAGGTTGTTGATGTTGTTGGTTTTCCAGATGTTTGGTTGCTGCTGTTGTTTTGCGAGATGGTTGGTTT
Organism: Anomaloglossus baeobatrachus; assembly: GCF_048569485.1. Lineage (NCBI taxonomy): Eukaryota > Metazoa > Chordata > Amphibia > Anura > Aromobatidae > Anomaloglossus > Anomaloglossus baeobatrachus. The sequence goes on along the minus strand of NC_134353.1, from coordinate 338,960,818 downwards.
CTGTTGTTGTTTTACCAGATGGTAGGTTGCTGATGTTATTTTGCCAGATGTTGTTGTTGGCAGTCCTATGTAGAGTAGAGATAAACAACAATGTTTAAGGACAATCCATTCACAAGATTTGGATGAGCTGTCCCCAGGACTGAAAAATCACCTGCAATAAGCGTTTCTAGGACCTGACCTACATTTTCTGGCGTTAACCACTATACATTGAATTCAGCGGCATATTGGATCACTACTGCATGTGTTTACGTTTAGCCGGAGCTTATAATGGGGGGGGGGGGGGCAGGTGTTTGGCCCAAACTAATCTGATATAGATGACCGATACTAAGTATAGTTAATCAATATCTTGTGATGTAAAAGGATACCACTTTTAAGAAACAGACAAGCTATATTTTTATGACTTATTATATTATTTACTACATAGTTTGTTAGAACTACAAGGATGGCATTTAATGTTGAAACCATCCAGCATGCTATGGCAAAATGGTGGTCGATTTAAAAGAAATGCCTTTACAATTACTGTATGTAGTCATTGGGACTGCTTACACTTTAAAAATATTTATATGTTTTAAAACCGTTCATTTAAAGAGGTCCTTACAATATCGTAATATGGTCTTAATTTTGTACATACATATTTATTGGTTTAGACCAATGCAGCTTCTATTTAAGTTTTACCCTTTTGGCAAATCTTCCCCCCCTTCATGTTGCCCTCCCACGTCTCAAATGCTATCAGTTAAACATATGCAGTGTTGTCCCTTCTTTTCTGCAGCTAACTGCGTTATTTCACTCCATTGACTGTAATGTAATCATGAAATAGCGCAGGTATAACGCAGGTAGCAAGTGATGTGCGCTATTCCTGCGTTATACCTGCGTTATACCTGCGTTATTTCGCGTTTTCAAGACATAGTGTACTTCCCTGCACTGCGTTTTGCAGGGAAGTGATGTCACTAGGACAGGAAGAGGAAGGAGAAGAGAAAAAAAAAAGCGTGGGCTCCGCTGTATTTTTACCTTCCAGCCGGGTAAACACACAGCAGCGGTCCGGTATTCTCAGGCTGGGGAGAGCGAGGGACAGGGTTAATGCCCCCTCCCCCTCCCGCAGCCGAGAATATCAGCTGCAGCTGCCCCGGGACTGTCGCATCCATTATGCGACAGTCCCGGCGTGTTACCGGCTCCTCCAGATGCCGTGATGCTGGGGCAATCCAGGTAATATGGAGTTAACAGCAACTAATAGCTGCCGCTAAGTCCAAGATTAGTGATCGCAGCGTCTATGACACGCCGTCACTACTCCATACCTCCCAACCGTCCCGGATACAGCGGGACAGCCCCGATTTTATAGTCTAGTCCCGTTCTCACGCCCGGGAGCTCCGTAATCCCGCATTGTAGTGAGAAGTAGCTGCCACGCCCCCGCACTCTGCTGACCACGCCCCCTCCGGATGCAGGCCACACTCTCCGGATGCCTTCCATGGCATCTATGTGCTGGGCACGCCGCTTGCTGTTGTCCACACCCCCTCTGAATGCTGGACACATACACTCCTCGGGATGTCTTCCTTGTCCCCTCCTGCTGCTCGCTCTATGCTGGCCACGCCCCCTTTGCCTGCCTCTTCTGCCCAGAATTCTCACATGTGACCGGCTCTCCACAGCGGCTGCTTCGTTTGTTCTGCAACTGAGGTAAGAGCACCAGCAGAGAGAGAGCAGAGTCAGTGCAGGAGGACAGAGCAGAGTGAGTGCAGGAGGATAGTGCAGAGTGAGTGCAGGAGGACAGAGCAGAGTCAGTGCAGGAGGACAGAGCAGAGTCAGTGCAGGAGGACAGAGCAGAGTCAGTGCAGGAGGACAGAGCAGAGTCAGTGCAGGAGGACAGTGCAGAGTCAGTGCAGGAGGACAGAGCAGAGTGAGTGCAGGAGGACAGAGCAGAGTCAGTGCAGGAGGACAGAGCAGAGTCAGTGCAGGAGGATAGTGCAGAGTGAGTGCAGGAGGACAGAGCAGAGTCAGTGCAGGAGGACAGAGCAGAGTCAGTGCAGGAGGACAGAGCAGAGTCAGTGCAGGAGGACAGAGCAGAGTCAGTGCAGGAGGACAGTGCAGAGTCAGTGCAGGAGGACAGAGCAGAGTGAGTGCAGGAGGACAGAGCAGAGTGAGTGCAGGAGGACAGAGCAGAGTCAGTGCAGGAGGACAGAGCAGAGTCAGTGCAGGAGGACAGAGCAGAGTCAGTGCAGGAGGATAGTGCAGAGTGAGTGCAGGAGGACAGAGCAGAGTGAGTGCAGGAGGACAGAGCAGAGTCAGTGCAGGAGGACAGAGCAGAGTCAGTGCAGGAGGACAGAGCAGAGTCAGTGCAGGAGGACAGAGCAGAGTGAGTGCAGGAGGACAGAGCAGAGTGAGTGCAGGAGGACAGAGCAGAGTGAGTGCAGGAGGACAGAGCAGAGTCAGTGCAGGAGGACAGAGCAGAGTCAGTGCAGGAGGACAGAGCAGAGTGAGTGCAGGAGGACAGAGCAGAGTCAGTGCAGGAGGACAGAGCAGAGTCAGTGCAGGAGGACAGAGCAGAGTCAGTGCAGGAGGACAGAGCAGAGTCAGTGCAGGAGGACAGAGCAGAGTCAGTGCAGGAGGACATAGCAGAGTCAGTGCAGAGTGAGTGCAGGAGGACAGTGCAGAGTGAGTGCAGGAGGACAGTGCAGAGTGAGTGCAGGAGGACAGTGCAGAGTGAGTGCAGGAGGACAGTGCAGAGTGAGTGCAGGAGGACAGTGCAGAGTGAGTGCAGGAGGACAGTGCAGAGTGAGTGCAGGAGGACAGAGCAGAGTGAGTGCAGGAGGACAGAGCAGAGTGAGTGCAGGAGGACAGAGCAGAGTGAGTGCAGGAGGACAGAGCAGAGTGAGTGCATACCTCCCAACCGTCCCGGATACAGCGGGACTATCACGCTTTGCATTGTTTGTCCCGTTGCCACGGGCGGGACGGCCGTCTCCCGGGCTCCGCCCACCCACTCTCTCCCCGCCTCCCTGCTTTTCCTTCCTACCATCCTAACACGTGACGTGGCATAACAGAGAGGAGCTCGCTGCCCGAAACTAGTCTCTGTCTGCTCTGTGGTGGATGGCCGGCCGCCTCTCTGTGCGGTCGGTCGGCCGCCTCTCTGTGCGGGCGCCCCCCGTCGTCTGTCTGTGCGGGCGGCCCGCCGCCTCATTGTGCGGGCGGCCCGCCGCCTCTCTGTGCGGCGGCCCGCCGCCTGTCTGTGCGGGCGCCCCCCGGCTGCCTGCGTGTCCATGCTGGAGGCCCGCCGGCTGCCTGCGTGTCCATGCTGGAGGCCCGCCGGCTGCCTGCGTGTCCATGCTGGAGGCCCACCGGCTGCCTGCGTGTCCATTATGGAGGCCCGGCGGCTGCCTGCGTGTCCATGCTGGAGGCCCGCCGGCTGCCTGCGTGTCCATGCTGGAGGCCCGCCGGCTGCCTGCGTGTCCATGCTGGAGGCCCGCCGGCTGCCTGCGTGTCCATGCTGGAGGCCCGCCGGCTGCCTGCGTGTCCATGCTGGACGCCCGCCGGCTGCCTGCGTGTCCATGCTGGAGGCCCGCCGGCTGCCTGCGTGTCCATGCTGGAGGCCCGCCGGCTGCCTGCGTGTCCATGCTGGAGGCCCGCCGGCTGCTTGCGTGTCCATGCTGGAGGCCCGCCGGCTGCCTGCGTGTCCATGCTGGAGGCCCGCCGGCTGCCTGCGTGTCCATGCTGGAGGCCCACCGGCTGCCTGCGTGTCCATGCTGGAGGCCCGCCGGCTGCCTGCGTGTCCATGCTGGAGGCCCGCCGGCTGCCTGCGTGTCCATGCTGGAGGCCCGCCGGCTGCCTGCGTGTCCATGCTGGAGGCCCACCGGCTGCCTGCGTGTCCATGCTGGAGGCCCGCCGGCTGCCTGCGTGTCCATGAGGAATAATACCTCAAGGAACATAGTGTACAGCACCATCCACTCGTCGTTTACCACTACGGCGCGCCAATGGACGCCCAGAAGGCGCCAAGCCGCAGCGGGCACGTCCAGGCCACAATCATGGGAACAACGTTGCCACGAGAGTAACCCAAAGGGACGCGCCAGCGGCCGCACAGCGCGAACAGGGCGAACACCCGCGCGCACCGGTACCACGGGGGATGTCACAAAGAAAGGAGGGGTATATCTAACAACCCTATGTCTCATATAGAAAAACCCATAAAGGACCTCCCATACGTAGTAAAACACACTTTCTGTACAACCAGATGTATAAAAACAGTACATGATATTCCACCTAATCCATAACAGATATAAATTCATGTGTGATGAATGGACTCCATATAGTCTTCCGACGGGTTCCAAAAGAAAAGTAGACCTCTCAGGTGCCATACAGGAGTAGCAACGGGATCAGGATGCGACATGGGTGATAGGGCTAAAGAAGAGAATATAAAAACAATTAAAATCAAGACCAATACGGTGCATAGCAAAGTACATGGGACAAAATATACCAAATTATATAAATATAGGGTGTACCACGCTCCTGCTAATGGGGGTCAAAGAAGACGGCCATAGTCAAGAATATTTTTATAAAAAGGACACAAAACTTAAACACTCATTCAGCCCTTTGGGCTGTAGGGTTTTCAAGGTCCATATCCACTCCGTTTCACGTTGTGCGAGGAGTCGACTGATGTTACCACCCCGGACGTCTGTTGTGATCTGATCAATCCCTCGTACCCGCAATAAAGTGTGGTTACAGTGGTGATGCCTCTTGAAATGTCTGGGTATTGTCTTGAGGCCCTCAATGTCCACTACATCCACGGCGGCCTGGATGTCCCGTACGTGCTCTCTTACACGGACCTTAAAAGCCCGTGTAGTTAGGCCGACATAGATGAGTGGACAGGGGCAGACGGCATAATATACAACAGCCCTAGACAGGCAGTTGATTTTTCTCTTAATGGGGAAAACCTTCCCATCTGACGATGTAAAGTCAGTAACTGTATCCACATTGGGGCATGCAACACACGAGCCACAGGGTGAGCAGCCAAATCTAGACCTCCGAGGGAGAGTAGAGAGCGGCAGAAAAGGGAGGACATTCTTATCTTTTTTATCATAGTGACTGGAAGTCAAAATGTCCTTCAAATTCTTGGCCTTACGGGCTGCAACTATCGGTCTATCAGGCAGGTAGTTCCTTAAAATGGGATCAACAGTAAGAATGGACCAAAAGTGAGACATCCCATCCATCATCCTACCCCAATGTGAGTGATACTGAGTGATCATTCTCACATCGTTCGAGGTTTTCTTTGTTTGATTGCCGTATAATAGCTCAACCCGTGGGGAGTTCCTAGCTCTATTATAGGCCTTTTTAATAGACCTATTACTATATCCACGTTTGCGGAACCTGTCCTTAAGCTCCAAAGCCCTTGATTCAAATACAGAGTCCGAGGAACAGATCCGCCGCAGACGGAGGAATTGCCCCACGGGGACCGCACGTATGACGTGGGCGGGATGGGCAGATGTGGCGTATAGAACCGAATTTACAGCAGTATCTTTACGATAGAGGTCAGTTTGTAACTGGCCAAGTCTATCCTGTACGACCAGCACATCCAGAAATTTCCAGGTGGCATATTCACGTCTTTGTGCACTTTCGGCAGTAGATACAGTGTCGGTACCTTAGGCTCAACCACAAGCAGTGAGTCGAACAATCCCCTCTCTATAATCCCACCATCCAAAGCCTCCCTCAGCAAATGATCTAACTCTATCTATCTATCTATCCCTCTATCTATCTATCTATCTATCCCTCTATCTATCTATCTATCTATCTATCTATCTGTCCCTCTATCTATCTATCTCTCTATCTATCTATCCATCCCTCTATTTATCTATCTATCTATCCCTCTATCTATCCCTCTATCTATCTATCCCTCTATCTATCTATCCCTCTATCTATCTATCCCTCTATCTATCTATCCCTCTATCTATCTATCCCTCAATCTATCTATCTATCCATCCCTCTATCTATCTATCTATCCCTCTATCTATCTATCTATCCCTCTATCTATCTATCTATCCCTCTATCTATCTATCTATCTATCCCTCTATCTATCTATCTATCTATCCCTCTATCTATCTATCTATCTATCTATCCCTCTATCTATCTATCCCTCTATCTATCTATCCCTCTATCTATCTATCTATCCATCTATCCATCCCTCTATCTATCTATCCCTCTATCTATCTATCTATCTATCTATCCCTCTATCTATCTATCCCTCTATCTATCTATCCCTCTATTATCTATCTATGTATCTATCTATCTATCCCTCTATTATCTATCTATCCATCTATCTATCCATCTATCTATCCCTCTATCTATCCCTCTATCTATCCCTCTATTATCTATCTATGTATCTATCCATCTATCTATCCATCTATCTATCCCTCTATCTATCCCTCTATCTATCCCTCTATTTATCTATCTATCTATCCCTCTATTATCTATCTAGCTATGTATCTATCTATCTATCTATCCCTCTATTATCTATCTATCTATCCATCTATCTATCCCTCTATTTATCCCTCTACTTATCTATCTATCTATCCCTCTATTATCTATCTATCTATGCATCTATCTATCTATCTATCTATCCCTCTATTATCTATCTATCTATCTATCCCTCCCTCTATCTATCTATCTATCTGTCCCTCTATCTATCTATCTAATCTATCTGTCCCTCTATCTATCTATCTATCGATCTCTCTATCTATCTATCTATCTATCTATCTATCCCTCTATCTATCTATCTATCCCTCTATCTATCCCTCTATCTATCCCTCTATCTATCTATCTATCTATCTATCCATCTATCCATCTATCTTATCTATCTATCTATACCCCTAAATATCTATCTATTATCTAGCTATCTATTATCTATCTATACCCCTAAATATCTATTATCTATCTATATCCCTCTATCTATTATCTATATCTATCCCTCTATACTCTATCTATTCCCCTAAATATCTATATCTATCTATCATATATCTATCTCTGTATTATCTTTTTTTTTTTTTTCAATGTGCTTTATTGCTGTAAAGGCATTAAAAAACGCAGGGACCAACATGAAAGAAAACGCACCGAAAACGCATGAAAAACGCATGAAAGACGCTCCCTGCTCCAGCCGCGTGTGACAGTTCTCCACGGGTCAGTGAGCGAGTGCTGAATGCTGCTCCTGAGCGAGGCTGCGGGGAACTACAGGACATTTCTCACGGCCGGTAATGTGAACACAATACCGGCCATGAGAAGTGCAGTGTGTGGGGGGGGGGGGGGGAAACATCATAAATAAAGCTGGAATGTCTATCCCTCTATTATCTATCTATCTATCCCTCCCTCTATCTATCTATCTATCTATCTGTCCCTCTATCTATCTATCTAATCTATCTGTCCCTCTATCTATCTATCTATCTATCTATCTATCTATCTATCGATCTCTCTATCTATCTATCTATCTCTCTATCTATCTATCTATCTATCTATCCCTCTATCTATCTATCTATCCCTCTATCTATCCCTCTATCTATCCCTCTATCTATCTATCTATCTCTCTCTCTATCTATCTATCTATCCCTCCCTCTATCTATCTATCTATCTATCTATCTGTCCCTCTATCTATCTATCTATCTCTCTATCTATCTATCCCTCTATCTATCTATCTATCTATCCATCCCTCTATCTATCTATCTATCCCTCTATCTATCTATCCCTCTATCTATCCCTCTATCTATCTATCTATCCATCCCTCTATCTATCTATCTATCTATCTATCTATCCATCCCTCTATCTATCTATCTATCTATCTATCCCTCTATCTATCTATCTATCTATCTATCTATCCCTCTATCTATCTATCCCTCTATCTATCCCTCTATCTATCTATCTATCCATCCCTCTATCTATCTATCTATCTATCTATCTATCCCTCTATCTATCTATCTATCTATCCCTCTATCTATCTATCCCTCTATCTATCTATCTATCCATCCCTCTATCTATCTATCTATCTATCTATCCCTCTATCTATGTATCTATCTATCCCTCTATCTATCTATCCCTCTATCTATCTATCTATCTATCTATCCCTCTATTATCTATGTATCTGTAGTGGGTGAACAAACCCCCTACCAAAAAAAAGTATAGTTAGCCCGGAAATGCTGTTAATAAAAATGTTGTATTTCTTTGTGTAGTGTGTTAGGGCACCCCTAGTGGCCGGGTGGGACGGCTGTCGCCACCGTGAAGGAGGAGCCGGCTGAATCACTGGGGAATGTGTGTGTGTGTGTGAGTAGTTGGATCCGGGACGGGAGAGCGAGAACATCGAGGGGCAGAGTGTGTGAGCGGGACCAGCAGGGGGTGCCGGTGAGAAAGGAGTGGAACGTAACCTCAGGGTGTGAAGCAACTGGTGTGGGTCCGGTGTGCGTGTAACCGAAGAGTGGGAGCCCGGCGAAGTAGAGTACCCCGGGCATATCCCCATCAGAGGGTGCGTTAGGGCAGGCTGCCCCCAGCTCCACCGAAAGTGCCTGATTCTGCTGCCGGATGATTATGTACAATAAAGGATGTCTTTTATTAACACCACCCTTTGCCTGAAGATCGTTTGTACACCGTCCGGCGAATGCACCATCACACTCTGCCCCACCAAGTCAGCTCCCGACCTTGAGGTAGTGGTGAAGCCAGGGACAAGCCTGAAAACTACAGCCACGACTACAAGGCCGGAGGCTCCCCTGGCTCATCATTACATGTGGCGTAGTCGGCAGGATGCGAATTCCCTGCCAGGGACCCAAGAAGCCGGAGATCAAGTGGTGCCTACGGCACGGGATCCGGACTATGATAGAAGATTTCCAGTCCCATTGTGGGAAGAAGAAGATACGGTGCCTGTAGCGTTGGACCGGGCACAAGATGGCGGCAAGATGGCCGTCGTCTGTGAGGAAACAAAAAGCGCACGAAAAAGTGGCGCCAAAAGAAGAGCCTGGGGCTGGCCGGTGCCGAAAAAGAAGTGCAGAGTACTCCGCCCAAAGAGGGGAGGTGCCGGTCCCAGGGCACGAAGAAAAACATACGAAGTGGGCGGTGTTCTGAAGAAAAAGAAGAGCCGCCGCGGAGCAGTCGAGATGATGTGTGAGGCTGGGGGTGGAGTATGCCCAAGAGCGGGAAACATAGGCCCGCCTCCACTTCCTCCAGTCTCAGCATCGACTCCGCCGCCATTACTAGCGACACTGCAAGATAAAGAGATGGAGACCTCCGGCCAACAGCAGGAACTCGCCACCGCCATGGCCCTGACTAGCCTAGGCCGGGAGCGTCCCCAGCACGCTACCGCAGCAGAAGCGTCCCTGCTTGATATCCCGGCCGTGCCAGGAGGCCCAGAACGTCCGGCGAAGGTGACCTGGCTGACCACCTGGGACGCTGCAACCGGAGGCACTACAACTGAGGTACGGGCGACCTATGCCACCCAGCTACCGTTGGGGAATCGGCCCCTGGGGATCACTTATGCCCCCTTGGAGACACCTCCGCCCGTCGCCACGGTCGCAGCACCATCCGTCCCCGTGCGGGAGCCGGCCGAAGAACTTGCCGGGAAGCTGGAGCAAGACCACCGGGGCTTCTTCTGGGACCCCGTATACCCGTCTCCCAAACCGTACCTAAGGGCTCCGTCCCCGGTACCAGACCCCGTCCAAGAGCGGCTGCTCGTGGAGACCATCGCCCGGGAAATGATGGCCGGTCCCGGCGGCGAAGAGCTGGCGCTACAATTCACCACCGGTATAGTGGTGAAATTTAATCAGCAGGAAGGTTATGGGTTTATCCGGGAAGAGAGTACCGGAGATGACTATTTTTATAACCGGGTACACCTGGATGTGGAGGGTCTACCGCAGCGTCTTCACACACTTTATCCGGGTGAGAAAGTGCAGTTTTTACCCGAGGCGGGAAGCCACGGCCTTTTCGCGGTCGGTGTAACTAGGATGCCGACCCCACGTGAAGCGGCCCAATGGCAACAGGAGTTAGAATGGGAAGAGCACCAAAGTCGGCGACGCAACCAGCCAAAACCGGTGTCGACCGAAGCATCCCACTCCCGACGTACCTTAGCGGTAGCACCGGAGGTGATGCCCGGCCGCTGACCCGGAAAAGAGCACCCCGGCGGTGGTGGCGGTCAATCAGAGCGTTACCAATCGCCCGGTAATTGTCCTGGATGTGCCGCAACCCGTGACCCAACCACCCCGGGTCGCGCCTCCATCACCCCCAGCGGGGACTGAAGAGGCCACGCCATCACCAGCAGAGGCCCCCTACGCTCCTGTGTCTTTCCGGAGGGTCCGCCGACAGCCTGGACAGTCCCTGGGCGACTACATCCAGGCTCAGGCAGCCGAATGGAAACGGTCCTGGCCTCCGGAGTAGATCGTCCTAGACGGCGTGTATGAAGACCGGTACTGTTGATTGACCGGCAGAAGTTTGTGTTCCAGTTGCTAAGCCCGGAGAGAGTCCGCTGCTAGACTGAGCCAGGGACTCCCCCGCAGGGCGAAGAGTTTGCAGTTTGTTACGAGTTTTACATGCCTGTTGTTCACAACCAAGACCGGGAGCGCTGCTAAGCCTCCGGGCACCACCAAAGACCGGGAGCGCTGCTAAGCCTCCGGGCACCATCAAAGACCGGGAGCGCTGCTAAGCCTCCGGGCACCGCCGAAGATCGGGCGTTGGACTGGTGCCCCTTTTCCCCATACGGGCCGCCTGTTGTGGACTGGGCTGAAGGTTATCACCATGTTATGTCTGATTTTAAAGTTTATGTGTTTTTTATAGATAGAGCCTTGCCGGGAGGCTCAGGTTTTAAGAGGGGAGGAGTGTAGTGGGTGAACAAACCCCCTACCAAGAAAAAGTATAGTTAGCCCGGAAATGCTGTTAATAAAAATGTTGTATTTCTTTGTGTAGTGTGTTAGGGCACCCCTAGTGGCCGGGTGGGACGGCTGTCGCCACCGTGAAGGAGGAGCCGGCTGAATCACTGGGGAATGTGTGTGTGTGTGTGAGTAGTTGGATCCGGGACGGGAGAGCAAGAACATCGAGGGGCAGAGTGTGTGAGCGGGACCAGCAGGGGGCGCCGGTGAGAAAGGAGTGGAACGTAACCTCAGGGTGTGAAGCAACTGGTGTGGGTCCGGTGTGCGTGTAACCGAAGAGTGGGAGCCCGGCGAAGTAGAGTACCCCGGGCATATCCCCATCAGAGGGTGCGTTAGGGCAGGCTGCCCCCAGCTCCACCGAAAGTGCCTGATTCTGCTGCCGGATGATTATGTACAATAAAGGATGTCTTTTATTAACACCACCCTTTGCCTGAAGATCGTTTGTACACCGTCCGGCGAATGCACCATCACACTCTGCCCCACCAAGTCAGCTCCCGACCTTGAGGTAGTGGTGAAGCCAGGGACAAGCCTGAAAACTACAGCCACGACTACAAGGCCGGAGGCTCCCCTGGCTCATCATTACATATCTATCTATCTATCCCTCTATTATCTATCTATCTATCCATCTATCTATCCCGCTATCTATCCCTCTATTATCTATCTATGTATCTATCCATCTATCTATCCATCTATCTATCCCTCTATCTATCCCTCTATTTATCTATCTATCTATCCCTCTATTATCTATCTATCTATGTATCTATCTATCTCTCTATTATCTATCTATCTATCTATCCATCTATCTATCCCTCTATCTATCCCTCTATTATCTATCTATGTATCTATCCATCTATCTATCCATCTATCTATCCCTCTATATATCCCTCTATTTATCTAAATCAAATCAAATCAAATAAGCTTTATTGGCAGGACCAAATACAAATTAGTTTTGCCAAAGCAAGTGTACATTAGGGACTGGGGCTGTGGGGATGGTGGGTGGGGACTGTAGGAAGGATGGATGGGGCACATCCAAGGTGGGGACTGTGGGGGCACTTCTAGGATGGGGGCTATGGAAGTCCATGGCTTATGATGGGGCATATCCAGGGTGGGGACTGTAGTAACGGTGGTTGGGGCATATCCAGGGTAGGGATTGGGGGGCCACATCTGGGATGGGGGGCTATGAAAGTCCATGACTTATCATGACTTATCTATCTATCTATCCCTCTATTATCTATCTAGCTATGTATCTATCTATCTATCTATCTATCTATCCCTCTATTATCTATCTATCTATCTATCCCTCTATCTATCCCTCTATCTATCCCTCTATTTATCTATCTATCTATCTATCTATCTATGCATCTATCTATCTATCTATCTATCCCTCTATTATCTATCTATCTATCCATCTATCCCTCTAGCTAACTATCCATCTATCTATCCCTCTATTTATCTATCTATCCCTCTATTATCTATCTATCTATCCCTCTATTTATCTATCTATCCCTCTATTATCTATCTATCCCTCTATTATCTATCTATCCCTCTATCTATCCATCTATCGATCCCTCTATCTATCCCTCTATTATCTATCTATGTATCTATCCATCTATCTATCCCTCTATCTATCCCTCTATTTATCCATCTATCTATCCCTCTATTTATCTATCTATCTAACTATCTATCTATCTATCCCTCTATCTATCTATCTATCCCTCTATCTATCTATATATCTATCCATCTATCTTATCTATCAAATCAAATCAAATCAAATAAGCTTTATTGGCAGGACCAAATACAAATTAGTTTTGCCAAAGCAAGTGTACATTAGGGACTGGGGCTGTGGGGATGGTGGGTGGGGACTGTAGGAAGGATGGATGGGGCACATCCAGGGTGGGGACTGTGGGGGCACTTCTAGGATGGGGGCTATGGAAGTCCATGGCTTATGATGGGGCATATCCAGGGTGGGGACTGTAGTAACGGTGGTTGGGGCATATCCAGGGTGGGGATTGGGGGGGCCACATCTGGGATGGGGGGCTATGGAAGTCCATGACTTATCATAGTTCTCTTTCTCGAAGTCTATGACATTCGCTCACATACTGCGCTGCTATCTCCACTGCGCTCTCTTCTTCCCCCAGCAGGATATATATTTTCTCTTCCTCCTTCATGGAGCTGAAATCCGGGAAGAGATGGGAGAGTCTCCTGAAGTGAGTGTCCCTCACTGCTGAGTACTTGGTGCAGTGTAGCAGGAAGTGGGTTTCATCCTCCAGGGCCTCTAGGTCACAGTGTTGGCACAGTCTGTCCTCCCTGGGCTTGTAGCTCTGCTTGTGTCGACCGGATTCGATGGCTAGACTGTGGGCACTGAGTCTATATCGCTCAGGGTCCTGCGGTCTCTGGGATCCGGGAGTTTTTCCAGATATGAGGCCAGTCTGTAGTCTCTCTGTAGTCTCTGGTACGTGGTCAATTTCTGTGAGGTGTTGATGTCGGTCCTCCAGTCACTGACATACCTCTCCTGGCCCTCGTCTACCATCTTCCTGATTCTGGTTCTTGTCAGGCTGCTGTGATTGGTTATTTTGTCCAGTTGGGTTTGGGAGAGCTGTGCCAGGGGTCCTGGTTCATCTGGCCCACGTATATATATCAGAGCTTTGTGGTGATGGGAGCTTGGATTGCTACTCTGTAGGTGAGCCTGAAATGATAGTGACCTCTTCAGATCTGCTAGGTGTAGAGGGAATCTGCCCAGCTCAGCTCGACAGGCGCTGTTGGAGGTGCTTCGATGGACCTGGAGAAGGTGCTTACAGAATTCCAGGTGGAATATTTCTGTTGGGCTGGAATCCCACCTTGACCAATCTGGGTAAGTGTGAGGGCCCCAGACTTCGCTGCCGTACAGGAGGATTGGGGCAATGATGGAATCGAACATTTTTAGCCAGACCCTCACTGGTGGCTTCAGATGATACAATTTCCTTCAGATGGCATAAAAGGTTTTGCAGGCCTTGTTTTTCAGGGTCTCTATGGCTTGTTTGAAGCTCCCTGACTGGTGAATTTCCAGGCCCAAGTAGGTGTATTTGTCTGTTCCTGTTAGAGTGCAGCCGTTTACGACAAAGGAAGGATGCTGGTCAAATCTTCTTTTTCTCTTCTGGAACACCATGATGTTGGTTTTCTTTAGATTGATCGGTAGTGCCCATGTGGAGCTGAATTTCTCCAAAATTTGTAGGTTGTCTTGGAGACCTTTCTCGGTTGGTGACACCAGCAGTAGGTCATCTGCATAGAGCAAGAATTTCACCTGGGCGTCATGGAGTGTGAGACCTGGAGCAGTTGAAGATTCTAGAGCAGTAGCCAGCTCATTGATGTAAATATTGAAGAGCGTTGGACTTAGGCTGCAGCCCTGTCTGACTCCTCGGCTCTGCTGGAAATAAGCCGTTCTTCTACCGTTCACACTCACACTGCAGAGGTTCTCGGTGTAGGAGCTTTTGATGACATCGTAGGTCTTTCCTCCTATTCTGCTTTCCAGAATTTTTAAGAACAAGCCCGGGTGCCACACTGAGTCAAAGGCCTTTTTAAAGTCTACAAAGCAGGCGTATATCTTCCCATGCTTTGTATTGTGGACGTGGCTCTGAATGAGACTGTGCAGGGTGTAGATGTGGTCCGTGGTGCAGTGGTTTGGCACGAACCCTGCTTGGCTTTTGCTCAGGACATTGTGCTCGGTAAGGAAACTGATGATCCTTTTGTTTAGGATGCTGTTGAACAGTTTTCCCAAGTTACTGCTGACACATATGCCTCTGTAGTTGGCAGGGTCATACCTGTCCCCACTCTTGTGGATCGGTGTAATGAGTCCTTGGTTCCAGGTACAAGGGAAGTAACCACCACTCAGCACAATGTTGAACAGTTTAACCATTGCAGCTTGAATTTCTGGTGGGCTGTACTTCAACATCTCTGGGGGGATTCCATCCAGACCACTAGATTTTTTACACTTTATGGAAGTGATTTTCTCTGCAACTTCCTGTAATGTAATTGGTGTGTCCAGTGGGTTTTGGAAGTTTTTGATTTTCTCTTCCATTGCCTTTAGTTTTGATGTTATGTTTTCCTGCTCTTGGCTTAGTCCTTCTTTTGGGATGTCTTTGTAGAGGTCTCTGAAGTACTGGAGCCAGATGTTGCCATTTTGGATATGGGTGTCATTCTTTTTCTTGCTCTTTGTGTCCATGTGGCTCCATATTTCCCAGAAGGAGTTGTCTTGGAGGGCGTCTTGGAGTTGGCTAAGTTTGGTAGAGATGTAGCTCTGCTTCTTCCTCCTGAGGATGGTTTTGTACTGCTTTTGTATGGTGTCATAGGCTTCCCTCAGGTCTGGGTTGTTGGGGTCTCTGTGTTTATTGTTTGAGGCTGTTCTCAGGGTCTTTCGAACGGCTTTACACTCTTTGTCAAACCAACCATTGATCTGCTTTTCTTTTGGCCTCTTATAGTTGACTTGTTTGAGGTCGGACAATTTGGCCATGGTGTGGAATATTTTCTTGAGGTCTTTTGCAGCTTGATTCACTCCTTCTGGGTTTGACTTGTACTTGTAGCTGTAGAAGTTGTGGAGCATCTCCTGTAATTCCGGTCTGTTGGGAGCCTCTTTATATTTTATTTCTGACGTCTTGGACCATTTATAGGATGGAGGTCGGTTGTAGAGGCTGCTCTGCTGTGGCTTTTGTGTGGATGGTTTCTCTGTAGATTTTATGAACAGGAGAAGTTGGCTGTGGTCTGACAGGTGCGTTTGTGGGGTGACTATGAAGGCGGTAATATTTGCCGGGTCCATATCTGTAATGGCGTAGTCTACTACACTCCTTCCTACATGGGAGTTTAGTGTATATCTTCCCAGTGAGTCTCCCTTTGTACGTCCATTAAGAATATGAAGACCTAAACTTTTACATACGTTCAGGAGCTTTTTGCCACTTTTGTTGACTGTACTGTCATAGCTGTTTCTCTCTGAGTGTTCTGAGTCGTGACTGCCGTTCTCTGCCCCAAATATGTAGATGTTTCCATCTGTGGTCAGAAAGTCTTTTTCTCTCCCTGTTCTTGCATTGAGGTCTCCAAAGATGAGAACTTTGCCCAGGACCTGATAATGGGTGGCTTCTTCTTGTAAGATCTCAAAGCTGTCTGGATTGAAGTAGGGGGACTCTGGCGGTGGTATATAGGTGGTGCAGAGGTAGACATCGGACTGAGAGGTGAGGATGGAGCTGCTGATTCTGATCCATATGTGGCTGCCTCCTCTCTTCACTGGTTTGATGTACTGGTGGAGCTCTTCTTTATACCAGATCAATATTCCTCCTGAGCAGTGGCCCTGTTTGGTGTTTTTATTTTTAAGGGCAGGGACAGAGATTTCCCTGTATCCGATTGGCACCAGAGATTCGTTTTCAGCTCTGGTCCATGTTTCCAGGAGGATCTGAATGTCTATATTCTTTAGTCTTTGAATAAAGTCGGGGTCATTTGTTTTACATCCAAAGGCCGAGGTGCTCAGGCCTTGGATGTTCCAGCTGCTGATTGTGAATGAGGTCATTTTTTTTTTTTTCTATATACCTCATGTGTATATACCTTGTAATGAGTGCGGCTGTGTAAGACACTCTGGATTTACGACTGGTTTATAGGTGTGTTAGTTTCCTGCACAATGTGCTGAGCAGGGTTCTAATCTCTTCCATATCTCTGCCCTGCATGTCTCTGTGTGGGGCTGATGGTCCCCTCCTTGGTGGTCTCCTCCTCTGATGGCCCGATGTTGGGTGAAGGGCTTTGTTTCTGGCCCCCTGTGATGAAATTGGGGTTTCCTGTCTTTTTATTGTTGGGGGTCTTTCCATGGGATTTTGGTTGTTGTTGAGTCCAGGCATGGGGTCTCTGTTTAGTATAATGTCCTTCAGCTCTTTGGCCAGTAGGCTGACCCCTTGTTTGTTTAGGTGCTTGTCATCATAGAGGTGTTGGTGTTTTATGGAGGGGTGTTGTGCCAGGATCACGTCGGGCACAGCCTTGATTCTTGTGGTCAGGTCCGTGTTGATGCTCTGGGTAGTTTGGCTGGATACATCATTTCTTGGGAGCAGAGATGATAGAATTATTTTGCTGTCTGGGAATTTTAGTTTTGCCGTCTTTGCTAGTTGGGTCAGTTGTCCTGCGATCTGCTGGTGTTGGGCTGGCAGATTGTTTGTTCCTGTGTGTATAAAAATATGATTTGGGCTTGTGAACCGTGGGTTATTGATGACTGCTGTCACCTGCTCAATTGTTGCACAGTGGATTTTTTTGACCCTTTTTCCTGGAAATAGTCGCCAAGTTTTCAGGTATTTCCCATTTGAGTCCATTATTAGGATGGTATCAAAACGTTGTGAGGTCACGGGTGGGGTACGTGGGTGAAGCTGGGGGTCTGTGTTGGAGATTTTGCTGGTGGCTGGTTCTCTTCTCTTTTCTATATCTCTGGTTTGTGGTTCACTTATGTTATTTTCAGGAGCATTCATATTGTTGGAGTTATTTGGTATCTCAGTGTCCTGGCCAGTGGAGGCCATGGTGTCTGTACTGGTGTTAGTTACCATAGCTCCCTCCTGGCCAGTGGAGGCCATGGTGTCTGTACTGGTGTTAGTTACCATAGCTCCCTCCTGGCCAGTGGAGGCCATGTTGTCTTCACTCCTCTGTGTTTCTATGGCGTCCTCCTGTTTCAGGCATCCAGGAGTCTTCAGCTCTGTTATCTCCTGTCTCAGTCGGGCATTTTCTTGCTGCAGTTCACACATTTTGCTTCTTATTTCCTGCAGGGCCAACCTGTATTCACATCTCAGTTTGCTTATCTCATTCATTACTTGGTCATTTGCATTTCTGTCACCAAGGTTTCTTTGAAGTTCTTCTTTAAATTGTACAAAGTCTCTTTCTAGTTGAGATAAACAGTCTCTGAGGGTCTCGGGTGAGGGGTGTGAAGTGTTGGGGGCTGCAGTTCTGTCTCTGGAGGTCTCTGTAGAGGTGATGGTGGCTGCTGGGGTTTGTTGTTCTTTGCAATTTTGTGCCTGGAGTTTAATTTGAGAAAAGCTGTCTTCAAATTTATGTAAGTTTTCCTCAGCCCCTTGTACCATGATTATGCCGTAATTGTACACGTTTATAGTCAGTGAGTTGGTCTCGTCTTCTTTTTGGTTTCTAATTCTGATCTGCCGGCCCTTATTAATGCCGTTCTTGGATATATACTTATATTGATTGCACAGAGCGGTGTGCCAGGCTAAGGGTTGGTCTGTGAAAAATAATAAATTGGTTTTCCTTTTATCTTTCTCTTTAGAGGTAAAATCAGAAAAGAGGGTCTCTGGATCTTCTCTAATCTTTGCAGGTTTTATGGCTTTTTGCGCATGAATGCTTTTCTGCCCTTCAGAGTATGTGATTTCCAGAGTGTGTGACCCCCTGGTGTCCTGTGTCTCCAGCTCTGCTCTCTGCCCAGTTACTTGTTCTACATTTATATTTTCCATTTTTATAATAATCCTTATTTATCAGAGATGTAATTACAGCACTGTCTGTAGGTTGTGGTATGGATGGAGGATGGTCCTACCTTTGGATGTGCAGATCTCTGGGTGTCAGTTTGGAGTCCTCCTGTTGTATGTGATCTGTCCTTCAACAGGTTTTTTCTTATGTCCTTTAAATCCTCTGGATGAAGGTGAGAATAAAGGATGACCGCACTCTGTCCGCTGTGAAGGATTTTCTTTTATTCAAACACGTGCATAGTGGAAAGCCGGAGGCACACTGTGAGCTGGCTCCTCAGGACTGGACGACGGCCGTTTCGCCCACAAATTGGGCTTCCACGGGTCCTCATGTGGACCCGTGGAAGCCCAATTTGTGGGCGAAACGGCCGTCGTCCAGTCCTGAGGAGCCAGCTCACAGTGTGCCTCCGGCTTTCCACTATGCACGTGTTTGAATAAAAGAAAATCCTTCACAGCGGACAGAGTGCGGTCATCCTTTATTCTCACCTTCATCCATGGATTTTGTTCTATGACGAGCACCCCGCTCCTGGATTGTTGGACTTTCCAGGCTCTCCACCCGGACTTGGGCACAGGCGATACCGCAGACGTTACTGCAGGTAATGTGCAGTGGTGCAGGACTCAATTATCTCCCTTTGCTATCCTTTAAATCCTCTATTTCCTCTTTTTTTCATAAAAATCTTTAGTCCAGCTCAGTCCAGCTCGTTTTCCTGTTCCACAGAGTCCAATTTTTCCAGGTTTTGTCTTACTGTTTGCTCATTACAAGGTATAAATGATGAAAAACTCAGGAGCTCATCTTCAATGCTGCTTACTCCTAGGAATGGTGGGCGGGGTCTATCTATCTATCTATACCCCTAAATATCTATCTATTATCTAGCTATCTATTATCTATCTATACCCCTAAATATCTATTATCTATCTATATCCCTCTATCTATTATCTATATCTATCCCTCTATACTCTATCTATTCCCCTAAATATCTATATCTATCTATCATATATCTATCTCTGTATTATCTTTTTTTTTTTTTCAATGTGCTTTATTGCTGTAAAGGCATTAAAAAACGCAGGGACCAACATGAAAGAAAACGCACCAAAAACGCACCAAAAACGCACCTGCGTTATTGGTGCGTTTTTTAACGCAGGTGCGCTAATCCTTCACTCTCAAGAAATTTCTTAAGAAATTTCTTAAGAAAAATCATTTTTCTAGTGTGAACATAGCCTAAAGCAGATTCCAGAATGACGGTAAGACCTGGGGATGTACATGTACAGAAAGAATCTTGTATACTCACAGTTTTAGTGCTTGCTGAAGCAGCACATCCAGGACAAAAATCGCTGGAGCCTAAAAAAATAGAAACAAGGTAACACGAGTGTTAAGCAAACATCCTCCATTTCCAGAGATACTGTGATATTGAGTATATGCCCCTACTATACAAATATGTACAGAAGGCACATGAAATATGGGGGGGGTATCTGCTGAACTCTTAGTACAGTAGATAAGTAGAACAGTTTATAGTCTGTCCTAAGGTCACTGTCCATATGAATGGAAGTGCCTGGTACTGCAGCTCAGACCATTCAAAAGAACAAAACTACTAACCCCTTACCAATATCCTCCATTCATGTACAGCACAAGTCGGTAGTGGGTGTATGGAGCAGGCTCAGCTCACCGGTATAGGTGTGCATCATTATATGTGCCCATCGGTAACATGATTGCAGCGCACAGATGAAGGCCTCCTTGCCGGTCATTAGTGGACAGGCTTCAAAGAAGAGAATGATTTTTACTATATGTAGCTACATTGTAGTAATGCTGTAAAGGAGTGTGTGTAGGAATACAATAATGATATCTGAATGCTAAGGTAGGCAGAGGTCTGCGTCAGCAACCCGTGCACACAGGCAGCGACGGGGCCCTGGACAGTCAGGGGGGCCCACTCACCGTCGTCAGTTCTGTGGCCCCTGGGCCAAGTTCTCAGGGCAGCAGTACATGGGTCGGCCCTTTAATCTACACTGGCACGCAGCGCTCACTGCTAAACGCTGTGTGAACCTGCACTGAAGTTCATCTGTAGGCGAAGCTAATAAGCGGTATGCTCCCATCCCACAGATAAAGAGGAGCTACAGCACCAGCCAGCGTCTCCCAGCACAGCGTGTTCCCTCCCATGCTGTATGGGCCCCACTCCAGCTGAGCTGTATGTTATATCCACCCCCTGATCTGTATGTGCAGACCCCGAGAGCTGTGTGCCACCCACCCCAGTAATGTTATGCCCCCCCCCCCAGTAACATGTATGCCCACAGCCCCTCCTTTGATGTATATACAGCAGTGTCAGTGTGCACGATGTGCGGCCAAGTCTTTTAAAATAACAGCCATCATGCAGCGGCCTGCACAGCTACATGACTGGAAGGAGCTAGACGGAGACCAGTGGAGGGGGTGAGTGAGGCTGCTACCGCCTTCCCCATATTAAAAATGTCTCTAATATGTCTGAATGTGTGATGTGTGTATCTATGTATGTCAGTGTAAATGATTGTGTATAGATTTGTCTATTTATATGTATTTTTGTGAATTTGTCTTTAAATATGTATATGTACATATGTCTGCATGTGTACGTATCTGTATGTACGCGTCCTTGTCTTCAAGCTAAGGCCCCGACCTTGTCTTCAATCTAAGCTGTCTCCGGCAGCTTGCAGGGGCCCCCCGCCGGGTGTATTACAATCACCTGCGGCCATGGCTCGCAAGGCTATTCCCCGCATCCGCATGTGATGATATTTTATGCAGCAGTGAGATTATGATAGCACCAGTAGCTACCGTGGGGGCAGAGGGGGCGGTCCTGATCTGGGGGGGCACCTGGAGCTTATGAGCAGCGAGCGCAGCAGGGGCAGAGCAGAAGCTCCATCCAAGAGGAAGACAATGCATCTACTGGTTTAGCAGCCAGGACCTGCGATGATGTCATGCCCATGTGACCGTGTGGGAGGATCTGCCTGGTAATGAGGGATGAGGGGGGCATGGGGAGGGTGCCGGGTGAGTGGCATATGAGGGGTTCAGAGTGTGACAGAGAGGTGTTAAGGGATACAGGGTGTGTGGATTATGGGGTTTCATTGTTTTAGAGGGGTAATTTGGGGTTCAGCCAGGCTGTGTGAGATGTGTGTGATTTGGGCGGTGCACGGTGTGTGCAACAGTCCCTGCAGTGTGATGTGAGTGAAGTCCACACAATAACCATATATCAGTAGGGATTAGGGAAAGAGGGATAGTAGCAGTCAGAGTATGGGATGGGATTAGGAAAGCTGGGTGCTGAGCTGAGAGAAAGAGGCACTTTTCCTCATAACCCAGCTTTCCCATTCTCTGATATCATTGGAAAGCTGGGTGATGAGGACAAGATGGCTATCAGAACATAGAAATGCAGAGAGCTGAGGAAAAGAACTGAGTCTCCAGAGTATTTTCCTGTACCAAGTATCAAGTGTCATTATCCTGTACCCCCAGTGTCATTATCCTGTACCCCCAGTGTCATTATCCTGTACCGCCAGTGTCATTGTCATTATCCTGTACCCCCAGTGTCATTGTCATTATCCTGTTATCCTGTACCCCCAGTATCGGTGTCATTATCCTGTACCGTCAGTGTCATTATCCTGTACTCCAGTGTCATTATCCTGTACCCCCAGTGTCATTATCCTGTACCCCCAGTGTTAGTGTCATTATCCTGTACCCTCAGTGTCAGTATCCTGTTCCCCAAGTACCAGTGTTATTATCCTGTACCCCCAGTATCAGTGTCATCCTGTACCCCGAGTCTCAGTGTCATTATCCTGTACCCCGAGTGTCAGTTTCATTATCCTGTATTCCGAGTGTCAGTGTCATTATCCTGTATTCCGAGTGTCAGTGTCATTATCCTGTATTCCGAGTGTCAGTGTCATTATCCTGTACCCCGAGTGCCAGTGTCATTATCCTGTACCTCCAGTGTCAGTATCTTGTACCCCCAGTGCCAGTGTCATTATCCTGTAACCCCAGTGTCAATGTCCTTATCCTGTACCCCAGTGTCAGTGTCCTTACCTGTACCCCGAGTGTCAGTGTCATTATCCTGTACCCCAGTCTCATTATCCTGTACCCTCAGTGTCAGTATCCTGTATCCCAAGTGACAGTGTTATTATCATTGTCATTATCCTGCACCCCGTGTGTCAGTATAAAAAACCTGTATCCCCAGTGTCAGTTTCAGTATCCTGTACCCCAAGTGCCAATGTTATTATCCTGTACCCTCAGTGTCATTATCCTGTACACCCAGTGTCATTATCTTATACCCCTAGTGTCAGTGTCATTATCCTGTATCCCCAGTGTCAGTGTTATTATCCTGTATCCCCAGTGTCAGTATCCTGTACCCCGAGTGTCAGTGTCAGTATCCTGTACCCTGAGTGTCAGTGTCATTATCCTATTCCCCCAGTGTCAGTGTCATTATTCTGTACTCCCATTGCCAGTGTCAGTATCCTGTACCCCCAGTGCCAATATCCTGTACCCCCAGTGTCAGTGTCATTATCCTGTACCCCCAGTGTCAGTGTCATTATCCTGTACCCCCAGTGTCAGTGTCATTATCCTATTCCCCCAGTGTCAGTGTCATTATTCTGTACTCCCATTGCCAGTGTCAGTATCCTGTACCCCCAGTGCCAATATCCTGTACCCCCAGTGTCAGTGTCATTATCCTGTACCCCCAGTGTCAGTGTCATTATCCTGTACCCCCAGTGTCAGTGTCATTATCCTGTACCCCCAGTGCCAGTATCCTGTACCCCCAGTGTAAGTGTCGGTGTCGTTATCATGCACCCTCAGTGTCAGAGTTACTATCTTAGGCTATATATAATTACTCTTCAGGGGGGCCTCTATATGTGATGATAGTTCAGGACAGGCCTCTATATGCAATGATAGTGGAGGAGGGGCCTCAATAGTAATATATGGGGGAAAAAAACACCCTGATCTGCCTATAGAGCAGTATTGTCAGAATATACAGGACTAGTAAAGGGTTTATCCAACATGTAACACTAATTTGGAAACCATAGTGATGCTTGTAAAGGGCCTCTGTCCCCACAGAATGACTGGCCACATCCAGTACAGACACTCCGATCATTACCTGATAATTATGTAAATTTGTGAAGGTGGACAGAAGAGAATTCACCAGTCTCCACGTGGAAGAGTGTATGGAGGGTAATGCTGCACACCACCACATATTGACTCTTATAGGGGATCTGCCAAGTCAGTTGGGACAGACCCTATATGGTGGATAGATGGCGGCATAGGGGGATTAATTGTAGTAATCTTTTCCATTTGAAGAGGCTGGATAACATTTTGCTTCTTTTTGAATATTGTTTGGCTGATGGACTCGGTGGTTACTGACTAGGAATGTCCGTGTGTTAGAAAAACTGCGACTGATTGTAAATAACAGATTCCATTATTAACTACAATAAGGCTATGTGCGCACACTGCGAAATTGTTTCTCCAGCGAACAACGCACCTACCTGAGGAAAAACCGCATAAAATGCATGTGGTTTTACCGTGGTTTGGTGCAGATTTACTGCGTTTTTGTCTATGGTCTTGTCCCTGCGATTTCCCATGGGAAAAACGCAGAAAAGCAGTGACATGCTGCTTATTTTTGCTGCAGAAATTATGCAGCAAAACCTGTAAGGAAAAAAAATGCAGTGTGTGTACAGCATTTTGTTTTTCTCATAGAGTTTGCTGGGGAAGGACTGCAGAAAAGTTATGAACAAAAACTGCACCAATCCTGCACCAAAAACTGCGGCAAAAAACGCAGTGTGCGCACAGGGCCTTAACATGAGGCTGAACAAGAAATCCTCTGACATAGTGCTGTGCCCAATACAGGTCTCTTCTGCGCACTGTATAGTTTTCAAAAAGGCTCAAGTTCTAGTGAGAGAAGCCGAAAATGAACAAGTAATAAAGACATTTATGGTAGCTATAGTGTGAGCCCCTAGAGTCAATTTCCCTGGTAGGCCCCTGGAACTCCAGTCCGACCCTGCCTGCAGCGTCTCTCTGCGCTGTGCCTCTGACAGCTCAGTACAGTGGAGTGTGATGACGTCATTACTGTGCGCGCTTGTGTGCTGAGCTGTCAGCGCGGCAGAACCGTGGACACACTGAGGATCCTGGAGCAGTGGGGGAACGAGGAGAAGTGAGTATGTATTAATCACAGTGGCCAGATGACTATGGGGCTGCATAATGCTGCTACTTGGGGCTGCATAATGCTATGTGGAGGAATATGGAGGCTTCATAACCCTATTTGTAGGAATATGAGGCTGCATTATATTATGTGAAGGAATATTTGGTGCATTTTTCTACACTACAGTTCAACAGTTTAGGGTCATTTAGATAATTCCTTATTTTTGAAAAAAAAAATAGCACATTTTTTTTTCAATGAAGCTAAAATTAAATTAAACAGAAATACACTCTATACATTGTTAATGTGGTAAATGACTATTCTAGTTGCAAACGTCTGGTTTTTAATGCAATATGTACATAGGTGTATAGAGTCCCATTTCCAACAACCACCACTCCAGTGTTTCTAATGATACATTGTGTTTGCTAACTGTGGTAGAAGGCTAATGGATGTTTAGAAATCCCTTGGAAAACCTTGTGCAAGTATGTTAGCACATCTGAAAACAGTTTGGCTGATTAGAGAAGCTAGAAAACTGACCTTCCTTTGAGCTAATTGAGAATCTGGAGCATTACATTTGTTGGTTCTATTAAACTCTCAAAATGGCCAGAAAAAAAGAACTTTCATGTGAAACTCAGTCTATTCTTGTTCTTAGAATAAAGGATATTCCATGTGAGAAATTGCCATGAAACTGAAGATTTCCTACAACAGTGTGTACTACTCCTTTCAGAGGAGAGCACACACAGACTGTAACTAGAGTAGAAAGAGAAGTGGGAGACCCAGCTGCACAACTGAGCAACAAGACAAGTACATTAGAGTCTCTAGTTTGAGAAATCGACACCTCACAGATTCTCAACTGGCAGCTTCATTAAAGAGTACCCGCAAAACGCCTGTATCAAAGTCTACAGTGAAGGGGCGACTCTGGGATGCTGGCCTTCAGGGCAGAGTGGCAAAGAAAAAGCCATATCTGAGACTGGCTAATAAAGGAAAAAGGTTTAATATGGGCAAAAGAACACAGACATTGGACAGAGGAAGATTGGAAAAAAGTGTTATGGACAGACAAATCGAAGTCTGAGGTGTTTGGATCACAGAGAAGAACATTTGTGAGACGCAGAATAACTGAAAAGATGCTGGAAGAGTGCCTGACGTCATCTGTCAAGCATGGTGGAGGTAATATGATTACTTTATGAAATTAACATCTAGAATGCCAAAGATCTGCAAAGCTGTAATTGCTGCAAAGGGAGCATTTTTTGATGAAATCAAGGTTTGAAGGAGAAAATTATTATTTCAAGTAAAAATCATTATTTCTAACCTAGTCAATGTCTGGACTATATTTTCTATTCGTTATGCAACTCATTTGATAAATAAAAGTATGATTTTTTCATGAAAAGATGAAATTGTCTGGGTAACCCCAAACTTTTTAACGGTAGTGTATATGGAGGACTATGGGGGCTGCATAACATTGTATGGAGGAATATGCGGGGGGCATTATATGGTGTAATATGAGGCTGCATTAAATTATGTGGAGCAATATGGGTGCATTATGTTATATAGAGGAATGTGGGGGCTGCATACTTCTATACCCCCACAGAGCTGTATATCCCCTCCACCCCAGTGCAGTATACCCCCAGAACTGTATGTCCCCCTCCACCCCAGTGCTGTATACACCTCAGAGCTGTATGCCCTTCCATTGCTGTAATGCTTGCTCAGTAATGTGTATGCCCACTGTAATGTGTATATCCCCAGCCTCTCCTATGATGTATATGTGGCGCCCCTGCGGCTTCAGGCACCACAGGGTACTGCACCCCCATTAGGGTGTGGTACTTATTCCTGGTCTAGGGAAGGTCGATGCTGGTATTCACTTACACAAACATACAGTTAGTGGGTTGCCCTCCCCAATGGGGATTGGGCCTGGGTCGGCTCACAGTAGGGGGTCACTACAGTGGTGGGTTTACAGTACGCCACAGCACCAGGGCCTCCCCGATCCACTGGAACTTGGGACTCCGGGTCAGGGAGAAGCAACCACCAGGGGGAGTCAGGAGCACACAGTGGGAAGAGCAGGTTGACCTAGTGAGAGTAGTGAACCAGCCGGTGGTAGCGGCTGGGGGCAACGGCTCAGGACACACAACACAACTACAACAAAAGGAGAATAGCTTCCGACACAGAGCAGAGCGGACATGCAATGAGCAGCTCTGTGGGCCAAGGCGTTCAACATGGTCGCTGGGGAGAAGGAGGCGGCTGCTTCCACAGGACCGGCGCTGTCGGGATACAGATTCCTAGGGTAGATATACTTCACATTATCTACCAACTCTGCAAGGGTCGCGGGGAATGGCTAGCACAGTCACCGGACCCATCCTAATGAGTCTGCAGCCAAATAGCATATAGGGTCCGGGGTTGAGGACCGGCCCCATAACGGAACCGTGCTATCAGCATACAGAACGGGACACTATACTGACACGGGGACCTTCAAGTGCTTCATGCCACGGGGGTCCGATACTTAGCGCATCAAAGGAGGAAAGGGCTCACAGGCTGACACACACACACTGGACTTGACCTTTCACGGATCCGGGATTGGCTGGAGCTCATCGTGCCGGAGACCGGTACAATGGGGCAGCGCCTAAATGACTTGTGAGTAAAAAGACCTGGAACTGCAGTTCCTGTCTCTGCCTCTCCTTTACCGTCACCGTCGCCCAGTGCTGCAGCGCCAACAGGGACTACCACCACCCCCACCATCCTCCCCGAGGTAATCCTGCTCCGCCTGTGGGGAGCGACACCATCCCGGCTGCACCCGACATGTGCCCCAGTGAGAGACCCTGTAGCGGCGGCCCCCATCCCTGGCCACGTACCACAGGTGGCCTCATGATCCTAATAGACTTTCCTAACCTTCAACTACTACCTCCATCCTCCCTACCACCCTCCAATCCTCCTTCCTGTATGCCTCGGGGTAAAGGAACTGGGGCCACCCCGTGACAATGCAGAGGATCTGCACCCCCGGCCCAGCAACGAGTAGGTTAAAACACCTGCCCCGTGGGGCTCTACTTATATACAACATTGTCAATGGTCGGCCATGTCTGTTAGTGACTGCCACCAATCAGCGCAGCACAGCCACATGCCTGGGAGGAGCTGGACAGGAGACAAGTGGGGGAGGTGAGAGGCTGCTGCTGGATTCCCCATATTAAAAATACTTCTATTGTGTCTGTATGTGTGTATGTTTGATGTGTATCTATGTATGTCAGTGTATATGACTGTGTATATATTTATGTCTGTTTGTGTTTTTCTGAATTTCTCCTTAAATATGTATATGTACGTATGCCTGTATGTGTATGTATCTGTGTATGTGCGTGTCTGCTTGTGCATGGGGCCCACTAAACTCTTTCACCCGAGGACCACAAAAACCTGGAGCCAGCCCTGATGGAGATCATGAGCCCCATGGCAGTGTGCTGAAGGGTCCCTGGTAATAGTAAAGTGACAGTGCATTTAGATGGAGATCATGAGCCCCATGGTAGTGTGCTGAAGGGTCCCTGGTAATAGTAAAGTGAAGATTGCAAGCCAGATAATAGTGTAGTAAAGGCATACCTCCCAACCATCCCGGATTCTGCGGGACTGTCCTGATTTGAGGGCTCTCTCTTGCAATCCTGAGGCTCACAGCTGTTGTCCCGGCTCCTCCCCTCAGTGCAGTGAATAAATTAAATTAAATTCTCATCTGCTCTGGTTTACCAGGACTCAAACTCGTGAACTCATTGTCTATAGGCAGCAGCTCTACCTACTGAGCTACTGCCTATAATGAAAAACATAGGAAGATTTGGTAATCGTGACCTCTATTGCAGTAGAGAAACAGAAGCAGATTATTCGGCTAGACGGATGGACGGAAAGATAGATGAACAGATAGATACAGTCATATGAAAAAGTTTGGGCACCCCTATTAATGTTAACCTTTTTTCTTTATAACAATTTGGGTTTTTTCAACAGCTATTTCAGTTTCATATACTTAATAACTGATGGACTGAGTAATATTTCTGGATTGAAATGAGGTTTATTGTACTAACAGAAAATGTGCAATCCGCATTTAAACAAAATTTGACCGGTGCAAAAGTATGGGCACCCTTATCAATTTCTTTATTTGAACACTCCTAATTACTTTTTACTGACTTACTAAAGCACTAAATTGGTTTTGTAACCTCATTGAGCTTTGAACTTCATAGGCAGGTGTACCCAATCATGAGAAAAGGTATTTAAGGTGGCCACTTGCAAGTTGTTCTATTTGAATCTCCTATGAAGAGTGGCATCATGGGCTCCTCAAAATAACTCTCAAATGATCTGAAAACAAATATTATTCAACATAGTTGTTCAGGGGAAGGATACAAAAAGTTGTTTCAGAGATTTAAACTGTCAGTTTCCACTGTGAAGAACAAAGTAAGGAAATGGAAGAACGCAGGTACAGTTCTTGTTAAGCCCAGAAGTGGCAGGCCAAGAAAAATATCAGAAAGGCAGAAAAGAAGAATGGTGAGAACAGTCAAGGACAATCCACAGACCACCTCCAAATACCTGCAGCTACATCTTGCTGCAGATGGTGTCACTGTGCATCGGTCAACAATACAGCGCACTTTGCACAAGGAGAAGCTGTATGGGAGAGTGATGCGAAAGAAGCCGTTTCTGCAAGCACGCCACAAACAGAGTCGCCTGAGGTATGCAAAAGCACATTTGGACAAGCCAGTTACATTTTGGAAGAAGGTCCTGTGGACTGATGAAACAAGGATTGAGTTGTTTGGTCATACAAAGAGGCGTTATGCATGGAGGCAAAAAAACACCGCATTCCAAGAAAAGCACTTGCTACCCACAGTAAAATTTGGTGGAGGTTCCATCATGCTTTGGGGCTGTGTGGCCAATGCCAGCATCGGGAATCTTGTTAAAGTTGAGGGTCACATGGATTCAACGCAGTAACAGCAGATTCTTGACAATAATGTGCAAGAATCAGTGACGAAGTTGAAGTTACGCAGGGGATGGATATTTCAGCAAGACAATGATCCAAAACACCGCTCCAAATCTACTCAGGCATTCATGCAGAGGAACAATTACAATGTTCTGGAATGGCCATCCCAGTCCCCAGACCTGAAAATCATTGAAAATCTGTGGGATGATTTGAAGCGTGCACTGCTGACCATGCTCGGCGACCATCAAACTTAACTGAACTGGAATTGTTTTGTAAACAGGAATGGTCAAATATACCTTCATCCAGGATCCAGGAACTCATTAAAAGCTACAGGAAGCGACTAGAGGCTGTTATTTTTGCAAAAGGAGGATCTACAAAATATTAATGTCACTTTTATGTTGAGGTGCCCATACTTTTGCACCGGTCAAATTTTGTTTAAATGCGGATTGCACATTTTCTGTTAGTACAATAAACCTCATTTCAATCCAGAAATATTACTCAGTCCATCAGTTATTAGATATATGAAACTGAAATATCTGTTGCAAAAACCCAATTTGTTCTAAAGAAAAAAAGGTTAACATTAATAGGGGTGCACAAACGTTTTCATATGACTGTAGATAGATAGATAGATCGATAGATAGAGAGATACTGCATCTCTTTGTAGGTGAAGGAGAGTCAGATTCATTTGTTCCCATAGTACAACTATAAAGAAAAAAAAATACAAATACATATAAAAAACTTTTCTTTATCATCACCACCTTGGATTCAAACCAGTAACTTTCAAACACGTGTCCAGCAGCCCTTAGCTGCTGAGCCACAAGGAACAATAATGTAAGAGGGAGGATTTTATATAGATGAGCCTACAATACAGTCTCTTATACAGCCTCTCACATAGGACACAGAGCTCCATTGCCCAGAGCAGCGTCTCTACCTCCTGTGTTCTAAAGGGGGAGGAAAAGAGTTTTTCTTTTCTTCTAATAAAATTACTAAAATAATAATACAAAAAAAATAAATAGAATAGTCATTTTATTACACTTTTTTTTATAAAATAATAATCATCACAAATCAGCAAATAACACGGACATATTTGGTATCCCTGTAATCGTAATGACCCGAACAAGACAGCGATCAGATTATTTATGAGGATCAGAAAATAGCGTAAAAAAAAGGCACAATTTATTATTTTTCTTTATTAAAACCCAGGAAAAAAATATAATAAAAATGTATTTTTGAGGCCGTGTTCACACGTTGCGTAAATGCTGCGTTTTTTCTGCAGGTGTCCGCACGACAAGGGGCGTAATAACATTCTTCTCTGATTATTGCGTGTGTGCGGTATTTTTTTATGCATTGTCCTCCTTATTTGATACATGTTTGTTGCAGATGTGAATCCTGAAGCTTATAAAAAAAAAAACCCCACCAAAACCGCACAGTTCAGCAGCGTCTTTAGACGTAAAAGGGGCGGAGATTTCATTACGTCTCATCCACTTTGCTTGGACAATTATAATAATAATAATAATTATTAATTATTATTATTATTATTATTATTATTAAATAATGGAGAAAAGGCATAAAAAAGCAACAAAAATGATTTATTTAGTTTAGAGCAGACAGCTGCAGAAACTAAAAGAATCAGAATTTATGCAACGTGTGAACATGGCCTTATAGGCACAAATAAGCAACATGTCATATAGTGACACACAGTAATAAGGAATCATCTAGACAGTTTGCTCAGTAAATCTTCTCTTACCTGGTCATGCGAGTGTTCTGCTCCTGTTCAATTTCGGTAGTCTCCTCCAGTTCAATTTCGTTGGTCTCCTCTCTGTAGTACATAAAACATATATTATCTCATGGAAATGTACAAGTAACGAAGGAGATTAGGATTTGTAAAAGGGGGATTTTCAAGAGGACGACAGACATAGTATATTCCCTATTTTCTGAATCCAACCCAAATACTTTCGTGACAAGCTTTGTACATTTCCTACATCACAGATAAAGGGATTTTCCAAGATTTCACTACTGATGACCAATCGTTAGGATCTCCCACCAATATTAGGGCAGCAGATGTCCGAATCCTCATGTAAACACCACTGATTACCGAACACTGACTTAGTAGCGTCCATGCAGGGTCCACAATTTAGAAGAACACTGTAATGCCTCATTCAGATGTTGAAATGGTTTTTACATTGCAGGCCCTTTAAAGGGAAGCTGCTGTGATTGTAATTTTTGTAATAATACTGATTATGGAATCAATTATTTTTAATACAAAATTAAATTAATTGTTTAGTTTTTATTTAATTCTATTTTTACTCAAACACTGGGTGATGCCATCTTGGATGTACAGTGTGTGACGACAGTTACACTTCTCATATACGGCAGCTCCTGTGCATAGAGATAATAGGGTCGGACACCGACTATCTCCTGCACTGTAGCTGCTTCCTACTGTAATCTGAGCACGCCCCCCGGGCTGTCCTATCACAGCAGAGGGAGGAGATCGGCGCCATCTCTGTGGAGCCCACAGCATATACGGTGCACTCACTTCCCCCTGAGCACAGTGTCGGCGAGCGGTAATCACAGCCTGACCCTGGTATTGTACTGTACATGGCAGGCTGCGATCATCATCACCGCTCCCATGTATCGCATGTACTCACCTCCGACCTCCACTCCTGGCAACTCCTCCTGTCACCGCTCTGTGCTCTAAGTGCTGACAGGAGGCGCTGCCAAGACACCAGGCTGACATGAAGAATTGCCGGGAGTGGAGGTCCGAGGGGAATACATGCAGCATGGAGCGGTGATCGCAGCCTGCTATCTACAGCACAATACCAGGTCAGGCTGTGATCACGCTCGCCACCGTCTATACTCACTTTGAACATCTACTCTTGACAGTTCTTCCTGTCAGCACTCTGTGCTCAGCGCGAGCAGGAGTTGACAGGAGGAACTGCAGGGATAGGAGGTAGCACAGTAATATGGTGGCACAGTATATGGGGGCACGGTAATATAGTGGCACAATAATATGGAGGCAGAGTATAAAGTGGGGCACATTATACTGTGTAGCACTATGACAGCTGTCCTTGGTGACACTTTCCATAGTTCAGGATCACTTGCAGTCACCAACAAAATGGCTCCGCATGTGATACTAAACTTCATCCTCCCTTATCCTTTTGGAAACACCCAGAAGTAGAAGGTGAGGTGACACACAGGAGAGCAGATTCCACCCACTTTTACTGCAGTTGTAATGTGAGCTAGTTGTACACTAGGTTTTCAGCAGCTGCTCCCCCTAGTGCTTAAGAGTGGAAAATAGCAAACTTTTTACATTTTTTTTATATTTTGGTCAGTTAAAAGCTAATTACAATATTTCCACAAAACATTAAAACATTAATACTTTACATTTTTTCAGTTATTTCATTATTTTATTTTATTTTTTTTATAGCACCTTCCTTTTAATATTAACTCCTGAGATTCCATGTATGCTGTTATTAAGCTGAACCACTAGAAATAGTCAGCCAGGTGGATCGCCTGTGGTGGTAAAACAACTACGGGATAACTAGGGAGTAATAGAGAGCACTGGACCAGCGGGGGTGAGCAATAAATGTCTGGGTCACTACAAATGCTGCCCGCCACCACTGGGCCACTACAAATGCTGCCCTCCACCACTGGGCCACTACAAATGCTGCCCTCACCACTGGGCCACTACAAATCAAATGCTGCCCTCACCACTGGTTCTCTACAAATGCTGCCCTCCACCACTGGGTCACTACAAATGCTGCCCTCCACTACTGGGTCACTACAAATGCTACCCTCCACCACTGTGTCAATACAAATGCTGCCCTCCACCACTGGGTCATTAGAAATGCTGCCCTCCACCAGTGGGCCACTACAAATGCTGCCCTCTACCACTGGGTCACTACAAATGCTGCACTCCACCACTGTGTCACTACAAATGCTGCCCTCACCACTGGGTCACTACAAATGCTGCCCTCACCACTGGGTCACTACAAATGCTGCCCTCACCACTTGGTCACTACAATTGCTGCCCTCCACTACTGGGTCACTATAAATGCTGCCCTCACCACTGGGTCACTACAAATGCTGCCCTCCACTACTGGGTCACTATAAATGCTGCCCTCACCACTGGGTCACTACAAATGCTGCCCTCCACCAATGGGTCACTACAAATGCTGCCCTCCACCATTGGGCCACTACAAATGCTGCCCTCACCACTGGGTCACTATAAATGCTGCCCTCACCACTGGGTCACTATAAATGCTGCCCTCCACTACTGGGTCGCTACAAATGTTGCCCTCCACCACTGGGTCACTATAAATGCTTCCCTCACCACTGGGTCACTACAAATGCTTCCCTCCACCACTGGGTCACTACAAATGCTGCCCTCACCACTGGGTTACTATAAATGCTGCCCTCCACTACTGGGTCGCTACTGTGGCACCTTGGACAAGCCAGGGGTCACAGATAACAACACCTACACACCCCACACTCCCGGTCAGGCACACCGAAGTCAGACACAAACCCTTGTTGCCTCCCTCCAGGGGCTGATGTCCACACCAGGGGGTGGGCCAGGCGGTTGGCCCCGCCCACCGAGGAGTTCACAGTCCTGGAGGAGGGAAAACCAGGCAGATCAGTTTGAGTAGAGTTGAGAGAGGAGTAAAGTGGTAGTTAAGCAGCCTGAAGTTGGTCCGGGTGTGTGGCCCGGACGGATCAGCAAGGTTGGCAGACGGTGGTGACCGTCTGCAGGAGTGGCCTATTGGAGCTAGCCGTAAGGACCGTGGACGGGCGGTGGCCCGGCGGTACCGGACCGGTACGCAAAGAGAAGCCAGCACCATCCGGCAGGGGCTTACGGACCCCGGCAAGGCTAGGAGTCGCCGTGAATTTGCCAAATCCGTTAGCGAAGGGAACCTCCTGGGTTTCCCAGCAGCCAAGTCCCAACAGAAGGCAACCGTCCAACCGAGAGAGGGAAACACAGTCACTGCCAAGGCTAAAGTTCCCAGGGCCAGAGCCTGCGGGCAAAAGGGGCTCCTTCAGCACCCATCCAAGCTGGGGAGCGGGTTACCGGTGGGAACCCATTGGAACTGTTACACTACATAGGTGCAGGGAAAGGCAGTCACCATCAACCTGCCGGGAGAAACAACACCGCAGCCGTCTGTGGGACCCGTCCATCCAGCCGAGTGTTTTACCGAGAACTGTGTCCTGATCATTGGCTGAGTGAGTACCACCGTGCCGTGCGGCACAGCGCTGCCTCTGCGACCCTGCACCTCACCAGGCCCTGTAACCCGCCTGCCATCCATCCCTACCCCATCACCGGGCCCCGGGACAACCAACCCCCCTACCCACGGAGGGGAAAACTAACATCAAAGCTGCTCCCTGTCATCGCTCCCGGGATCCCCGTCCAGAGCAGTGGTGGTGTCACCAATATCACCACAACCGTGGGTGGCGTCATGGACAATATCCAATCCCCACAATCAATCCCCACCCTTTTCACTCACGGGCGAGGAACGCCGCTCGAGTCCCCGGGATTCGGCCCACCGCTCGAGCCACCACCGAGCAGCGGCAGCAGCAGCAGCCGGACCCGAGCAGTGGGAGAGCGCAGCATGCCCTCCTCCATCCGCGACAACTTGGCGTCACGAACAGGATCTTACCGCTCTGCCGTCTGGTAACCGCCGGAGGTGTCCGGCCGGAAAATTTGAGAAGCCGCCTTCTTGGGCGCGAAGAATTCCCGCTCGAGCGTCTCCTCGAGTAGTGGAGGCGCGAAGGCCAAAACCCCGCCTCTGTAGAGGAGGAGCCGGAAAGAGACTAAGGGGGACGGAAGCAAGATGTCTGCGCCCGAAGAAGCCGCTGGAGGAGCGGCGGACGCAGTCGTGGGAGCACCCGTAGATGGGAATGGGCCTGCACAGGTCCCGGCCGCGCTGGCGGGGGGCGCCGCGGCCCCAGCTCTCGCTCAGGTGATGCCGTTCTCTCTGCCCTATGTGCCCGGAGCTGCCTGGTTACCGCAGTACGATGGGAAACCTGATGCCTTGCAGGTTTTCCGGAAAAAGCTTAGTCCGCTAATAGAGCTGTACCCCCTGACTGATAAGCAACGTGCAGCGCTAGTGCTGGGGCAGCTAACCGGCGTGGCTGAGCAAGAGGCGGAGACCTGGGCCGAAGGGGACAGGTCCTCTGTAGCCACCATCTTTGAGAAGTTGCAGACTGCCTTTGAGACCCGTACTGAAGCCAAGTTGCGGATGCAGTTCTATCAATGGCGGCAACGGCCCGCAGATAGTATTCGGGACTATGCCTTGCGCCTGCAAACCGCACTCCGCACACTGAAGCGGGTGGACACCATCAACAGTGCGGACAGTAACAAAATGTTAAGTGAGCAGTTTGTGTAGGGGATGAGGTCCTCAGAGGACCGCAAACAACTTCGGCTGTGGGCCCTAGAACACCCTGATGTGGACTTTGCCGTATTAAAGGAACGGGCCATCAAAGCCCTGCAACCCCCCGCATCGGAAGCCCCTGAGCCAGCCCCGTGGCCGGTGGAGACTGCTCCCGTCGTTATGGCCCCTACCCCACCAGCACCTCCAGTGCCTGCAGCCCCAAGCGGAACGATGGAAGAACTCGCTGCTCAGGTTCGCCGCATGGATGGGGACCTCGCTAAGATCCTCGCCGCACTCCAGCCTCCGACCAGATCCCAGGCCCCGGTGAAGATGCAGCTCGCCGACAGCCCTGAGGACGTCCCCTGGATGCAGCGGCGAAGGGCCAATGACTCACGGTATGGACCCCCAATCTGTTAAACGAGCAACCCCTGGGGTCACGGGCCAATCCTCAGGAGTAGAACCCCATGGCCCCCCAGACTGGAGGGACCGGTACATTGGGGCCCGGCCCATCATCCCCGTGGCTGTGGACGGCATACCAGTGATGACTCTCCTGGACACTGGATCACAGGTAACCACCATACCATACACACTGTATCAACGGTATTGGGGAAAAGACGAACTGGCTCCCCCAGATGCCAGTATGACACTGATTGCTGCTGATGGACTCCCATTGACCCATGTGGGGTACAAGCAAGTGGCTATGACTGTGGGACGAGCTGAACTGCAACACCAGGGTATGATTGTGATAAAGAATGAACCCAGTGATCATAACCCGAAGGTAGTGCTAGGGACTAACGTAATGGAGCACTATATGAGTGATGTGCTGACCCTACTGCAGCAGCTGGCCGCCACGGCGGCGGGGAGCCGACAGAGAGCTGTGTAGCGTCAGATCCGAGCCCTGATGTACCGCCAACATGTGAACTCGACAGGAGGAGAGATTGGTGGGGTGAGAGTGATGGATGTTGCCCCTTTGATTGTACCTCCCAGGAGCGAGATGATGATTTGGTGTAGGGCAGCGGTAGGGCCCCAGGGGTGTGACTACCCCGCCATGATAGAGCCCATGCCCTCTGAACACTGGCCCACAGTAATGGCCGCCCGAGGGGTGGTAAATGTAAAGAAGGGGAGGGTGCCCATAAGGGCGCTGAACTGCGGGGAGGAAGAAGTCAGGCTTCCCCGGTACGCTACCCTTGCCAAGTTGTTCACTCTGGATTCCCACACCATCCGCGAGGCCGTTCCCCCAACCTCACCACCTACTGCCAGCACTCACCCATCCCAAGGGGAGTTAGACGAGTGGTGCCGACAGCTACATGTAGGCACTGACGATACCCCTACACATCACAAAGAAGGGGTATACCGGGTGGTACGGGAGTATGAGCGAGTTTTTAGCAAACATCCCCTAGACTTTGGTCAGATTAAAGGGGTCCAACACCATATCCCCACCGGTGAGCACCCCCCTACCAAAGAGAGGTACAGGCCTATTCCCCCTGCACACTACCAATGTGCCAAGGACATGTTGAGGAACATGAAGGAGGCAGGAGTTATTAGGGACAGCTGTAGTCCCTGGGCCGCCCCGTTGGTACTGGTTAAGAAGAAGGATGGCACCATGCGGATGTGTGTGGATTATCGGAAAATTAACCAGATAACGCATAAGGATGCTTAACCTCTGCCCCGCATTGAGGAATCTCTGGCTGCGCTGAGAACCGCTAACTATTTTTCCACCCTTGACCTCACCAGTGGGTACTGGCAGGTGGCTGTGGCGCCCGAAGACCGAGAGAAGAGTGCATTTGCCACCCCTATGGGACTCTGTGAGTTTAATAGCATGCCGTTCGGGCTGTGCAATGCCCCTGGAACCTTCCAACGACTGATGGAATGCTGTCTGGGGCATCTAAATTTTGAGACCGTCCTGCTGTACCTGGATGATGTGATTGTGTACTCCCAGACATATGAAGCCCACCTGGAGCACCTAGCCGAGGTGTTCGTGAAACGCCCACGCCGGGGCTTGCAGGGCTCGCACGGTCACCGGGCCGGTGGTATTCGGGGTCAGGCTGTGAGTGGCCCGACCCGGCTTCCGTGACCCCCGGCGGGTATCAATAAAAAGGAAAGTTCGACCGTCAGTCCGGTATTACAAGGGGGACGGAAGGAGGGTAACGGGGTCCCTGGGGGGGCTTGCCATCGCTCTTCCCCAGGAAACAGTACGGGACGGGGACGGGGGTGCTTGCAGCGCCACCCGTGGTTTGCGGCCAGGTGTTAAGCCGCCGCTGCGCAGTCTCTCTCTGGGGCAGGTGTTACGGGCAGCCGGATAGAATCGCTCCCCACGGGTGGAGCGGGGGAGCCCCGGGAGGTTAATGAGACCCAGGGCAACAGTCCTCAGGGACACCGGGGGCACAAGGCGGCGGCATTACTCACAGCAGTCACGGTGTGCGGTTCCAGTTGTTCTTTATTTAAAGTCCGTTTCCCATCGCACCCGGGTGCTGGTCCTCGCCGCCTGTAGTCTTTGGTCGGTCCCGGGCAGGTAGGAGGAAGGCGTGTCCGGTGAGGTGTTCTGGGGGTCTCTGCCTTTCGGTGTGTTAGTGCCGTCCCCGTGGCATAGAGCATCTTGGGAACTCGCCGCCTCTCTGTCTCTCTCCTCCCCAGTAGCGGACCTAACACAACCGCCACCGGGTAC
Organism: Anomaloglossus baeobatrachus; assembly: GCF_048569485.1. Classification (NCBI taxonomy): domain Eukaryota; kingdom Metazoa; phylum Chordata; class Amphibia; order Anura; family Aromobatidae; genus Anomaloglossus; species Anomaloglossus baeobatrachus. Next base: position 338,922,411 of record NC_134353.1, on the reverse strand, counting down.
AACTTGCTCCAGGGAACCCCAGTCCTCAGCTCCATTCCCCTCCTCTAGGTGTTATCAGCCCTGGTCTCGTGGCATCTCCTCAACAGGAGCGGTTCTCTGGATGTCTGCACTCCCTTGCAGCCCCTGACGTTCTGCCTAAACTTCTGTGTGCTCTGCACTAAACTCACTCCTTCAGGCCCCCCTCCCCTTGGTTGTCATGGGAACCTGCCTGTGTCCAGCCACCTGCTCATTAATGAGACAGGATGAGTCATGGACTCAGAACAAACTTCATGCTGCAAATGCTGTTAACTCCTTCCTGCCAGTGTGATGTTAGTGTGTGTTGTGGGGACCCTTCTTCCTCCTGCCCGGGAAAAATGGGGTAACATTTAATACCCTGTAACGACCCGTTTACAGGGGCGTTACATTCGCGTCCCTTGCCAAATATGGGATGAAGTTGAAGCCCTCAAAGTGTCATCTGCTGAAACCCAGAGTGCAGTACCTAGGGCATGTGGTCAGTGTAGAGGGTGTCGCCCCTGACCCTGAGAAAATCTCCGCCATCCAGGACTGGTCGAGGCCGACCACGGTGAGAGAAGTGAGGCAGTTCCTAGGCCTAGTGGGGTATTACCGTCGCTTCATCAAGTGGTACACGAAGATGGCCGCCCCCATGCAAGACCTCCTCGTGGGACAGACCAAAGGTGGTAGACCCCTAGGAGCCCCATTGGTGTGGGAAGAAAGGCATGAGGAATCCTTCCGTCAGCTGAGAGCGGCCCTGACCGGAGAAGAAATCCTAGCATACCCTGATTACAACTACCCCTTCATCCTCTACACCGATGCCAGTAATGTAGGCTTGGGGGCAGTCCTATCCCAGGTCCAAGACGGAAAAGAAAAAGTGATTGCTTATGCTAGCCGAAGGCTTCGACCGACCGAGAGGAACCCTGAGAACTACAGCTCTTTCAAGCTTGAACTCCTGGCACTGGTGTGGGCTATCACCGAGCGGTTCCGCCATTACCTGGCAGCGGCTAAGTTTACCGCTTTCACGGATAATAACCTCCTGACCCACCTGGACACAGCCAAGCTGGGCGCGTTGGAACAGCGGTGGGTGGCTAGGCTAGCCAACTACAATTTCACCATCAAGTACAGGGCCGGCCGTGCCAACGTTAATGCCGATGCACTCTCTTGGATGCCCCACCTGTTGGAAGAAGGGCCCGAGGATGACGACCTCGAAGAGATTGAGTTGCCCGCATTTCATCAGCCACCGACTGAGAAGGTGCATGTCCATCAACAACGGGTAAACCTGGACCCGCTGCCCAGCCAGGAGTGGCAAGAAGCCTAGCACCAGGCACCCGCTATCCGCCTAGTCAAGATCTTGGTGGAACAAGGCGCTGCTGGGATAGACCCTGCCGCCCCAGCCGAAGCCCAACGCCTGTGTACCGTGAGCTGATTAACCCGAAGACTCATGAGAAGATCCGCCAGTTGGTGATTCCCCAAGCTAACGTGCTCACCGTCCTGCAAGCATACCATGATGGTGCTGGACACTTCGGATGGAAGAAACTAGAGATGCTGTTGAGAGAGCGGTTCTATTGGAGTGAAATGCGGGAATCTGTAGAGGCCTGGTGCCGAGAGTGTGGCCCTTGCACGCTGAGAAGGAAGGATGAGGCCAGCCAGAAGGCGTCTGCTGGCCCTTTCCAACCTGGAGATGTAGTGCTGAAGCGAAAGAGGAGGACCCACAAGCTGGATGATCAATGGGAGCAAACCCCATATGTCATACAGCCCACAGGATGGGAAGATGGGAAGGCCTACCAGATCAGTCTTGACCAAGGGGGCACTTTGGCCACGGTTTCCCGGGACCATCTAAAGAGGTGCCCACCAGCATTGAGGGCAGCGGCTGAAGCTCCGGTTCCTAGACCGGCGGAGAAGGCAAAAGAGGTAATCCACACCATAATGGGTGACTTTACAGCAGACTGGCCTACACAGAATGGCGCGGTGATTCTTCCAGTGATACTGTTCCCACAACCCGTGGATGAGGAAGTGATGGAAGTGGTCAACCATGAGCCAGTGCCCAGGGATGAACCTGTACCCAGCTCCCCTATGCCTCCGCCTGCCCCACACGATAGCAGGGAAGAGGAACTGATTGTTCCCTCTGCCCCACTGCCTGTCACCACTGACACCGGACCCCGGAGGTCCACTCGTCCTAACCTAGGTAGACCCCCACTTAGCTACAGGGAAACTACTCTTTAAAGAGGGGGAATTGTGTCTGTGTGTGTTAAAAGTACCGTTTAAAAGTTGAAAATGAATGTTAAAAAAGAATGATAACCGAAGATTCACCTGATTGACAATCCGTGATTGAAACCGGTCGTTGCCGGCACCGTTGTCCCCGTGGGAACTGTTTTCAAGTTTTGCGTAAGGGACTCCTTATGGACAAGCCTGAGAACTTGCAGGGCAACCACGAACTTGTGGCTTGTAAATAATAATGTTTGTGGCTTTCACCGTTGCCGCCTCCGGAGAGGCAGATTGGAGGAAGGGCCCGCAGTGGAGCAGGCTGGGGCCCAGCCATCACCGGAACCGGTGGCAATCCTCTGGGGGTTTCAGGGGTTCCCCATGGACGTGGGTCCCCTGAAAAGGACAGAACCCGCTCGGGTAACTTGTGCTGGACTGGGGTCAAGGGGTGCTGCCTGTTTGCTTAGGGGCAGCATCAGGGCCAGGTTGCTTGGGTGGGAGAGACCGGAAGCCAACACCGTTAGTAACGTTTAAGTAAGAGTACCTCCCGATGTGGGAAGATGTTATTATGCTTGTAATATGTTTACCGTTTATCTTTTCCAGCTTGTGAAAATAAAACCGGTGATGGACGGGCAGCCCGCGGACGGTCTGCATTTTACTAAGGGGGAATGTGGCGCCCTGGACAAGCCAGGGGCCACAGATAACCACACCTACACACCCCACACTCCCGGTCAGGCACACCGAAGTCAGACACAAACCCTTGTTGCCTCCCTCCAGGGGCTGATGTCCACACCAGGGGGTGGGCCAGGCGGTTGGCCCCGCCCACCGAGGAGTTCACAGTCCTGGAGGAGGGAAAACCAGGCAGATCAGTTTGAGTAGAGTTGAGAGAGGAGTAAAGTGGTAGTTAAGCATCCTGAAGTTGGTCCGGGTGTGTGGCCCGGACGGATCAGCAAGGTTGGCAGACGGTGGTGACCGTCTGCAGGAGTGGCCTATTGGAGCTAGCCGTAAGGACCGTGGATGGGCGGTGGCCCGGCGGTACCGAACCGGTACGCAAAGAGAAGCCAGCACCATCCGGCAGGGGCTTACGGACCCCGGCAAGGCTAGGAGTCGCCGTGAACTTGCCAAATCCGTTAGCGAAGGGAACCTCCTGGGTTTCCCAGCAGCCAAGTCCCGACAGAAGGCAACCGTCAAACCGAGAGAGGGAAACACAGTCACCGCCAAGGCTAAAGTTCCCAGGGCCAGAGCCTGCGGGCAAAAGGGGCTCCTTCAGCACCCATCCAAGCTGGGGAGCGGGTTACCGGTGGGAACCCATTGGAACCGTTACACTACATAGGTGCAGGGAAAGGCAGTCACCATCAACCTGCCGGGAGAAACAACACCGCAGCCGTCTGTGGGACCCGTCCATCCAGCCGAGTGTTTTACCGAGAACTGTGTCCTGATCATTGGCTGAGTGAGTACCACCGTGCCGTGCGGCACAGCGCTGCCCCCGCGACCCTGCACCTCACCAGGCCCCGTAACCCGCCTGCCATCCATCCCTACCCCATCACCGGGCCCCGGGACAACCAACCCCCCTACCCACGAAGGGGAGAACTAACATCAAAGCTGCTCCCTGTCATCGCTCCCGGGATCCCCGTCCAGAGCAGAGGTGGTGTCACCAATATCACCACAACTGTGGGTGGCGTCACGGACAGTATCCAATCCCCACAATCAATCCCCACCCTTTTCACTCACGGGCGAGGAACGCCGCTCGAGTCCCCGGGATCCGGCCCACCGCTCGAGCCACCACCGAGCAGCGGCAGCAGCAGCAGCAGCCGGACCCGAGCAGTGGGAGAGCGCAGCGTGCCCTCCTCCGCCCGCGACACTACAAATGCTGCCCTCCACCACTGGGTCACTATAAATGCTGCGCTCACCACTGGGTCACTACAAAGGCTTCCCTCCACCACTGGGTCACTATAAATGCTGCCCTCACCACTGGGTCACTACAAATGCTGCCCTCACCACTGGGTCACTATAAATGCTGCCCTCACCACTGGGTCACAACAAATGCTGCCCTCACCACTGCGCCACTACAAATGCTACCCTCACCACTGGGTCCCTACAAATGCTGCCCTCCACCACTGGGTCACGCAAAAACCTAACCTTGTATAACGACTTCTCCTATAGTACTTTATTCCCAGAAATGACATACGTACTGGATTGTCTCAAGTGGCGGTATCCATCCTGATTTTGCATATTTTGCTTCGGTGAACGCTTGAGGTGTGGTCCTGATTTTGTGGATCCATCTGTTTCAGAGGTGGAGAAAACAAAAGCAATAACAGATTTCACAACAGCAAATGTATCACAGTGACTCCAACCTACAATATACTGGTAACATATCAAAGAGATCGTACCATTCAGGGTGCAGTGTGACTGCAGGGGGCGCCATCAGGGTCGGACTGGGTCATCTGGGGCCCACAGAAGGCATTGACTCTAGGGGCCCACATTACAACTGTACGCAATACCTGTTAGTCGTTATCCTCTTTATAGTGGAGCATCCACGGTAAAATACAGGCGGCTCCTGCACATCCAGGGGCGTAACTACTACGGTTGCAGGGGTCACCATTGCGTCCAGGCCCGCAGGGTTAGGGGTCCGCCCTGCAGATCAGCAGCCAGCTCCTCTCTGTAAGAGAGGAGCTGTCCTGGTTAGTGGCAGACCATGATGCCGCTATGTGCCTGTGAGTCAGGGGGGCTCGATGTCAGCGAAGGGCAACGGGACCCCCTCACCCGTCATCACACACAGCAATGATGAAAAATGGAGAGGAGCGCTCTGCTCCATTTTTCTTCATTGTCCCCCTGTGCCTGTGCTCGCAGAGCGTAGTGACATCATCACTGCGTGCTGCTGAGATGAAACAGCAGAGCACAGGATGGGATGAAGCAAACCGAAGCAGCGAGGGAACGAGGAGTGCTGAGAGGACAGTGCAGTGGCTGACATAGCTTGTGCAATTTTTTTACCGGGGCACAGAGGGGAAGGGGCCCCTCGCAACTAAGAGAGGGCCATGCACGTAATAAGTATTATATATGTCTGGGGTCCGACTCACTCACCAGGAAACTGCTGAGTGCCGATCAGCCCCGGAACCAGTAAGAGACCCTCCTATGTTACCGTGCAGCTCTGCTCAGGGCTCTGCATCACACTGTGCCCTTCCACCTGCTAAGAGTGAGGGGAGAAGATGGAGGCCGCAGCCAAAGAGGAGCGGCTGACTCCTAACATTGTGTGTGTGTGTGTGTGTGTGCGTGCGTGCGTGCGTGCGTGCGTGCGTGCGTGCGTGTGTGTGTGTAGAGCTGCTTTCTGCAGGAGTGAAGGTCACAGCTGAGGGGCTCCACAGGTCATCAGTAACTTATAAAGAAATAGAGAGGTGAGTATATACTTATTGAATCTGTGTTTGCTTTTACATAAAAGAAAAAGGTTTTGGTACCGTGTTAGCCAGTTGAAAAATGATTGATTGCTCTCAGTGAGAGAAACAAAATTAAAATTTTGTAGTTGTGATACCTTTTAATGGCTAACTAAAATAAAATATGATGTTATAAAGCAAGCTTTCGAGACATCTCAGGTCTCTTCCTCAGGCATGGTTTTACCGAGATGTCTCGAAAGCTTGCTTTATAACATCATATTTTATTTTAGTTAGCCATTAAAAGGTATCACAACTACAAAATTTTAATTTTGTTTCTCTCACTGAGAGCAATCAATGCTTTTACATACACACCCATGTTGCTGGTACTGTATATAATTCTGCATGTGTCATTTTATATATATATATATATATATATATATATATATATACTTATATATATAAAAGTATATACACTATATATATATATATATATATATATATATATATATATATATATATATAAAATGTGCATAAAATCTCTGTTCATAAGTAGTATGTGTAAAAGTACCGGTGTGTTTGTATGTATAGTATATATGCTTGTGGATATGTGCATGTGTCTATCATATATACTGTATATATGTTATATACAGTACTGACCAAAAGTTTGGACACACCTCATCTCTAGAACAACTGTTAAGAGGAGACTTTGTGCAGCAGGCCTTCATGGTAAAATAGCTGCTAAGAAACCACTGCGAAGGACAGGCAAAAAGCAGAAGAGACTTGTTTGGGCTAAAGAACACAAAGAATGGACATTAGACCAGTGGAAATCTGTGCTTTGGCCTGATGAGTGCAAATTTGAAATCTTTGGACCCAACCACCGTGTCTTTGTAGAATAGGTGAACGGATGGACTCTACATGGCTGGTTCCAACCGTGAAGCATGGAGGAGGAGGTGTGATGGTGTGGGGGTGCTTTGCCCTTGACACTGTTGGGGATTTATGCAAAATTGAAGGCATACAGAACCAGCATGGCTATCACAGCATCTTGCAGCAGCGTGCTATTCCATCCAGTTTGCGTTTAGTTGGACCATCATTTATTTTTCAACAGGACAATGACCCCAAACACACCTCCAGGCTGTGTAAGGGCTATTTGACTAAGAAGGAGAGTGATGGGGTGCTACGCCAGATGACCTGACCTCCACAGTCACCAGACCTGAACCCAATCGAGATGGTTTGGTTTGAGCTGGACCGCAGAGTGAAGGCAAAAGGGCCAACAAGTGCTAAGCATCTCTGGGAACTCCTTCAAGACTGTTGGAAAACCATTTCCGGTGACTACCTCTTGAAGCTCATCAAGAGAAAGCCAAGAGTGTGCAAAGCAGTAATCAAAGCAAAAGGTGGCTACTTTGAAGAACCTAGAATATAAGACATATTTTCAGTTGTTTCACACTTTTTTAAGTATTTCATCCCACATGTCTTAATTCATAGTTTTGATGCCTTCAATGTGAATCTATAATGTTCATAGTCATGAAAATAAAGAAAACTCTTTGAATAAGAAGGTGTGTCCAAACTTTTGGTCTGTACTGTATATATATATATATATATATATATATATATATATATATATATATATATATATTGTGAGGTAGCGCGGTCGGCTGCGCAGCAGAAGACACGGGATCCAGGCATCAAGGTTCACAGCACACGGTGTTTAATGTCCAAACAAAAATCCACAGCAATATACATGTCTCTCCAGCAGAGACTCAGGGAGTTGTGATCACTCCCTCACACCCGGCACACCTGCCCTCGTTCCTGATTCTATTTAACCCTTCCTTCAGTCTGTAGGGAAACAGCATTAACCCTATAGTGGATTCACTTTCTATCATGGAGTGAGCACAACCTGGGCGAGACATACCGGCCGTCATAGATAACCCCGGTCACAGTCTCACATACCCCCCCCCTTAGTTCAAGCGTGCGGGGTTGAACTCCAGCCATCAAACACGGGCCGCGGGACAAGGCATCGGCGTTGCCCTGCAACCTACCGGCCCGGTGTTCAACCGTAAACCGGAAGTTCTGCAGAGAAAGGAACCACCGGGTAACCCGGGCATTCCGTTCCTTGGCGGACCTCATCCAGACCAGTGGAGAGTGATCCGTCACCAAGCGAAACTGCCGTCCCAGCAGGTAATAGCGTAGGGACTCCAAGGCCCACTTGATCGCCAGGCACTCCTTCTCCACTACGCTATAATTCCGCTCGGGAGGGGTGAGCTTCCTACTTAAGAAGGTGACGGGGTGTTCCTCCCCCTGAACCACCTGAGACAGCACTGCCCCCAGGCCGACCTCCGAGGCGTCAGTCTGTACTATGAACTCCTTCCGGAAATCAGGGTTGACAAGAACGGGCCGTCCGCACAGGACCCCCTTCAGGGCCCGGAAGGAGTCCTCGGCCTGCGGAGTCCAGCGCACCATGACGGACTTCTTGCCTTTGAGAAGGTCAGTCAAGGGGGCTGATAGTCCCGCAAAATCCTTTACAAACCTCCTGTAGTACCCCACGATACCCAGGAAGGCCCTAACCTGCTTCGTGGTCAGGGGTCTAGGCCACTTCTGGATCGCCTCAACCTTGTTAATTTGGGGCTTAATCACTCCTTGGCCTATCACGTAGCCCAAGTAGCGGGCTTCCGTGAGTCCCAATGCACATTTCTTGGGATTGGCTGTCAATCCGGCTGTTCGAAGCGCGTCCACCACCGCTTGTACCTGTTCCAAGTGGGTCTGCCAATCGGAGCTGTAAATAATGATGTCATCCAGGTACGCTGATGCATACGCCTGGTGGGGTTCCAGCACTAAGTCCATCAACCTCTGGAACGTGGCCGGAGCGCCATGTAACCCAAAAGGCAAGACAACATAGTGGAAGAGACCCTCCGGCGTAACAAAAGCTGTTTTCTCCTTGGCGGACTCCGTTAGTGGCACCTGCCAGTACCCTTTGGTCAGGTCGAGCGTGGTAAAATATCGCGCCTGTCCCAGCCTATCAATCAGCTCATCCACCCGGGGCATGGGGTAGAGATCGAACTTGGATATTTCGTTCAATCTCCTAAAGTCATTGCAGAACCTTAAGGAGCCATCGGGTTTTGGTATTAGGACAATCGGACTAGCCCATTCACTCCGGGATTTTTCGATGACCCCCAGGCGTAACATTGTCTTTACTTCCTCCGATATGGCTTGTCGTCGAGCCTCCGGCACCCGGTATGACTTCAGGCGTACCTTCAGGTGGGGCTCGGTGACAATATCATGTCGTATCAGACTGGTCCTACCGGGCAGCTCGGAGAAGACATCGGGGTTCTGCTGAACCAACCGTCTGGCCTCTCGCCTCTGTTGCTTGGTGAGGGCTTCTCCAATCCTTACTTCCGGTTCGTCCTCTCCGGAGGTCGCTGGAGCCGGATGTGAACGACCCGAAGAGGAGGGAGGTGGGGAAAAAACAGCCATCAGGCTTTCCCGTTCCTGCCAAGGTTTTAATAGGTTGACATGGTATAGTTCAGGTTTCCGCCTACCGGGCTGCAATACTTTATAGTTAACCACCCCTACTCTTTCCTTTATCTCGTAGGGGCCTTGCCACTGAGCCAGGAATTTGCTCTCCGCCGTGGGGATCAATACCAACACCCGATCCCCGGGTTTAAAGGTCCGCACGGTGGCTTGTCTATTGTAGCCGCCGCTTTGCGCGGCCTGAGCCTCCTGTAAATGCTCCTTCACAATTGGCATGACCGCGCTTATGCGGTTCTGCATTCCTAAAATGTGTTCGATCACACTTTTATGGGGGGTGGGCTCTTGTTCCCATGTTTCCTTTGCCAGGTCCAACAATCCCCGGGGATGTCGCCCGTATAACAACTCAAAAGGCGAAAACCCCGTGGATGCCTGTGGCACCTCACGGATGGCAAACATCAAATAGGGAAGCATCATATCCCAGTCTTTCCCGTCTTTTGAAATCACCCTTCTTAGCATGGTTTTCAGGGTTTTATTGAAACGCTCGACTAAACCGTCCGTTTGAGGATGATACACAGACGTACGCAACTGCTTGATCTGGAGTAGCCGGCATAGCTCTTTGGTCACTTTAGACATGAATGGGGTCCCCTGATCCGTAAGGATCTCCTTGGGCAACCCCACCCGGCAGAACACAGCAAACAACTCCCGAGCTATAAGCTTTGCTGCAGTATGTCTGAGAGGTATCGCCTCGGGATACCGGGTGGCATAGTCAACGATCACTAGGATGTGTTGGTGCCCTCGAGCGGACTTTACGAGGGGCCCCACCAGATCCATCCCTATCCGTTCAAAAGGGACTTCTATAATGGGTAACGGTACCAACGGACTGCGAAAATGGGTCAGGGGTGCAGTAAGCTGACACTCCGGGCAGGTTTCGCAGAACCGTTTTACCTCCCCAAAGACCCCGGGCCAATAGAACCTTTGCAATATTCGCTCCTGCGTTTTCTTGACCCCTAGGTGACCACTCATCAGGTGTTTATGAGCCAAGTCGAGGACCCGCCGGCGATGCGGCTGGGGCACCACCAACTGTTCTACCCCTACGCCCCGTATTTCATCTACCCGGTAGAGTAAATCCTGCTTAAGAGCGAAATGGGGGTACCTTACCTGGGCACCGGGCAGCTGTGCCACCCCGTCAACTACTGTCACCCGACTCCGGGCATGTATTAACGTAGGGTCCTGGAGTTGGGCTGTCCCAAACGTATCCGGGGACGCCTCCAACTCCGGGATGGGCTCGACCGTCTCAGCCTCTCCTGCCAATACCTCTAGGGGCGACCTATCGGGTTCACACTCTGTCCCTATCATGGTGACCCCTACGGCAGGTGTCCCGGATTCAGGATTGTAGGGCTCAGGTCCCGGACCGACCAATATCTGAGGGGACTTAGGGGGTCCCCTCCATAAAGTCCAAAAATAGGGCAGATCCCTTCCTAGGATCACGTCATAAGGAAGAGTGTTAAGAAGTCCCACCTCATGTTGCACCTGACCGCAAGGTGCTGTGATGGTGACAATCCCCGTGGGATAGTCGCGGCGGTCCCCATGTATGCAAACCACCCCCACGGTGCGTCCTGTGGCCTTTACTTTAGCTCTCAAGGTGGATCGCACAAGGGTCACTAAGCTTCCGGAATCCAACAATCCTGTAACCGGACATCCATTCACCTGTATTTGGCACAAGTGGGGCTCTGTCTCTGGGGAGACCAGGTCAGCGGTACACACCACCTGAGCATACATTGAACCCCGCCGGGTAACCCCACAATCCATGGGCTCCGTGGTCAGGGGACACTGGGCTTCCATATGTCCCACCCGCTGGCACCGCCAACATCTAATAGGGAAGGAAACCCCCTTGACAAGTTGTCGTTTAGGGTACATGGCCTTCCGGACCTCAGGAACGGCGGGCGCGGCCTCAGCCAGGATGGTAGCGGACTCCTGTACCGGTGTCGGCGGTGGGTCCTTGGCCCTAGGCTTGGAGGGGCCGGACCGACGGGCGGTACGCAAAGTCTCAGTGTCCCGTATCAAGTCCTGCGTAGCCACATGCCGCTCTACCAGGGACACTAATTGGTCCAGGGTACTCGGGTCACCCTGTCCTACCCACCGTTGAACGGTGACGGGTAAAGTGCGCACAAAACGATCCACTACTACCCTTTCCACCATTTGCGCCGGGCTCAGAGTGTCAGGCTGCAACCACTTTTTTACAAGATGTAATAAGTCATAGGCCTGGGAGCGTACGGGTTTGGCTTCCTCATAGAACCACTGATTTACCCGCTGAGCCCGTACATAGGTATTCACCCCCAACCGAGCCAGTATTTCGGCTTTCAGGGTCACATAGTCAATGGCGTCCTCGGTACCGAGGTCCAGGTACGCTTTTTGGGGTTCCCCCGTCAGATAGGGCGACAATACCTCAGCCCACTGCGGGGTCGGCAGCTTTTCCCGCTCGGCCACCCGCTCAAACACCGCCAGGAACGCTTCCACATCATCACCCGGGGTCATCTTTTGCAACGCTTGTCTCACCGCTTTCCGGACGCTGCCGTCGTCACCCGGTCCCGGGGTTGTTGCTGCCGGTCCGGCACGGATCGACTTGGCCAGGAGAACCATCTGTTCTTGGTGCCTTTTTTCCTGCAATTGTAAGGCTTGCTGCTGACGTGCATTGGCCTGCTCCATCTGTTCTTGGTGCCTTTTGTCCTGCACTTGCAAGGATTGCTGCTGACGTGCATTGGCCTGCTCCATCTGTTCTTGGTGCATTTTGACCTGCACTTGCAAGGATTGCTGCTGACGTGCATTGGCCTGATCCAACTGTTCTTGGAGTTTTTTTTCCTGCACTTGCAAGGATTGGAGCAGGTGTGCATTGGTCTGTTGCTGCTGTGCATTAGCCTGAGCCAAATGCTTTAGTATGTCCTCCATGGCGTCGCCGGGTTTGGGCTGTAGTATAGCCGCTCGAATCCAGTACATGCGCAGCTGGGTCACCAGGGATGGATGCTACACCTCACCGGCTGTCATGCCCGCCGATTCTCCACCATATGTGAGGTAGCGCGGTCGGCTGCGCAGCAGAAGACACGGGATCCAGGCATCAAGGTTCACAGCACACGGTGTTTAATGTCCAAACAAAAATCCACAGCAATATACCTGTCTCTCCAGCAGAGACTCAGGGAGTTGTGATCACTCCCTCACACCCGGCACACCTGCCCTCGTTCCTGATTCTATTTAACCCTTCCTTCAGTCTGTAGGGAAACAGCATTAACCCTATAGTGGATTCACTTTCTATCATGGAGTGAGCACAACCTGGGCGAGACATACCGGCCGTCATAGATAACCCCGGTCACAGTCTCACAATATATATATATATATATATATATATATATATATATATATACTGTACATATATATGTGTGTGTGTTTGTTTTTATATAGTATATGTACCTCTGTGCATAAATAGTGTGTATGTGTGTGTGTGTGTGTGTGTCAATCCTCCTCATAACCAGCAATTCCTCTTTGCGGCTGCTCTTATCTATGTTTGCAGCAGTGATGTCATGACTAAAAAATGTGACTGCTGGATCCAGCCACTGAGCTCAGGCATTACGCCATGGTAGATGGCGTCAGTTGCGCAGCCCTGTGATTAGCTAAAGTGGTCACATGTGACATTATTACTGCAGCCTGTAAACATAGACTGAGTAGCAGAGAGACAACACTGGACCAGGTGAGAATGAGTAACTCTGGTTTTATTATTTTTTCCAAGTGAAAGATGATCAGCACAACAAAACTTACAATGGTAAAATGGAAGACCCCAAGAGGCAGGGGGGAGGTGTGGGAGGGGTTCAAGAGGGGGGGTATGGTCAATTCTTGCACAGGGGCCCTTTGCTCTCAGTATCCGCGTCCCCCCCTGAATGATTTCTTAAGGGTTTTTTGTGTGGTTTTTTTTTTAATCCGTGAGTACACGATGGCCAGAGTCCTATGGGGGTGCATTACATGGTATCGGGACTATATAATTCAATATGAAAGACACCTTATACATACTTTGGGGATGCATTATAATACTTGGAGGTATATGGGGTGCATTAAATGGTATTGGGGCTGTATAATACAATAAAAAGTACTATGGGGCTGCATTAGAAAACATGGAGGACAATGGGGCTGCATTATAATATATGGAGGCCTATGGGTGTGCATTATAACACATGGAAGCCTATAGAGTGGATTAAACGGTATGGGGGCTGCATGCTACAATATGATGGACTATGGAGTGCATTATAAAACATTCAGGACTATGGAGCTGCATTATAATATATGGAGGACTATGGGTGTGCATTAAACGGTATGTGGGCTGCATAATACAATATGAATGACTATGGGGTGTGTGACAACATGGACTCTGTCAGTGCCTAGCGTGGGTTAAGTTTCTTAACATTCAGCCGGACATGATTATATTTTGCTTATAAACTGGGGATAAGCCCCTCATTGTTTCTACAAGACTCTTAGGAGTCTAGTGTTAAAGTTCTTATTGGCTCATGTAATTGCCTTGGCCAGTGAAGGTCAGAAACCCAGACAACTCAATTACGCAACCCTCCCATTGTATTACTGTGTGGTTTGCTAGATGCGATGTAACTTAGCTGTCTCTCCCCCGTCTCTGCCAGAGACCGTTACTTCTAGGGATATTTTGCATACGGTTAGAAATATAGCCAATAAGAGCCCAGTCTTATCCAACAATTGTGAAGACCCCAATGGTCTGTATGGAGAGCTCAGGGGTATAGGAAGGAGGACTGTCCATTGCTTGGGAGACTCTTGCTACATGGTACCAATCTAGGATCTGCGGATCCGATTGGCAAGCCATAACCGAATCTGGATTATAATTCTACATGGACTTCAGCATCGAATGCAAACATTCGGCTGAGATATCAGAGACTACCTAAGGAAGGAATCCAGCTTGGGACGATCCAGGCACTTACTACAGGCTTTGCGGACCTCAGCCAGCTTCCTAAATCTGGCGTTATTCCATTCTCGGTGGGTGCCCGCCGAAAGAGGGGTGCTGCTGGTTTGGAGTAAGTAGCCCTGGAATCTCTGAGGCATGGACATTCTAATCCCTGGTGAGCCAGCGGAAGGGTGAGAAACTTGCCGGTTACATTTTGTGGTTTAGCTGGTTATGTGCTATATGCCGTTAATTGTTTGGGGATCCAATAAAGTCTTCATATTGTGATTCCCTCACCCTGTGTTGTCTGAGTAGTGTTCCACCCACGATTAAGGAGTTCAGGCGTTCAGTTGGGATGAGTCCTGGGCCATGCTGTCTTTCTAAAGGCGGCCAGGCCCGTGGAAGAGAGCACCCACTGACCCCCGTGTCTCCTCAGGCTGCATTATAAAATATGGAGGACTATGGAGGCTACAATATAATATATGGAGAACAGTGGGGTGAATTTTACATGGAGGACTATGGGTACAGTATAATATATGGAGGACAGTGGGTGCAGTATAATATGTAGAGGACTATGCGGTGATTTATAATACATTGAGAACTATGGCATGCATTAAAATACATGGAGGACTATGGGGGTGTATTATAAAACATGCAGGACTATTGGGGGTGTATTATAATATATGGAGGACTATGGGGTGCAGTATATTATACGGAGCTCTATGGGGTGAATTATACATGGAGGACTATGGAGGTGCATTCTAATATATGAAGGGTTATGTGGGACCCATTATACTGTATGGAATGGTATTGGGGGGCCAATATAGTACAGTGGAACCTCAGTTTACGAGTAACTTGGTGTGCGAGTATTTTGCTATACGGGCAAAGCTTGCTGTAAATTTGTAACTCAGTTTATGAGCAATCTTTGCTGTTCAAGCAAATACTCACTGCACACACTTCCGGTTCAGTACTTTCACCATGTTCTGATCCGCACTTGCAGTTCGCACAAACATACACGCACACACACATATTATTCTCACCTTACCTTCCGTTCCCTCGGCAGCCTCCTGGTTCTTGTAGTCCGCAGGTACAGTATGTGTATCGGGTAACCAGGGCCGGCTCCAGTTTTTTGTGGGCCCCGGGCGGAAGAGTCCCAGTGGGCCCCATCCACACGCAGACACACATACGTACACATACATATACATATTTAACGACAAACTCACAAAAATACATATAGAACTGACACATCTATACAGTCATATACACTGACATACATAGATACACATCATACATGCATACAGACAAACACACACAGCTCTGCTGGGTACATACATACAGACACAGCGCTGCTACATACATACACACATAGCTCTGCCACATACATACACACATAGCTCTGCTATATACATGCACACATAGCTCTGCTACATACATAGCTCTGCTACATACATAGCTCTGCTATATACATACACACATAGCTCTGCTACATACACACATAGCTCTGCCACATACATACACACATAGCTCTGCTACATACACACATAGCTCTGCTATATACATACACACCTAGCTCTGCTACATACACACATAGCTCTGCTATATACATACACACATAGCTCTGCTATATACATGCACACATAGCTCTGCTATATACATACACACATAGCTCCGCTATATACATACACACATAGCTCCGCTATATACATACACACATAGCTCTGCTATATACATGCACACATAGCTCTGCTATATACATACACACCTAGCTCTGCTATATACATACACACCTAGCTCTGCTATATACATACACACATAGCTCTGCTATATACATGCACACATAGCTCTGCTATATACATACACATAGCTCTGCTATATACATGCACACATAGCTCTGCTATATACATACACACATAGCTCTGCTATATACATACACACATAGCTCTGCTATGTACATACACACATAGCTCTGCTATATACATGCACACATAGCTCTGCTATATACATACACACATAGCTCTGCTATATACATGCACACATAGCTCTGCTATATACATACACACCTAGCTCTGCTATATACATACACACATAGCTCTGCTATATACATACACACCTAGCTCTGCTATATACATACACACCTAGCTCTGCTATATACATACACACATAGCTCTGCTATATACACACATAGCTCTGCTATATACATACACACCTAGCTCTGCTATATACATACACACATAGCTCTGCTATATACATACACACATAGCTCTGCTATATACATACACACATAGCTCTGCTATATACATACACACCTAGCTCTGCTATATACATACACACCTAGCTCTGCTATATACATACACACATAGCTCTGCTATATACATACACACATAGCTCTGCTATGTACATACACACCTAGCTCTGCTATATACATACACACATAGCTCTGCTATATACATACACACATAGCTCTGCTATATACATACACACATAGCTCTGCTATATACATGCACACATAGCTCTGCTATATACATACACACCTAGCTCTGCTATATACATACACACCTAGCTCTGCTATATACATACACACCTAGCTCTGCTATATACATACACACATAGCTCTGCTATATACATACACACATAGCTCTGCTATGTACATACACACCTAGCTCTGCTATATACATACACACATAGCTCTGCTATATACATACACACATAGCTCTGCTATATACATACACACATAGCTCTGCTATATACATGCACACATAGCTCTGCTATATACATACACACCTAGCTCTGCTATATACATACACACCTAGCTCTGCTATATACATACACACCTAGCTCTGCTATATACATACACACCTAGCTCTGCTATATACATACACACATAGCTCTGCTATATACATACACACATAGCTCTGCTATATACATACACACATAGCTCTGCTATATACATACACACCTAGCTCTGCTACATACAGACAGAGACAGACACGCGCGGCTCCGGGGGGGGCATAAATCGGGGTTGGGGAGGGCACATACCGCTCAGGTCACGGTGGAGAGGGGGCCCACACAGCGCCGGAGGGACACGCTGTGCTGGGGGTCGCTGGCTGGCACTGCAACTCTCATCTGTGGGACTGAGCAGGATGCCGGTCTGTAGCTCCGCCCACAGATGAAGTTCAAACCAGGAAGTCTGCGCGCCTTAAAGAGACGGCGCCGCAGATTCCTGCTGAGGACTGCGGTCCCCGGAACTCGGCCCGGGGACCGCAGAACTAAGGAGAGTGGGCCCCGGCCAAGGTGCACCAGAGCTGACGAGGCCGAGTGGGCCCCCCCGGCTCTCCAGGGCCCCGGCATTTGCCCGGGTATGCCGGGTGCTGACGCCGGCCCTGCGGGTAACCATCGCGAAGGTGGAGGAACTTCCGCTGTCAGAGCTTCTCAAAGGCAGCCAATCAGAGGCAAGCGGCTCCTGCGTATGACGTTGACTGCGGAAACTCCTGCATCGTTGCGATGGTTACCGGATACACATACCTGCAGACTACAAGAACCAGGAGGCCGGCGAGGGAACGGAGGGTAACGTGAGCATAATATATGTTTGTGCGTGTGTGGAATGGCACAATAGGTGGCATTGCACAAGTTGTGGAACGAATTGTCTGAGCTTCCATTATTTCCTATGGGAAATTTTGCTTTGCTAGACGAGTAACTTGGTTTACGAGACCACTCCCAGAATGGTTTGTTCTCGTACACCAAGGTTCCACTGTATTTGGAGAGCAATATACGAGGGGGGACAAAGTTACAAGCATGGGATGGGAAAGTTTTGATTCTCTTTCCCTGAGCACCCAGATTTCCCATGCTCTGATATCATGGGAAAGGTGGGTGCTGAAGGAAAGATGTAAAGCAGAGAATGGGGAAGGTGTGTGCTGAGGACAAGATATCACAACATAGGAAAGCTGAATGCTGATAGAAAAAGGATTTCAGATCATGGGAAACCTGGGTGCTGAAGGAAAGATCCCAGTGTCAGTCACGCTATCCCGTACCCTGATTGTCAGCATCATTATCCCGTACTCCGAGTGTCTGTGTACAGTTGGGGAGGGGCCCAGGTCCAAACTTTACACAGGGGCCCATCAAATTCTAGTTACGCCACTGTGCACATCTACTGTGCGCACACCATAACCGGGATGGACAATGATGGTAATTTGTAATAAAATGATTGTATTTTGAGAAGACGTTATCACCGACACACAGGATCCACAAGATCGGTGTAAACTTATTAATCAGCGATATCCAAACTTTTATCCCTGACAGGGCACTTTTATCCCCATTATACAATGCAGAGGCAGCTCAGTCTGACCACAGCTTTAAAGGGAACCTGTCAGGTGCAATATGCACCCAGAATCATGGATAGGTCTGGGTGCATATTGCTAATATCTGTCTAACTTTCCCAGGCTATAGCATAGATAAAGAGACCTTTATGATAAAGTATTTCTAAAGATTCTGTATGAGATGCTAATGAGCGCAGGGACTAGTCGACTAGTCACAAGGGCGTTAGTTTCTGCACTCATTCTGCCCTCTTAGCATGCCCACAGGGGTGTGCTAACATGCTATTCAATGCCCACTGTCTAGCATCACCAGCAGTGACGTGCGTATCTGTCTCCACTCTCATCGCTATAGACGTCAGGCAGTAGGCATGATCAGAAGTCCCCGGCACTTCTGGTCATGCGCACTACATTTCTCTGAAGCCGGATTTCTCTGAAGCCAGACGCGTACACTCTGCTTCATAGTGTGCATGACCAGATGTGCCGGTGACTTCTGATCATGCGCACTTCCCAGCGTCTATAGCGATGAGAGCAGACACAAGTAGGCTCGTCACCACTGGTGATGCTAGACAGTGGGCATTGAATAGCATGTTAGCACGCCCCTGTGGGCATGCTAAGAGAGCGGAATGAGCGCAGGAACTAACACCCTTGAGACTAGTCCCTGTGCTTATTAGCATCTCTTACAGAATCCTTAGAAATACTTTTTCTAAAGATCTCTTTATCTATGCCAGTGTATACAGAGACGGTTAGGCAGGGATTAGCAATATGCACCCAGACCTGTCCGTGGTTCTGGGTGCATATTGGACCTGACAGGTTCTGTCGCGGGCGGGGAGGGGACGCTGCGCTCACCACGCTCGGGTCCGGCGCTGCTGCTGCTTCGCTTGCTGCTCGGTGGCTCGAGCGGTGGGCCGGATCCGGGGACTCGAGCGGCGCTCCTCACCCGTGAGTGAAAAGGGGAATGGTTTTGGGGATTTATTGTCCGTGACGCCACCCACGGTTGTGGTGAGGTTGTGACACCACCGCTGCTCTGGACGGGGATCCCGGGAGCGATGACAGGGAGCAGCTTAGATGTTGTTTTCCCCTCCATGGGTAGGGGGGTTGGTTGTCCCGGGGCCCGGTGAGGGAGGAATGGCAGGCGGGTTACGGGGCCTGGTGAGGTGCAGGGTCGCGGGGCAGCACGGTGCCGCACGACACGGTGGTACTCACTCAGCCAATGATGAATACAAAGTCTCCGGTAAAACAAACGGCTGCATGGACGGGTCCCACAGATGGCTGCGATGGTTCTTCACCCGGTAGGTTGGCGGTGACTGCCTTTCCCTGCACCTGTGTTATGTTCTCGGTTCTGGTGGCTTCCCACCGGTAACCCACTCCCCAGCTTGGATGGAGGCTGAGGGAGCCCCTTTTGCCCGCAGGCTCTGGCCCTGGGAACTGTAGCCTTGGCGGTGACTGTGTTTCCCTTCACGGTTTGAGTTGTTGCCTTCAATCGGGTCTTGACTGCAGGGAAACCCCGGAGGTTCCCTTCGCTAACGGATTTGACCGGTTTTACGGCGACTCCCAGCCTGGTCGGGGTCCGTAGGCCCTGCCGAATGGTGCTGGCTTCTCTTCGCTCCCCGATCCGGTACCGGCGGGCCACCGCCCGTCCCCGGTCCTTACGGTTCACGTCAATCAGCCTCTCCTGCAGACGGTCACCACTATCTGCCAACCTTGCTGTATGTGCCCGGGCCACGCACCCGGACACCGTCAGTCTGCTCCACTCCTCAAACTCAACTCCCCTCTCTCTCCCCCACTACTACTCTCCTCTCACTACTCCACTGAACTCTTTCCTTTTCCCGCCTCCAGGACTGTGAACTCCTCGGTGGGTGGGGCCAACCGCCTGGCTCCCCCCCCTGGTGTGGACATCAGCCCCTGGAGGGAGGCAACAAGGATTTTTCTTTGACCTTGGTG
Source organism: Anomaloglossus baeobatrachus (assembly GCF_048569485.1). Lineage (NCBI taxonomy): Eukaryota > Metazoa > Chordata > Amphibia > Anura > Aromobatidae > Anomaloglossus > Anomaloglossus baeobatrachus. The sequence goes on along the minus strand of NC_134353.1, from coordinate 338,902,186 downwards.
TGCCTAGCCGGGGTGTGGGGTGTGTTGTTGCAGTACCTGTGATGTCCTGGCTTGTCCAGGGCACCACAGTTCCCTTTAATGGAGCTGCGGTCAGACATCTGAGCTGCTTCTGCATTTTATAATGGGGACAAAAGTAAAGACGTATAATATGCAGAACCTCACAGGTATATGTGAAGCTCGGATCAAACAATCATCACAGATCTCTCACCAGCAAGAGACACTCATGACACAGACCCTCTATATACACTATGAACCCACAAACAGGCCCCCTATATACAGTAGGAGCCCTCACAAAGCCCCCTACAAACATTGATTCCACACACAGCCCCATGTATTCAGTATGAGACCACACACAGATCTCTATGAGCTCCAAAAAGTCCCTTACAGAATTAGCCCCCACATAGCACCCTGTAGACAGAATTAGCCCCCACATAGCACCCTGTAGACAGAATTAGCCCCCACATAGCACCCTGTAGACACTATTAGCCCCCATAGAACACCCTGTAAACAGTATTAGCCCCCACAGAGCACACTAGACAGTATTAGCCCCCACAGAGCACCCGGTAGACAGTATTAGCACCCACAGAGCACCCTGTAGACAGTATTAGCCCCCACAGAGCACCCTGTAGACAGTATTAGCCCCCACAGAGCACCCTGTAGACAGTAATTTAGCCCTCCTATATACAGCCTGAGACCTCACAGCCTCGTATATACAGATTGTGCCCCCCCCACGTAGCCTCCAATATACCTCATAAGCCACTGCACATTCTCCTATATACAGTATGAGCCCCACAAAGCCTCCTATATAAAGTGTGAGTCTCTACATATCCTCCTATGTACAGCAGAAGCCCCCAGAAAGCCCTTATATACAGTATGAGCCTGCATGCAGCCTCCTGTATACTATATGAGTCCCCACATTGCTTCTTATACATAGCAGGAGCCCCGACATAGCCTTCAATATAAAACTTGAGCCTCCACATACCCCATATATACAGTATGAGCCCCCACACGTCCCATACACATAAAAAGAAAACACATGCTCACCTTGCTTTAATTCCCTTGGGTTTCTCTTCTTCTTGATACTGACTCATACATTCTAGAGCCTGGGCTAGCACCGGCTAATACCATCACTGCTCCGGTGACGTGAGCGCCCAGTAGCTGTGCTGCTGTTCTATATTGCCGGCAGCGTAATTCCCAGGAAAGCTCACTGCGCCGAGATCTGCGCCGAGTGAATGGGAGCAAGGTGAGATTGTGTTGCCGGGCAATATGGTTACGGGCCCCGAGTGGAAGCCCATATTGCTCTCATTATAATCAGCCTATGCATATACCACTTCATTGATCAGGAATGTCTGACACCACACACTCCTTTGTGAAGATCGGTGAGAAAATCACCTATATTGATGACCTTATTTTGTTTTCTTAGTATAACTCTGATCCAGGTTTTTGTTCTATTAAGAAATGTAACTGTTTCTTAAAGTTAAAATTAGTCCCCTCGTTAAGGGGTTAAAATGCACCTAAGGCAGCTGAGTTATGCACTCACTATGTTCTCTTGGTGCATAAATTCATTATTTACAATAAAAAGTGATATTTTGGGTTTTCTTTTCAACTTTAATATTATAAATGAAGATTGCATGAGAGTGGTCTTAGGCAATTACTGTCTTATCTGCACTCGTGTTTACATTTGAGGTCTATTGCTCTTTTAGTATCACGTTGCTACATCATACCTTCTACCTTTGAAAGACAGAAATGAAGGTCATGTGTTGTGAGTGCACTCAGCATTCTATCACAGTAGAATAACCTCTTAGGCTGTGTGCACACGTTGCGTTTTTTACCGCGGAAACGCTGCGTTTAGAACCGCAGCGTTTCAGTGGCAAATTGCATGCGTTCAGCTTTCCCTGCAAAGTGTATGAGAAAGCCGAAAAATCAGTGCACACGCTGCGTTTCTAAACGCAGCGTTTTGGATGCCAAAAATCGGTGCGGAAAGAAAAGCAGCATGTCACTTCTTTTGTGCGGTGTGGCTGCGTTCTCTCCCCCATTAAATCAATGATGTGGGTCAGAACGCAGCTACACCGCAGTGAGCTGCTTTTTTGTTGCGGTCCGCGGCCTTTGTCAGCACGCCAGAACGCAGGCATTTACCTGGAAGTGAGGTCAAGAGGTTTCCTGTTGACCTCACTTCCTGGCAAAGTCCAGGAAAGCCCCTGGTGTCTCCAAAGTGCCCGCCCAGACCCCCGACCCCCCTCCCGAAAATCCAACATGGCCGCGCGCACAGTAGCGCACCGGCCGCCCTGCTCCTATGATTTCTGTCGCATGTGCAATAACACATGCGACAGAAAAATGCCCCCCAGGCCCTGCCCGGTCACCCCCTATTCCCCCGGTATTCCCCCTTACCTGTCCGGTCGCAGCGCTGATCCCCCGCGGCCCCCTCCTCCTTCACAGCAGACACCGGTCAGTGCGGTCACATGAGCAGAGCAGCTGACAGCCAGCACTGTGTTCAGAGAGCTGTGCTGGCTGCTCGGCACTCTGCAGCTGTGACCCGGGGAGAGTGGGTGCAGATTTTTGGCACCCACTCTCCTCAAATGGAGGGTCTGCCCTCCTAGAAAATGGGGGATACGTTCCCTGAACGTGCCCCCATATTCTAGAAGGTCCAGAGGCGACGTGGGACATCCAAATGGATTTCTGCGGACACATTTTTTTCAAATTTTTTTATTAAATTGGAGAACAAGGGAATGATTTGGGGAGTGTTTTTTCTAATAAAAAATTTGTTGTCATTTTTTTTTTGCTTTTGTTTACTGTCAATTAGTTATGTCGGGTATCTAATAGACGCCGTGACATCACTAATTGCTGGGCTTGATGCCAGGTGACATTACACATCTGGTATCAACCCCATTTATTACCCCGTTTGCCAACGCACCAGGGCGCGGGATGAGTTGGGGCGAAGCGCTAGGATTGGCGCATCTAATGGATGCGCCACTTCTGGGGCGGCTGCGGCCTGCTATTTTTAGGCTGGGAAGAGTCCAATAACCATGGCTCTTCCCACCCTGAGAATACCAGACCCCAGCTGTCAGCTTCACCTTGGCTGGTGATCTAATTTGGGGGGACCCCACGTTATTTTTTTTTTAATTCTTTATTTATAAATAAAAAAAAAAAGCCTGGGGAGCCCTCCAAATTGATCACCAGCCAAGATGAAGCTGCCAGCTGTGGTTTGCAGGCTACAGCTGTCTGCTTTACCCTGACTGGCTATCAAAAATAGGGGGGACCCCACGCCATTTTTTTCATTGTTTTTTTTTTTTTTTATTGGATAAATACTAAGCTAGGCACCCTTTAGTGCCACATGAAAGGTACTAAAGGTGCCAGCTTAGAATATGCAGGCGGGGGTGGGACGTTATATATATTTGACATCCATTCATCCATTGACGCTTGTTAGGTTGTGTGCCCACAATCAGGGTTTGCAGCGTTATGGGCGCTGAGTGTTTTCCCTGCGTCCATAATGCTGCGTTGTGCAGTAGAAGCACAGTGGAAGGATTTTTGGAGATCCCATGCCCACTGTGCTTCTTTTCTCCGCAGCATAAACTGACCGGTGGCGCAGCTTCCCGAGCCTCAGCATGTCAATTTATGCTGCGGAGACGAGAGTGTTCTCTGCAGGTAGCATAGAGCTCCACAGCAGCCTGAACCCAAATCGTGGGCATGGGCAGCTGCAGGAAGGCTGACACTGTGTACTAGACGCCGTGTCGCTGGATCATGGCCACATAGCCTTAGGCCTCTTTCACACGTCAGTGATTCTGGTATGTTTGTGCTTTTTTTTAAATGTACCAGGATCACTGACATACGCAGACCCATTATAATGAATGGGTCTGCTCACACATCAGTGATTTTTCACTGCACGTGTCTCCGTGCGGCGTACTGTCACGCTCCCCGGGTCCTCGGCTCCCCTTCCCGGGTCCCCTGCCCCGCTCCCCGGCTCACCTGCCACGCTCCCCGCGTCCCAGTCCCTTGTGCCCGTCCTTCCTGGGCTTCCTGGCCGCCGATCCCGGCGCCCGACGGCCTCCCAGGCCCTGCTCGGCTCCCCTGCGTCCTCCTCTCAGCCTCCTTCCCTGGCTTCTGGCACCCGGGCCGCGCGCACGCGCATTAGGGCGCGCGCGCGGTCACTGACCCTTTCTTAAAGGGCCAGCGCCCATTAACAGGAAATGAGGTTAGACAGGTACGGGGTATAAAGGGGGTTCTTGTCCAAGGGGGCGGGGCCTGATCTTCGTGTTTTCTGAGCTAGGAGTCAGGTCTCCTTGTGTTTTCCTGCCATACTTACGTATCTCTCTTCTAGAGCTGATCCCGCCTCGCCATCCAGTCCTGCTGAATCCCGAGCCCCGCACGCTGTCCGTCTGCCATCTGACAGTCCGTACCATCTCGGATCCCTGCGGTGACCTGTCATCTCGCTCCCAAGGTTCCGGACCCCGCCTGACATCATCTCGGCCTCCGAACCTGAGCTACGTCACCCGGACTACCATCTGTGACTCCGTGGTCCCAGGGACTCCTTCGCTACCTTCACTTGCACGGACTGTTCTGCTGCCCATCAGTGCTTCAGCTACCGGACTCCCTACCACCATCTTAGAGTTCGGTCCAGTGGATCCACCTCCAGGGTCTGCCCGACCGCCCGGCCCTGACAGTAAGATCAGGCCATGGATCCCGCTGCAGCACTATTGGCCCTGCAAGAGGAACTCCAACGCCAGCGTGAAGTCCAGACCCGCATGCTGCAATTTATGACCTCCGTGGACACTCGCCTGTACACATTACAAGCATCAATGACGCCTGCAGCACCCAGGTCTCCCACTAGGCAATCCACGGCTCCCGCACCAGTGGCAGCCGCGTCGGATGCTTCCCGACTCCGTTTGGCGTCACCTCCTCGTTATGCTGGAGAGCCCAAGACCTGCAGGGGCTTCATAAACCAATGCTCCCTTCACTTCACGCAGCTGCCCCATCTGTTCGCCTCCGACCAAGCCAAGGTCGCCTTTATAATGTCTCACCTGGAGGGCGAGGCACTGGCGTGGATGAACCCCTTGTGGGAGAAGGAGGACCCCATGACCAAGGATCTTCAAGAGTTCCTGCAGGCCTTTCGCAGTACCTTTGACGAGCCGGGACGCGCCTCTGCGTCTGCTTCATCACTTCTCCGCCTACGTCAAGGAACACTGACGGTGGGCCAATACGCCATCCGTTTCCGCACTTTGGCTTCTGAACTCGGGTGGAATAATGAGGCCCTGACAGCCGCCTTCTGGGAAGGACTGTCAAGTCGCATCAAAGATGAGTTGGCGGGTCGTGACATGCCCTCCACCCTAGATGCCCTGATTGCCCTAGCCACGCGAGTGGACATTCGTTTTCAGGAGCGCTCCAAAGAGCTGGTTCGTGAGCGACGTGCGGTATGGCACTCCTCTCCGCCACAGAAGTCCTCTGTGCCACAGTCATCTACAGCTGGGATTCCTGTCCACGAACCCATGCAGGTTGATCGAGTACGACAGTCTGACCAACGTCGAGCAGAGCGGCTCGCCAAGGGTCTCTGCTTTTACTGCGGAGGGGACACACATCTCCTACGCTCCTGTCCGGAAAGGCCGGGAAACTCCAAAGCCTAGGGTTGGTAGGAGAGGCCACCCTAGGTGCTGGGACTCTCTCCGACCCAGTTATGTGGACGGTACAAGTATCAACAGGAGAGACGCGCTTCATGGCTGAGGCATACCTCGACTCCGGAGCAGCAGGCAATTTTATCCAGCAGGCCACGGTGGACAAATACCAGCTGCCTGTTACTCTACTCGAGAAGCCCCTACTGATTGCCTCGGTGGATGGGAGACCCCTCTCTGATACCATCTCCTGGATCACGAAGCCGGTGGAACTGCGTATCGGTGCTCTGCACACCGAGAACATCGCTCTCTACGTCCTTCCACACATGTCCCACCAAGTCCTGCTGGGACTTCCTTGGTTGCGAACACACGAACCCTCAGTCAACTGGGGTACTGGCGAAATCACCCGTTGGGGCTCTGCCTGTCATGAGAGATGTCTAAAGTCTATACAACCAGTCCGACGACCTCCGGTTCCTGAGAACCTACCGGGTCTGCCCCCGGCCTATTGGTCCTTCACGGACGTTTTTGACAAGAAGGAGTCTGAGGTACTTCCGCCACACCGTCCCTACGATTGCGCCATCGACCTGCTCCCAGGAACAACACCACCTCGAGGACGGATATATCCGTTGTCTCCAGCCGAAACCAGGGCCATGTCCACCTACATCATGGAAAGCCTGGCAAAGGGATTCATCCGGAGATCCTCCTCTCCTGCGGGAGCAGGCTTCTTCTTCGTTAAGAAGAAAGAGGGTGACCTTCGCCCATGCATTGACTACCGGGGCTTGAATCAGATTACTATAAAAAACAAGTACCCCCTACCGCTCATCCCCGAACTGTTCGATCGGCTCAGAGGAGCCCGTGTGTTCACCAAACTGGATCTTCGGGGTGCCTACAACCTAGTTCGTATCCGCTCTGGGGACGAATGGAAGACCGCGTTTAATACTCGCGATGGGCACTATGAATACTGTGTGATGCCCTTCGGTCTGTGTAACGCTCCTGCCGTATTCCAAGAACTGGTGAACGACATTTTCCGGGACCTCCTCTACGTATGTGTAGTAGTTTATCTGGATGACATTCTTGTTTTCTCTCCGGACCTCCAGACCCACAGAGAGAACGTAAAGCTGGTTCTACAAAGACTAAGAGAGAATCGTCTCTACGCCAAATATGAGAAGTGCGTCTTTGAGCAGTCTTCTCTTCCTTTCCTGGGATACATCATCTCGGGGACTGGGCTGCAGATGGATCCCAAGAAGGTCTCCGCCATTCTCAACTGGCCTCCCCCTTCTGGACTGAAGGCAATCCAACGGTTCCTGGGATTTGCCAACTACTACCGCCAGTTTATTCCTCACTTCTCCGCCCTGACTGCTCCTCTCTCCGCTCTGACCAAAAAGGAGGCTAATCCAAAGGACTGGTCACCTGCGGCCGACGCCGCATTTTGCTCCCTGAAGCGAGCATTCGCCTCCTCTCCTGTACTCCACCGACCAGAGTTAAACCGCCAGTTCACCTTAGAGGTGGATGCTTCCTCCTCAGGAGCCGGAGCAGTGCTCATGCAAAAATCCTCCTCCGGGAAGATGGTGACTTGCGGTTTCTTCTCTAAAAGCTTCTCAGCACCTGAACGTAATTACACCATCGGTGACCGAGAGCTATTAGCGGTCAAACTGGCTCTGGAGGAGTGGCGCTACCTCCTGGAAGGAGCAGTGTACCCCGTGATTATCTACACGGACCACAAGAACCTGGAATACCTGCGGTCCGCTCAGCGACTGAACCCACGGCAAGCCAGGTGGTCCTTATTCTTTGCCAGGTTTGACTTCCAGCTTCATTTCCGACCCGCGGACAAGAATATACGCGCTGATGCCTTGTCTAGGTCTCTCATGCCCCTGGAGCAGGAGGAAGAGACTATCCAACCTATCATCTCTCCTAACAAGATTGTTCCGGTGGCTCCTGTCACTCTGGCCCAGATACCACCCGGGAAGACCTATGTCTCTGAGACCGACAGGGAAAAAGTGTTACACTGGGGTCATGCCTCGAAAACAGCCGGCCATGCAGGCCAGAAGAGAACATGGGGTGCGATTGTACGCCATTACTGGTGGCCATCCCTTCGCACGGACGTTGCCGCCTTTGTCTCTGCCTGCCCCTCTTGTGCCAGGAACAAGACGCCCAAACACCTGCCCTATGGCCGTCTTCTGCCTCTGCCGATACCCTCAGTTCCATGGCAACACATAGCGATGGACTTTATTACGGACTTGCCAGTATCCTCCGGACACACAGTCATATGGGTCGTGGTGGATCGGTTCTCCAAAATGGCTCACTTCGTCCCTATGCCCGGACTGCCCTCTGCTCAGGAACTCGCGGAAGCCTATATACAACACATCTTTCGCTTACATGGCTTTCCTTCCCACATCGTGTCCGACAGAGGAACTCAGTTCACCTCCCGCTTCTGGAGGGCTCTCTGCAAACATCTGGGAGTGACTCTGGACTTTTCTTCCGCTTACCATCCTCAGTCTAATGGCCAAGTGGAGAGGGTCAATCAAATCTTGACATCCTTCTTACGTCACTATGTCAACGCCCATCACGACGACTGGTCCACGCTTCTGCCTTGGGCTGAGTTCTCCCATAACCACCACGTCAGTGAGTCGTCCTCCAAATCTCCCTTCCATGTCGTTTACGGACTACAGCCTTCCGTCCCGTTGCCTATATCCCCTTCTTCGGATGTCCCTGCTGCTGATACTGTAGCCCGTGACTTCGCTACCATTTGGGACTCTGTCAAGGCGTCCCTTGGGCGCGCTTCCCAGCGGATGAAGAAACACGCTGACAAAAGGCGTCTAGACCCTCCGTGTTTCTCTCCTGGTGACCTGGTCTGGCTTGCTTCCCAGTACATCCGACTGAAGATTCCTTCCTACAAGCTGGGTCCTCGCTACATCGGGCCGTTTAAGGTCCTCAGCAAGATCAATGAGGTCTCCTACAAACTGAAGCTTCCGGCCACGATGAGAATACCCAACTCCTTCCACGTCTCTCTCCTCAAGCCGGTGTTCCTTGGTCCCTTCTCCGCTGCTGCCAGCCCGGCTCCTCCTCCTATTGCTGAGGACGACATCTACGCGGTAAGAGATATCGTGGCCATGAAGACTGTTCGTGGCCGGCAGTTCTTCCTGGTGGACTGGGAGGGGTATGGTCCTGAGGATAGATCCTGGGAACCCAGGGAGAATGTGGGCACTCCTCTGATCCGTGCCTTCATGTCTCGGTTGCGGGGAGGGGGGCGTGGGGGGGGGGGGTACTGTCACGCTCCCCGGGTCCTCGGCTCCCCTTCCCGGGTCCCCTGCCCCGCTCCCCGGCTCACCTGCCACGCTCCCCGCGTCCCAGTCCCTTGTGCCCGTCCTTCCTGGGCTTCCTGGCCGCCGATCCCGGCGCCCGACGGCCTCCCAGGCCCTGCTCGGCTCCCCT